>NC_083225.1:23485282-23785282 GCF_032191835.1 Heteronotia binoei
CGGCTTCCCTGTTCAACCACCACATTTAATGCAATACATATTGATGCAATTGTGCCATTAGGAAAGCGGGGGCATGTGACCACATTTCCAGCCACAGAAAGGAAAATATATTTGAAAATATCATATTGTCAAAACCTCAACATGAAAGAGACCATCTCATCCAGACTATATCAATCTAATTCCAGATATCAGGACTTTGGGGGTAGCAGAAACTCCTTTGCATATTAGGCCACAACCCCTGACATAGCCAATCCTTCAAGAGCTTACAAGGCTCTTAGAAGAAGATATTGGATTTATATCCCAGTCTCCACTCCGAAGAGTCTCAGAGCGGCTCACAATCTCCTTTACCTTCCTCCCCCACAACAGACACCCTGTGAGGTAGATGAAGATACTGGATTTATATCCCGCCCTCCACTCCGAAGAGTCTCAGAGCGGCTCACAATCTCCTTTCCCTTCCTCCCCCACAACAGACACCCTGTGAGGTAAATGAAGATATTGGATTTATATCCCGCCCTCCATTCCGAAGAGTCTCAGAGCGGCTCACAATCTCCTTTACCTTCCTCCCCCACAACAGACACCTTGTGAGGTGGATGGGACTGGAGAGGGCTCTCACAGCAGCTGCCCTTCCAAGGACAACCTCTGCCAGAGCTATGGCTGACCCAAGGCCATGCTAGCAGGTGCAAGTGGAGGAGTGGGGAATCAAACCCGGTTCTCCCAGATAAGAGTCCGCACACTTAACCACTACACCAAACTGGCTCTCCCTACTTACAGGGCCCACTGCAAGGTCTTGGAGGACTGGCTACATCAGCAGGAGTTCCTGCTGCAAAAAAAAGCCCATCATCCAACTCCCTACCCTACGTATTACAGCAGAGACACAAAACAATCAATGTGAAATGAAGAATACATCATCAGCAGTGTTCTCTCCAAGCTGAGTTAGCGTGAGCTAGCTCACAGATTTTTAGCCTCCAGCTCACACTTTTTTGTCTTAGTTCAGGAAGGATGGCCTCAGAGCAAACTAATTTATGCAGTAGCTCACAGCTTTAACGCCAGTGGCTCACAAAGTAGAATTTTTGCTCGCAAGACTCTGCAGTTTAAAGGGAACATTGAGCCCAATTCCAAACTTCCTACCTGAGCAGACGTTTCACCAATGGAACAGACCCCACCCCCACCCCTTGCACTGTTTTAAACTGGAAGGAGGGAGAATAAGGACACCTTCTCTTTACGTGCCCCCCTTCCATGGAATAACAGTACAGTGGAGCTGGTTTGACTGGGGGAAAGAAATTAGGTTTGGAAAGGTTAAAACAGGGGTATCAAACATGCGGCCCAGGGGCCAAATCAAGCCTCCAGAGGGCTCCTATCAGGACCCCAGTCAACTGGCTGTCATCTGTTTCCTTCTCCTTCTCTCGCGCTTCCTTCTGCATCACAGCTTGCTTTGCCAGGCTTGCTCAATTGCACAGGAGCTACAGAGCAAAACCTCTATTTTCTCCATTGGCTGAGGCTCCTCCCTTGGGGAGGAAAGGAGGAGGCAGAGCTTGCTTTGCCAGACTCTCTTAATTGCACAGCAGAGATACTGAGCCAAGTCTCCCTTCCTTCTATTGGCTGAGGCTTCTCCCTCTCCTCATCCCCTGGGGAAGGAAGGAAAGAGCCAGAGCTTCCTTTGCCCAGTTCCCTGGATCCCATGGGAGAAATGCAAGGACAGCTCCTTTAAAGCCAACAAGTGCTAATATTTTAAGCATTTTTTTTTAAATCTTTAATTGTGTTTGTCTGTGTCCTTAATAAAGTTTAGATCTCTGCTACCTAATCTTAAATAGGCCCAGCCCAACAAGGTCTCATTTATGTCAAACCTGGCCCTGATAACAAATGAGTTCAAGCCCCCTGGTCGAGAAAGATCTGCCATTAGACCCAACAGTTTCTGTCTTCGAAACCACATGGGCTTTTTTTTTTCCTTTTTAAAGCCAACCTCAACTTTTGCAGTTAACAGCACTTCTTGTTTTCTTGCTGAGCATCAATGTTGGCAGACTCAATGTTTCCCTATAGCAGCACACACTTCCTCCCGCACAGTGATATTTGAGAGGCTGTTATGTTACAACACACAACCTGGGACATCTGCTAGAAATGCACTGGAATCATGGTACGCGTGCCGATGAAGCCTACAACGGCGGAAGATGAGCCATAAAAAAAGTAAACCTGTCACGGCTGAAATACAGTTCTAGGTGACAAACCACAACCAGCCAAAAGTGCTCAGAAAGCCAGGATTCTTCAGCAAGTTTGCTTTTCCAGAGGCAGATTATAACTATATTTTGGCAATTCTTTCAGGACTTGGATTGGCAGCTGATTCATTTGGGTAGAATTCAATAGGATATAAACCTGCAAAAAGATACGGATCCATCTTCTTCCATATAAACCTGCCTGCATAATAAGATCTTTTGCACAGGACGGTTTGGGGAAGATAGATTTTATTTATGGCAAAAACCAATCTTTTTTTTTTTAAAGGATAACTATACATATCCATAAGAACTATCTGTAAAAACATGATAAAAGTATTATAACGTTATTAAAATTGAAAAATATACAGAACGGCCATTAAAACAAATGTACTCCGGCATTTTAAGCTACTAGTAATTTTCTCGTCCTAAAGGCAACCAAATTTAGCTATTTTAAGAGTAACTGAAGGATATTTGTCCTCCAGGTGTTCTTTAGAAGAAGAAGAAGATGAAGATATTGGATTTATATCCCGCCCTCCACTCCGAAGAGTCTCAGAGCGGCTCACAATCTCCTTTCCCTTCCTCCACCACAACAGACACCCTGTGAGGTAGATGAAGATACTGGATTTATATCCCACCCTCCACTCTGAAGAGTCTCAGAGCGGCTCACAATCTCCTTTACCTTCCTCCCCCCCCACAACAGACACCCTGTGAGGTGGGTGGGGCTGGAGAGGGCTCTCACAGCAGCTGCCCTTTCAAGGACAACCCCTGCAAGAACTATGGCTGACCCAAGGCCATTCCAGCAGCTGCAAGTGGAGCAGTGGGGAATCAAACCCGGTTCTCCCAGATAAGAGTCCGCACACTTAACCACTACACCAAACTGGCTCTCCTTCGAAACCACATTGGCTTTAAGTTGGCATATTTTTTGACTGCTGGTAGTGGGAGTAATCACGAAAGACAGGAGGGATTCCCTATGCTTACTATACACGTTGCATTCATAAAAGACATGAACTAATGACTCTATGCCCTCATTATGGCAAGGATATATACGAGCTTCATAGGGGATTTTCCTGTCTCTACCCTCTGAAACTGCAGAAGAGAGGGTGTCCCACCTCATAAGGGAGAATATTCTCCTGCATTCATGGTTTTCTTTATGAAACTAATATATCACTTTGGAATTCCAAACGGTTAGCCACTAACCATATTCTGGAGCTATTAAAAGGCACACAGCATCCTGTGGATCTTATAACAGGCCAGTTTGTATCTCTGCCCTCTACAGCAGGGCGGGAAAGCACCAGAAAGATTCTGCTGGGCTGTCTGGATTACACAATTCTTCCCCATGTTGGTGTGCCTGGCACTAAGTCTCTTAAATTCTAGGTGTCAGGCAATAATTTGTCCTTCTTGGGCATTTTTGTTGTTGATTTTAGTTTGTTTCACCGGAGTTTTTTTTAATGTATTACATATTTTGTGTGTGAACGTGTGCCTGTCTGCAAGTGCACCTGGAAGTCATGGTGACCTCTGGTGACTGGCCCCTACTGGGGGCCTGGAGGAAATTCAGAGAGGTAGCTGAATTAAGCCTGCCCCTGACTCCAGACTCTGGTATTCAAAGGAGGTCCCCCAGTCATGTACTTGCCAGAGTTGATCCTTCTTAGCTTCTGACTTACAAGACAGATGAGGCTTGTCTGGACTCTCCAGGTCAAGGCTAGTTTGCTTCATTGTTGTTTTGTACTCTTTGCAGTATTTTGTTGACAACAAGAGCCAGTTTGGTGTAGTGGTTAAGTGTGTGGATTCTTATCTGGGAAAATCAGGTTTGATTCCCCACTCCTCCACTTACAGCTTATGGAATGGCCTTGGGTCAGCCGTAGCTCTGGCAGAGGTTGTCCTTGAAAGGGCAGCTGCTGTGAGAGCCCTCTTAGGGTGTCTGTTGTGGGGGGAGAAGATATAGGAGATTGTAAGCCACTCTGAGACTCTGGTTCAGAGAGAAGGGTGGGGTATAAATCTGCAATTCTTCTTCTTCTTCTTATAAACAAAATAATGACATTTATTTTAAAAAATTGTTTTCGCTTTTGTGGTTTTAGTGTCTGTTATACACCACCCTGAGCCCTATTTAGAGAATGGGTGGCACACTAGTAACATGAACTGAGAGTGTTTTTGGTTAAGAACAAACCTGGAACTTACAGGAAATGTGGAGTTCTGAATGTACTTAAAATCGTTATTCAGCATTTCAAGCGAGGTGTGGACAGAGTGATAAAGGGGAACAGGATTGAACCCACTGGCCTTTCACCTGTATGCATTAAGTACCATTTAGAAACAAGCCCTGACCTTAATAGCCCAGGGTAGCGTACGCTTGTCAGATCTCAGAAGCTATGCAGAGTTGGCCCCAGCTAGTATCTGGATGGGCGATCCCAAGGAATACCAGGAGCATGGCAAAGAGGCAGGCAATAGCAAACCACCTCTACAACATCTCTTGACTTAAAAACAAATCTAGCTCACCGCCTAATGCCACCTAGTGCTGAAAGAGGTAGACAGGGGTATCAAACATGCAGCCTGGGAGTCGAATCAGGCCCTCGGAGGGCTCCTATCAGGCTTCCGGTCAACTGGATGTCATCTGCTTCCTTCTCCCTATAACTTGCTTCCTTCTGCATCACAGCTTGCTTTGCCAGGCTTGCTCAATTGCACAGGAGCTACAGAGCAAAACCTCTATTTTCTCCATTGGCCGAGGTTCCTCCCTTGGGGAGGAAAGGGGGAGGCGGAGCTTGCTTTGCCAGACTCTCTTAATTGCGCAGCAGAGATACTGAGCCAAGTCTCTCTTCCTTCTATTGGCTGAGGCTCCTCCCCCTCCTGGTCCCCTGGGGAAGGAAGGAAAGAGCCAGAGCTTTTTTTGCCCAGTTCCCTGGATCCCATGGGAGAAATACAGGGACAGCTCCTTTCAGGCCAACAAGTGCTAATGTTTTAGGTATTTTAAGGTGTTTTTTTTAAAAAAAAAAACTTTTGTCTGTGTCCTTTATAAAGTTTATATCTCTGCTACCTAATCTTAAATAGGTACACATGGCCCAGCCCAACCTGACATGGGTTGACCCAACAAGGTCTCATTTATGTCATATCCAGCCCTCATAACAAATGAGTTTGACAACCCTGAGCTAGAACTTCAGATTGCCAGACAGTCTTAGGATCTCCTGGCTATACCACACACACTGCCATATGATCATTATTATTAGGAACAAGAACTGCGGCACACACAAAACATGTGTCTGGGTACTACACAAACTAGCCAAACCCCGCAGTTACCCAGAATTCCAATCACAGAGATAAAACCTATCTGTGTAGATTTCGATTCTTGAACACAAGTTGTATTGAATATGCATCAGGGGAAGCTGTAAGACTAGCAGATGTGATCTTGTTTCCTCCCAATCTGCGTTCACCATCTGTGGATTATAATTTGTGATGAATCCTTTTGAACACACACACACGCACACACACACAATGGCAAAGATGCAAAGTAAAACAAAGTGCTTGCTTCACTGCAGCAAATAAAGGAATATATTGCAGATTCCCTGATTCTCTGTTTATCTGGCATGAAGAAACCATGGCAGTCCCCAAACAAGGATTAGCTGGTGAGTCATTCTAATGGGAGCAGCCATCATTCAGACATGCTGGATTTTTTTAGAGGCAAACCATCAGTGTCAATCCATTGCATTCCAGTGTCTTCAGGGACTGCTCCCATCTCGTTTCAGATTAGATGTATCCAGGGGTGGAATTCTAGCAGGAGCTCCTTTGCATATTAGGCCGCACACCCCTGATGTAGCCAATCCACCAAGAGCTTACAAGGCTCTTTTTTGTAAGCTCTTGGAGAACTGGCTACATCAGGGTGTGTGTGGCATAATATGCAAAGGAGCTCCTGCTAGAATTCTACCCCTGGATGTATCTGAATTTTTCACTTTAAATGCAATTGCAATGCCGACTTGCCCACAATTGGACAGAAGCTCTTCTGAAGCTTCTCTAGGTTTTCAATTTTCTTCCTCGTTTTAAAGCGAAGGAATGCTTTCGCTCTGGTACCACAGCATTCCTGAATGAATCCTCCATCGGTTGGGAAGGGGGGGGGGCGGACTTTAATTACTGCTTTTTGTCTTATGATCGTAATTACTAAATTATAATCATGCTTTTTCTAAAAAGAGAGAGAAAGAAGGGAGCAATCCATTTGGCTGAAAATAGAAAAGCAGTAATTAAAGCCCTCCCCCAAAAGGAACACATTAAGGGTCAATTTGAATGCCATGAGATGGAACAGGAAGAAATCAGTTGAGCACAACACAGCTGTAGAACAACAGAAGGCTGTAAGGGATAACCACAGAGAGAAGTACAGGATTTTGTTAATGGGACTTAATTTGAAGGGAAGGAGTTGAGGCTCAGTGGTAAAGCATCTGCTTTGAAATGTGGAAGGTCCCAGGTTCAATCCCTGGCAATTCCAGTTAAAAAACAATCAGGTAATGGGTGATGCAAAAGACCTCAACCTGACACCTTGGAGAGTGGCTGCCAGTCCGAGTAGACAACACTAACTGGCTAATGGTTTAACACATTATGACACTTTTATATATTTAGATCAAGGGTGGTCAAACTGTGGCTCAGGAGCCACATGTGGCTCTTTCACACATATTGTGTGGCTCTCAAAGCCCCCACTGCCCAGTTGGCTGGCTTGGAGAAGGCATTTCTCTCTTTAAATCACTTCTCCAAGCCAAGCCAACTGGTGGCTTGAAGAATGCATTTAAAATTAAAGTTGCTTTCTTTCCACTTCCCCCTCCATCTATTTGCCTTCCTTCCTTCCCTCCTGTCTTGTGGCTCTCAAACATCTGACATTCATGTCTTGTGGCTCTCAAACATCTAATGTTTATTCTGTGTGGCTCTTACGTTTAAACAAGTTTGGCCACCCCTGATTTAGATTATCTTGCATGGGAGGATAGATGCTACTGGGTTTTTATGAAAAACTGAGACATTTTGGCCTGTAGTCAACAACACAGTCCAAAGATTTAAGGACAATTGGGTATTCCGAGGGGGAGATGGCAAATGTTGGAAATCGCCACCAGTTGTGAAGAAAACTTAAGAGGTCTTAGATCTTCAGAAGCCATTTAACCAAGATGCTCACCTACTGTTTCAATTCCACTTGCCGCTAAATGTGGAAAAGTGATCCTTGGAGGCTACAAAAGGGCTGAGGTATGGATCCAACCCAGGACTCACACCCTACCGGAGGGAAAACATGTGACGGAGAGGACAGATCAGTTTTTATTAAGGCACACAGTCCATTCAGGGAGCAGGGGGGAAACCACACTTTTATCAAATTTGTTATCTATGTAAAATCTCAGCACACATCAATCACCTTAAAATAACCTGGGCTTTTTTTGTAGCAGGAACTCCTCAGCATATTAGGCCACACACCCCTGATGTAGCCAATCCCCCTGGAGCTTACAGTAGGCCCTGTACTAAGAGCTCTGTAAGCTCTTGGAGGATTGGTTACATCAGGGGTGTGTGGCCTAATATGCTGAGGAGTTCCTGCTACAAAAAAGCCCTGAAAATAACAAATTGTTATTTTAAGAACCCAACCCAAGTAGATTATACACAGAAAATTAACTCGGCCTTTATGTGTGAATGTGCGTGAATGGCAGGGAGGGGGAAGTGAATGGCAGGGAGGGGGGAGTGGAAAGAGCCAGCAAGTCACAGCTGACTTATGACATTCTTGTAAGGTTGTCAAGGCCTTACAAGCTCTGAACATCAAGAGATGTTCAGAGCTGGTTTGCCATCCCCTACATCTGCGTCACAACCCTGGCCATCCTTGGTTGTCTCCTATCCAAATACTAACCAGGACTGACATTTCTTAGCTTCCAAGACCTGGCAATAGTAATGTTTACAACAGGCAGCTTAGTTAATGCAATGCAAAGTTAATTTAGGGAATGAACTGCCAGAAATGGTGGAAACAGACATAGCCATGGATGCGTCAGTCAATGGCTATTAGCCACAATGACTATTTGAACATGGATGTACCAATACTACTGAAGACTGGTGGAGAATAAATGAGGGCAGGGGCAGCTTCTAGTGCTAGCTGTCAGGGTGGTGAGCACAACCAGAAAATGGCTGCCGTTTTCTGGTTGCCTCTGCCTCCCGTGGCAGCCATTTTCTGGTTAAGCTCACCAGTCACCACCCTGTGTCAGAATTCCAGCAGCCTAAAAGAATGTCCTTCTAGTAGCCTGACACACACAGAGGAAACCTAAGTACTGTGGAGAAGAGGGATAATTTTTAAAAATACACTGGGAAGGAAGGGGGGGAGGGGAGAGAGAGCATATAAAACCAACATGGCAAAATTTTTGGCTGACATCATTAAATTTAAATCTGACCATGTATGAATGCTTCTGTAAGCTCGGTTTCATTTTGATTTTATCTCCAATGTTTAATTTTTTATTTTCTGTGTATTTTTATTTGCAACTGTTATGCCATTAAAGGTTTGGTATGGTAAAACCAACATTTTCATTTGCCCAGCCAAATGGATCTCCAGCCCAATTAGAAGCCCTGCTAGGTAAGTGGCCCACCTGTCTCAACCGCTTCCTAAAAACACTTGGTTAGCACCAGGAAAGAGCACCATGTTTGGAATATCCACCATGTAGATCATCTCAGTGGTGTGGCGATGCAACATGAGGCTATTACATTTGTCAGGTACTATGTTCTGCTGGTTTCTGAAGAAATAAATTGAATTGACATATACATAGCTACGCCCTTTAAAAGGGGAACTGAAGAGAAGCTCATCTTTAGTTCGGAACAACCAGATTAGTATTTAAATGTGGATCCTTCTCCCCTTTTCAGTAAAATACAAAGACCACAGTTCAAATTATTGGGTTCAGGGCTAGTGGACCACTCTCAGATGTATTCGTTCTCACCCTTGTCAGAACAGTTAGGCAAGACTTCTCTGTCTACCTAGCAATTTTTATCTGAGGTATTTCTGATACCTGTCCTCTCTGTAACTTAAGTGAGGAATGTGGGCATAGCTGAGTACAGATCCAGACTGTTAGGAACTTGTCTTGAACACGTTTTAATAAAAGTGGTTCTGTCCGTGTCCTTGAAAGACTGCCTGTTCTGGCTTCTTCCTCGATTAAAGAAAATACAAGCACAAGCCATGGAACTTCAGCTATTGGCTACTGCAGGAATGCAGGTTGTTCCTGGTTCCTGGTTCCGGAAAGTTCCTGTTGCTGGAAGATTTTTTTTGTGTAAGCCACCTGCTAGCACTTAATATATGTCCTTCAAAGTGTTCTTTGTGTTCCCAACTTTCCCCACTCTTCCACATGCTCTCAAAGAGTTCTCTCATGCCAGCCTACCTCACAGGGTGTCTATTGTGGGGAAGGGAAGGTGATTGTAAGCTGCTCTGAGACTCCAAGTGAAGGGCAGGGTATATATTAAAAAAGATTGTGTATAGGACTTATTACTCAGGGCCTTATTACTCCCAGTAAGCTCACCCCCATTCCCTGCCTGCTGCCTGGAGGAACCCGGTAACTCTAAGCTCAGATGTTATGTTCTGTCTTTCTGTAAATATTCTGTGGAGGGATCCCCCTGAGGAGGGGTCATTATGCAAAATAAGCATATGTAAGACCAGTAGCTGAAATGACGGATCTGTATAAAGCAGACCCACAGAAAATGCCTGACAGCTCCAAGGAAGTAGAAAATAGCTGGGAATCATATAAGAGCCTCAGAGAAGGTCACTTAGAGCCTTTCAGACCCATAGAGGTGTCACAGGAAATGGCAAGAGTTAAGGGTCTGGCTTGTTCTGAGATCCAAGTCTATATTAGCTGAAACTGCAGGCGAGGGCTCACATCACTTCCAGGTAAAGACCCAGAAGTGACATCACTGTATCAAGGGACACTCTATGAATTCTCCCCAAATTCCACCTATATGGGGAAATCCTAGAGCGTCGATCAATGCTGTGGCATTGATGCTGCCATATTCATAGAGTCAGAGTTGGAAGGGATCTCCAGGGTCATCTAGTCCAATTCCCTGCACAATGCAGGAAATTCACTAGTACCTTCCCCCTAAGTACACACTGCTTAGAGGGAATGCCTTACATATGAATGTGTTTTATGTAAGTGGACAATATAAAGCCCTTTGTTATGACTGGAAACAGGCCTCAGATTCAGCAGGAGCTCACAGGAGCACAGCTCCTGAACCTTTCTGAGGGCTCCCCCTCCTCACCTAGCATGTCCATTGAATAGTAGGTGCAGCTGCATAACAATCCCTGGATCGGGAGAGGCCAGGAGCCAGCCACCACACTCCAGCAGCCCTCATTAACCCCTAGAGAAGCCCACAACACCCTTTCTCCACTTCTTATGTGATTCTGGGTGGCAGGTGGCTTGCTGTCCTTTTGACTGGGGGTGGCGGCCAAGGAGAGCCCCAGGTGAGCGAGGCCTGCTCGGGCTGGCTGGATCTCTAGCCAACCCAAGCAGACTTTGCTCGCCCAGGACTCTCCTTTCTTGTGTCAGGTTGCTTTTGGCTGGTGGGGGGGAGGCATATGCTAATTAGTTATGCTAATGAGCTCCACCACCTATTCGTCTACAAAACGACCCCTGATTGGAAATGCATATCAATGTCTCAGCCAGTGGTCTCTGTCAAGACATGCCACCATAGATCCTTTTTACTGGACACTTTTGGTGTGCATTTGTTTTTGTAGCATTGGATGCTCTAGTTTTGCAGATCTCTCTTTCTCTAGTATGCGGTACAAATGTAATTTTGTTTGCACAAACGCCAGGCATTTAACTTTTCCAAACCATAAATATCCCCCAAAGTACAATTTTATATCCTAGCCAAGTTACTGATTACACATTTCATGAAAGAAGAAGAAAAAGAAGAGATTGGATTTATACTCTGCCCTTCACTACCCAAAGGAGTCTCAGAACAGTTTACAATCTCCTTTCCTTTCCCTTCCCCACAACAGAAACCCTGTGAGGTAGATGGGGCTGAGAGCTCCGACAGAAACTGCTCTTTTCCAGAACAGCTTCAGACAGAGTTATGACTGACCCAAGGTCACTCCAGCAGGTGCAGGTGGAGGAGTGGGGAATCAAACCCAGTTCTCACAAATAAGAGTCTGTGCACTTAACTACTACACCAAACTGGCAGTAAAATAAGGTTAGTTGTATAAAGACACATTAGGTATATTTCAGTTTTGCTCCATTTTTAGGTATTTAAAAAAAACCCAGCAGGGAACACTGCTTTCCCCCGTTTCTAAATTTCTGCAAAATTTAGATCTCTAAATGAGCAGGGAGGTTCTTGAGCACTTTGTATGACAGGACTAGTCCTATATACATCCACCTCCATAGGCAAAGTAGAAAAGAATCAGACCTGCATGTAGCAAAACAGCCCAACATCAGACAATACAGGACACATACAGAAGTCACTGAAAAAATGGCAATTCTGTACCTCTTAATCTCTCCTTCAGTAACACTTAGTAACACAAAAATGTAGTGCAGGGACCAGTGTTCCCTCTTAAGCTGAGTTAGTGTGAGCTAGCTCACAATTTTTTCACCTCCAGCTCACACATTTTTGTCTTAGCTCAGGAAGGAGGGCCCCGGAACAAGCTGATTTATGCAGCAGCCAAATCGCTCATCCACAACTTTAATGCCAGTGGCTCACAAAGTAGAATTTTTACTCACAAGAACCCAGAGGGAGTATTGGCACGGGACACAGTCTTTGAGCAAGCATTTATTGTTTGCCATTCCCCAAAGCAGACCTCGTTTTGGGCAGGAGCTCACAGGAGCAGAGCTCTGTAACCTCGAAATTTTATTGTGCTCTTTCTTTCTAACCCCCCTCCCCCCCCAAAAAAATACTTGCTTCTGGCCTCCATTGTTCAAACCCTCTGTAAGAATTTTGCTGAATTCTAAGATTTGCCAAACTTTCTAATATTTCCCCCCACAAAAATTGGGAAAACGACCCAAACACAGAAAGCAGACAGATGGAAATCTTCCTCATGCCACTGCGGCCACATAGAAGAAAAGAATTTAAAAAGTATAATGGTAATAAAGTTTTACTATGACAATTATAATTCAAGAAGCATTTTAAGGTAGATGCTGAACTGAGATAATTTAGCGCACCTTCCGGTGATGTCAGGGGTGCGTGGAATATGCAAATGAGTTGTGCTAATGAGCTCCGGCACCTCTTTTTCCACTAAATGACCCCTGCTCAGGAGCAAGAAACATTGCAGGACCTTGCCATCACATTACCGGGAAAGACAGAATGTATTGATGCAGAACTACTGTTTTCTATGGCAGTCACGGGTTTCCTGTGAAATCTTGTTCCAGCTTCGGAATACTGATTCTCAGTTGTATTTTTCCACAGCTCCTTTGGTCATGGTCATTTTCCCTCACCATGGCTCATAACAAAGGCTGCATGTGCATGAGCGGTGGAAGATTAATTATTTTCTTTGCATTCTTAACCCTCAGAGGTCCCCTACCATTTTGAGCTTGGGGTGCCTTTGGAATTTGGACGCAGGGGGATGCACACGGCTACAAAATGGCTGCCTCTGAAGACTGCGCCGAATGCAAAATGTCAATCGTTATAATGTTCTTTGCACTGACATACTCAAACAGGGGTACTGGCTGTTTATCTCATTACATATACTAACACATCTTCCACTATATTTTAATGCATTCTTTTTTCTAATGACAAACTAGAATTATGCTTATATGTGTGTTACATGTTTAAATCAAACCTCTAAGTAACCCATGCCCTCATTTTCACCCAGAGACTGAACAACAAAAACATTACAACAGACTCTCTTCTATTGCAGTTCACTTCAGGATAACGAATGGGTTTAGTACATGGATATCAACCTGCTTTATATCACCTTTTGTTGTTGTTTCAGCCCATTTAACACTAACTAACGGAACACCAGACCCCAACTCATAATTCTTTGAATCTGCTAAAAAAAAAAACATTTCCATAACTCTGCATACTAACTCCCAACCCACTTTCTCTATATTTAGGAATGCTTGCCATTCCTCACTATTGTCTGATGAAGTGTGCTTAGAGCATGCGAAAGTTTACATTCTGAATAAAACTTTGTTGGTCCTAAAGGTGCCACTTGACTCCTGCTTTGTTCTACGGCTTCAGACCAACACGGCTGCCCACCTGGATCTATCTAGCAGTAACTCTGCAACATTTTAGGCAGAAGCTCTGTTTAACAGGATGCCTTTTCAATGAGCAGACTGTTTAAAAAGATTTTCTAGCATACACGCATACGGCAGAACAATGAAGAGCACTGCACTGCGATGGCAACTGTTGCTGAGACCGTAATTTTAAAAACTGCGGTCAATCAGACCTCCAATAACCAATCTAAAGGTTGCTAAGCAAAAACCCCACCTGACCTTGACCACTTCCTAAAAACCCCGGGCATCAGGGTTGCCAGGTCTGTGTTGGAAAATACCTGGAGCCTTTGGGGGTGGAGCCAAGAAAGGGTGGGGTTTGGGGAGGGGTCTCAGCATGGTACAATGCCATACAGTCCATCCTTCAAAGCAGCCATTTTCTCCAGGGGAGCTGATCTCCGCCAGCTGGAAATTGGTTGTAAAAGTGGGAGATCTCCAGGCCCCGCCTGGAGGCTGAACAAAACCAGAGGAAACTGTGCTATAATGAAGCCAATAAAGACAAGGCTTATAAGCACCCAATCTTTGCACCTAGAAGTGCCATCATCACGGCAGGTATATGGCAGGGTGACACTCTGGTTTTTGGGCAAACTTCTATGGTAAAACCAGCTTCAAACAACAAGAGTTTTGCTCTCAAACCAGAGCATCACTGGGCAACTTCCCCGACGGGATGACATCACTTCCAGGTGATGTCACGGTTTGGGGATGCGGTTTCCCCACCAGCCAGCCGGAGGTGGAGAAAAGCCCCAAACACTGGGGGAACATCCATCGGGACCTGAGGACTGGCAACGTTACACATCCCACTGAAGTAAACCTGTTTCTTAGTTGTTTCCATCAAACATACTGTGTGGTTCTTTCAAACCTATAGTCCTCTCATAAGAGGCACCCAGAGTCCAAGCACTGCCCTCATTGAGAAGAGGAGCAGAGATTGGATTTATACCCTGCCCTTTGCTAGCCAAAGGAGTCTCAGAGCAGCCTACAAATCTCCTTTCCTTTCCCTTCCCCTCCCCACAACAGACACCCTGTGAGGTAGGTGGGGGTGAGAGAGCTCTCCCAGAACTGCTCTTGAGCAGAACAGCCTTGAGAGAACTTGTGGCTGACCTAGGTAACATCAGCAGGTGCCTGTGGAGGAGACAAATAAGTCCTCAAAACCTACATTATAAAAATAGCATATACAAAAGAAGTTTGTACAGTATGACATTTAAGCCTGTAGTTTCAAGAACTGGAGATGGGGTGTTGTCCCAAGGGGAGGGGGGACTACTGAATAAACAAAATGTGAGGCCTGCTAATACAGGTTGGGATCTGAGGGACCATGGAAATGTATGCCCACTCGGACTTGGGTCTCTCAAAACAGCCCTTCCTCTCTGCCATAAGCCAAAAAACTTTTGAAACCAAGGGGAGTTTCAAAAACAATTGGGGCTATTGTACAGATAGTCTGTTATTCAAAGCAGGTGGGGTGGGGAGATGTTTAAAATCCTCCTAGGCCCAGTCAAGCCCTTACATATGCCTGAAGTAGCTCTCTGGATCGCAGCCATCAACTTTAATGTCAAATACACAGTGTCCCATTTCATAACCTGGGAAATAAACTTTTACCAAGTTACTTGTAGCTTTCCCCTAATCAGATTTGGTTCCGGGCCTAGAATTCCAGAATCCAGTAGGATAATTAATTTGATTTATTACACTTCAGAGTCTTAACATTTTCTCTACTCTCACAGGAACCCAACTTGGCGAAGTCAATTAGCTTTCCCATCAGCAGCCTTTTTATCTTTCATCGAGCAGCTCCTAAATAATAAAAAGCAGCACTGATGCTGGGAAATTATAACAGAAAGTTTTGCAGAAAGTGACACCCCGCGCCTAGATAATGGAGTTCATGCCCACCAAGCGTTTTGGAGAGGTTGCTCATTATATGCAACAAGCCCGAGTACCACCTCCAGTATTTTCTTTGTACAAATATATCATCACCAACCTGTGTAAAAAATATGCACCCATCCATTTAGCTGCATGTGCAAACAATGCCATGAGAAAGGTGACTACACACTGACAGCTGCTCTGACAAGTAACATCACAGATGTTGCTTTTCACACACACACACTTCCACACCAACAGGGCTATTAAAAGTGTTCTTTTAATACAGCTGTTCAGAGTGGACGGGATATTGCTAGAACAAAAATTGAAATCCATAAACATAATCCATAAACATAGCCATTAAGATCCATAAACATAAGCACAATTTCAACACGAAGGAAGAGAGTTTAAAAAAGGAATAGGGAATGGCTTCCAGTTCTGAAAAATACAAAACGCTCTTCGTCTTACAACAGCACTACAGATAAGATTAAAATTTCAATAGCCAATCCATATACAAAAGACTCCCTTCAGGAAAGCTCCTCCATTAACGACAACGATGAGGACAACACTAGATTTATATTCCACCCTCCACTCAAGAATCTCAGAGCGGCTCACAATCTCCTTTATCTTCCTCTCCCACAACAGACACCATGTGAGGTGGGTGGAGCTGAGAGGTCTCTCCCATTAACACATCACAGCCTGGGAAGCTCCTACAAGATAATGACTCAGCCCTACCCCACCTTTCTTCCCCACAACAGACACCCTGTGAGGTGGGTGGGATTGAGAGGGCTCTCCCATTAACACGTCACAGCCTGGGAAGCTCCTACAAGATAATGACTCAGCCCTACCCCACCTTTCTCCCCCACAACAGACACCCTGTGAGGTGGGTGGGACTGAGAAGGCTCTCCCATTAACACATCACAGCCTGGGAAGCTCCTACAAGATAATGACTCAGCCCTACCCCACCTTTCTCCCCCACAACAGACACCCTGTGAGGTGGGTGGGACTGAGAGGGCTCTCCCATTAACACGTCACAGCCTGGGAAGCTCCTACAAGATAATGACTCAGTCCTACCCCACCTTCCTAAGGAGATATTTTTTCTACTACTAATGCCGAAAGTTCACTAATGCCGAAAGTTCAGGGGCAGAAGCAGTATTTATGACCCCACTACACCACCCACTTGTTCACTGTGGCTGGCTTTCATGGCAGTTAGAAGGCTGTAGGGAGAACTGTCCTATCTGAAAAAAAACAGCTACAATTCCCTTTTGCTAGTTTCCTTCTAAACATCTACCTCCAACTCTGCAAAAGTGATTAACTTGCTAAAGAATAATGTGAACATACTTGTTCCTTGGAAATAAATGTATTGTGCAGGGGAAACAAATCTTATTAGAAAAGGTTACGCAGGCTTGTTTGCTGCTAAGAAGGCAGACGCTCCTTTCCGAGTCAAATTTTGTGGCTCAAAAAGCCAATGGTGTTTTGCAATTATGTGGGTAACTTTCTTCCTTCATTTGGGCGGCAAGGACAACTCCCCCCAGACTTACATAATAACTGAATAGATGCTTTATATATATATATATATTGTAGTAAAACAAAATCTACGTGTGGGAGGGGGCATTGAGATGAGGGAAAAAATAAACCACACCAATTCTAGAATGTGGTTAAGAGGAATCCGGGGGGAGGTGGAGCCGCTCAGTACTAGTAAGATCACCCCGGGCATAGGCACGGATGCTCGGCTCAGGGATTCCAGTGCTCTTGGGGAGGGGAAGGTATGACGGTGGGAATAGACAGAGGTGTAAGGGAAGGGGACGGAGACAACACGGTGCTCGGCTCCCTTCCAGTCTACTTCCCATCCCAACGGTGACAGGTAGTGGGGCCAAGAGGAATAGCCTGTCTCCGTCATTGGTGTTATGCAATGCCAGGTCCGTAAATAATAAGACCGCGACCCTCAGGGAGTTCCTGCTCCAGCAGGACGTGGACCTGGCTTGCGTGACCGAGACCTGGGTGCGAGATGGGGAGACAGTGGCTCTTTCCCAGATGACCCCCCCAGGTTACTCGGTCTTCCACCAATCACAGAATAGCGGGCGGGGGGGAGGGGTGGCATTATTCATACGGGAGGGTTACTCCTTCCGGGCTCTCCCGGGCCCAAAGATTGAGGGTATTGAATGTGCCGGTTTAGCGTGGGATGTCGGAGAGGGGTTGGCGATCTGGCTGGTGTACCGTCCGCCTAACGCACCGGCCAGCGCCTTACCATCCCTGATGGAGGCTGTGGCGGGCTGGGCGTTGGAGTACCCAGGGCTTATGGTCCTGGGTGATTTCAACGTCCATGCCGACGACTCGGCCTCCACTCAGGCGATGGACCTAGTGTCTTCCATGGCGACACTGGGACTCTCTCAATTTGTTACGACACCCACGCACCAGGCCGGGCACATGTTAGACCTGATCTTTGCGTCCGGGATTTCGGTGAACGATATTGCGGTAGAAGCGGTACCATGGTCGGATCACCTAGCCCTCAAGGCCCGTGTGGAGATGCCACCCCAACCCTGTATGGGCGGAGAGCCTATTTTGGCTCGCCCCCGGAGCCTGATGGACCCGGAACGGTTCCAAATGGCACTAGGGGATCCCTGGCCCCCTGGCGATTCCCTCGATGACCTGGTGGAGGCCTGGCAAGGCCGGCTGACCAGGGCCATCGACGAGATCGCACCTCGACGTCCTCTGCGCCCTCGCAGGAGGCTGGCCCCATGGTATACCCTGGAGCTACGCCGGCTGAAACAGGGGCTCAGACGACTAGAGAGGCAGTGGCGGCATACTCGGGACGAAGCGACGAGAACATCTTATAGAACGTTTATGAAGTCTTATGAGATGGCAGTCAAGGCTGCAAAGAAAGATTACTTTGCAGCCAAGATTGCATCTGCAGATTCGCGCCCGGCACAATTATTTAGAATAATTGGAGATCTTACTACATTGCCTCAAGGCAAACCAAATGTTAGGGAATTAGAGATTGGCTGTGAGGCTTTTGCGAAATATTTTGCAGATAAAATCACGTCGCTCCGCCAAGACCTGCCTATCACATTGGATGCAGTACGGGAACTTGAGGCTCCGCGCCTGTCTTCGGGTTTGGAGTTGGGTCGGTTTGACCCGCTCAGCCTGGAGGAAGTCGATGGAATTCTCTCCGTTGCGCGCCCAACAACTTGCGATTTGGACCCTTGCCCCTCCTGGTTGATTAAAGCTTGCCAGAGGGAGCTTAGATGTCCTTTACGGGACATAATAAATAGATCCCTCTCGGAGGGGCGTTTCCCATCACCTCTGAAAGAGGCTTTGGTCCGCCCCCTCTTGAAAAAATGCACAGCAGATCCGGCCGAATTGGCAAATTACCGACCGGTTTCTAATTTACCGTTTTTAGGTAAAATTATTGAGAGGGCAGTGGCGCTGCAACTACAGGGTTTTCTGGATGACGCTTCCATCCTAGACCCTTGCCAGTCCGGCTTTCGCCCGGGCCACGGGACGGAGACAGTGCTGGTCGCCTTGGCAGATGACCTCCACCGGCAACTGGATCGAGGAGGCGGGGCGGTGCTGATGCTGTTAGACCTGTCGGCAGCGTTCGACACGGTCGACCACCGGCTACTGACCCGCCGCCTCGCCGACATAGGGGTCAGGGGGCTGGCCTTACAATGGCTCTCCTCCTTCCTCAAAGGTCGGGGACAAAGGGTGGCAATCGGGGGTGAGCTTTCCCGGAGGCGCACACTAGATTGTGGGGTGCCTCAGGGAGCAGTTCTCTCCCCGATGTTATTTAACATCTACATGCGCCCCCTTGCCCAGATTGCCCGGAGTTTTGGACTGGGCTGTCATCAATATGCGGATGACACCCAGCTCTATCTGCTAATGGATGGCCGGCCTGACTGCGTTCCAGTGAACTTAGACCGGGCACTGCAGGCCGTGGCAACTTGGCTTAGGCTGAGTGGGTTGAAGCTGAACCCGACGAAGACAGAGGTCCTTTGCGTGGGGCGCGGCGCTCTGGGAAGGGAAATACCTCTCCCGGTTTTTGACGGTGCGCCGTTGAAGGCGGCGGGCCGGGTCAAGAGCCTGGGAGTCCTACTGGAGCCTTCACTATCAATGGAGGCCCAGGTAGCGGCCACTGCCAAGTCGGCATTCTTCCACCTGAAGCGGGCAAGGCAGCTGGCTCCTTTCCTGGAGCGCCGGGACCTGGCAACAGTGATCCATGCGACGGTCACCTCAAGACTAGACTACTGCAATGCCCTCTACATGGGGCTGCCTTTGTGTCGAACCCGGAAGCTGCAGCTAGTGCAGAACGCAGCGGCCAGGCTGTTATTGGGACTCCCGAAATGGGAGCATATACAGCCGGGGCTGCGTGAACTGCACTGGCTGCCAGTTACATACCGGGTCCGATACAAAGTGCTGGTTATTACCTTTAAAGCCCTATATGGCCGAGGACCTGCCTACCTGAGGGACCGTCTCTCCCCATATGAGCCCCAAAGAGCACTGAGGTCGGCAGGGAAGAACACGCTGACTATCCCTGGGCCAAAGGAGGCGAAATTACAGAGTACACGGGCACGGGCCTTCTCTGTTACAGCCCCGTGCCTTTGGAATCAACTACCGGAGGAGGTACGGGCCCTGCGGAATTTGGACCAATTCCGCAGGGCCTGTAAGACCATCCTTTTCAAGCAGGCGTTTGTAGAACTTGATAGGATGGCTGTTTAATTACCAACTATTTATCTAGTGACCCCTGCCATAATACAAGTGTACAGATAACATCAGGAAGATCACCGCCGTTTAAACTATGGAATGATCCAGACATTTGGAACTGGTTTTAGATTGTTGTTTTAAATCAATGTATAACTTAAATGTTGTTTTAAATTACCTTATATTGTATATTTTATATTGTATAATTTCATCGAACTCTTGTCAGCCGCCCTGAGCCTGCCTAGGCGGGGAGGGCGGGATATAAATAAAATTTATTATTATTATTATTATTATTATTATTCACTTGGACCGATTCCCCACTAACCTGATGCCGCTCTCACTCTCCTCTTCTCTGGTGGGCTTCCATCTGATTTCACACTATCTGCTCTGGGGATGCAACTAACTTCACCTTTTTCGCGCGGCAAACAAGATCCCCTAAAACCGGTTTCTCTTTGCCGCACAAAAAAGGCAGAGCGAGTTGCAGTCTTGGGGCAGATAGTGTGAAATCCGACAGAAGCACCGCAGAGAAGGGGAGCGTGAGAGCGGCATAAGGCTAGTGGGAAATCGGTCTGTATTTCATTCCTTCACTTCACTGATACCCAGTCATCCTCCCCAGTGGGGATCCAAAATGGCTTACATCAGGGGTGTCGAACTCATTTGTTATGGGGGCTGGTTCTGACATAAATGAGACCTTGTTGGGCCGGGCCATGTCAGGATGGGTTGAGCCATGTCAGGCCGGGCCAGGTGTGTACCTATTTAAGATCAGGTAGCAGAGATATAAATTTTATAAAGAACACAAATGAACAATTTTTTAAAAAGAATTTAAAACATGCTTAAAACGTTAGCACTCATTGGTCTTAAAGATGCCTGCCTCGGCGGGGAGGGCAGGGTATAAATAAAAATTTACTTACTTACTTACTTTATTTCCTGGGGAAAGGAAGCTCTGGCTCTTTCCTTCCTTCCCCAGGGGACTGGGGGAGGGAGGAGCCTCAGCCAATAGAAGGAAGAAGGCTTGGCTCGGTAGCTGTGCTGTGCAATTGAGAGAGCCTGGCAAAGCAAGCTATTCCTCCCCCCCTTCCTCCTCAAAGGAGGAGCCTCAACCAATTGAGAAAATAGAGGTTTTGCTCTGTAGCTCCTGAGCAATTGAGCATGCCTTGCAAAACAAGCTGTAATGCAGGAGGAAGCAAGATATATGGAGAAGGAAGCAGATGACAGCCAGTTGATAGAAGCCCTCCGAGAGCCTGATTTGGCCCCCAAACTGCATGTCTGACACCCCCGGCTTACATCATTCTCTTCTGTTTTATCCCCACAGCAACAACAACAACCCCATGTGACAGGTTAGGATGACTGTATATGACTTGTCTATGGTCACCCAGCAAGCTTCCATGGCTGGGTAGGGATTCGAACCTGGGTCTGCCAGAGGATCCTAGCACAACACTGTAACCACTACACTGCAATTTCAGACCATTTTCATCTGCAAAGTTAAAAAAACCCTTTAATGTTAAGTATTATTGATTTTATATAGCAGGGGTGTCCAAAATGCAGCTCAAAAGCTACCTGTGGCTCTTTCACACATACGGAGTGGCTCACAAAGCCCTCACCACCCTGTCAGACAGCTTGGAGAAGGCATTTCTCTCTTTAAATCGCTTCTTCAAGCCAAGCCAGCTGGCAGCTTGAAGAATGCATTTAAAGTTGCTTTCTTTCCACCTCCACCTCCCTTTATCTATTTTCCTCCCTTCCAGCTCTCAAACATCTGACATTCATGTCTTGTGGCTCTCAAGCATCTGACACATATTCTATGTGGCTCTTACATTAAACAAGTTTGGCCATCCCTGCTACATAGGGTCAACAATACCATTTTCTCCTCAAGAAAATAAACCTCTGCACAGAGCAGATTGTTAAGTAGGCAGGGGTATTGTCACCCCTTTATTAAAAAAGTGGTGCCGTTCTTGTCTAACAGCAAACTGTGAAGTATTACCTGCTTTTCAAAAGTGATTCTGTTCCTGCCTTTAACAGGAGCCTGGCACACCTCTTATTCAGCAGACAAATGTTTGGTCTATATGCAAGTGAACCTTAGATATTGCTTCCATCAGCATTATTTTTAAAAACAAACACTTTCTCCCTTTGAAATGCAGGTCCGAAGCCAAACCACAATGTGCTTTTGGAACCCCCCCCCCCCTCAGTTTCATAAGCAGTCCATGTTGCACGTAGGGTTGGGAAATTCCTGGAGATTTGGGGTGTGGGGAGGGCAGGTTTTGGGGAGGGGAAAGGACCTCACCAGGGTACAGTGCCATACAGGTCACTCTCCAGAGCAGTCATTATGTCTGTGAGAACTTATCCCTATCCTCCAGAGATCAGCAGCAATAGCGTGAGGTCTCCAGGCCTCACCTGGAGGTTGGCAACCCTAGTTGCACAGGGCTCAAGGCCAATGCCTTTTGACAAACAGACATTCAAGATCCCCTTTAACATTCAAAGTTGCCGTTCACTGCAATCTGCTTGTGACTCACACCACAGAGAGAATCTGCTGCCGTATTTCTCAACAAGAGTCTTAAAAGCTAATGTACTGTGACATAAGTTTAAGTGGACCATAGCCCAGTTTCTTGAATGCATGCATTGGCCACTTAAGTGGGTGGGTTATCTCCTTGTAACAGCCTAGGTCTGCTCACCAGGAGGACCGGTAATCTGCAGAACTGGACCACTTGTCAAGCATGTTGTTTCTTAGTATAACTATATTTGCAACTGTTGTTCTAATGTACTGCACATCAAAGCCATATAAACTATTCCTTAGTTCTCACTAGTAGCAAATGCAGGAATGTCCTCTTTGAAGATAAGGTCTCCTGGGATACTTTCCCAGGGTTAAACCTGGACCCAGGATGTTGCTAAACCACAAGAACAGATAAAGTAGCCGGAGTGTTAGTTTCACACGCCTGTGTTAGAATTCCTAAAATGCCTTTGATGTGCCCCTTAAAGTTAGTATTCTAGAGTTACACTGTATCACTTCCAATCTGGTGCCTACCCGAGCACAATGGATTATCAATAAACTAAGACTTTGTTTCAAAATAAACGCTTGGTTATTTTGAGATCTGATGCTTGACACCACTCCTGGCTACAATGGATATTTATACACAGCAGAGAGGCCACCGCTACCCAGCTTTGCACAAGAACATCAGATTTTTTGGGGTGGCGGGGTTAACCCCTCCATGCCAAGGGGTTTCTTAACCCCTCCAGTAGTGCCCTTCCATGCCAAGAATAATGCCTGTGCATGCACAGATAGCACAGAAATGCAATTCAAAGAGCATATTGGGCTGTCCTAACCAATACTCCCTCTAAACCAGAGGTGGCCAAACTGTGGCTCAGGAACCACATGTGGCTCTTTCACACAAATTGTGTGGCTCTTGAAGCCCCCACCACCCCGTTGGCTGGCCTAGAGAAGGCATTTGTCTCTTTAAATCACTTCTCCAAGTCAAGCCAGCTGGCGGCTCGGAGAATGCATTTAAAATTAAAGTTGCTTTCTTTCCACCTCTCCCTCCCTCCATTTCCTTCCTTCCTTGCAGCTCTCGAACATCTGATATTTATAATATGCAGCCCTTACGTTAAGCAAGTTTGGCCGCCCCTGCTCTGAACTGTGGAGTCCTGTAAGCAAAAATTCTATTTCATGAGCTACTGGGATTAAAGTTGTGAGCTAGTGCAGAAATTAGTTTGCTCTGGAGCCATTCTTCCTGAGCTAAGACCAAAGTGTGTGATCCAGAAGCTAAAAAATTGTGAGCTAGCTCACACTAATTCAGCTCAGAGGGAACACTGGTCCTAACAAACCAAAATGGCACTTGGAGGTGGAGAACCAGCGGTCAAAGCTGATGTAAACAACCAAACTGTGGGAGGGAGAAGAAGCAGAGTTGCACAGGAGAGAGGAAAAAAGATATCACATAGATTACACCCCATGCATGGAAAACAATTATAGCACAAGAGAGGGACAGCTATTTTCCACAGCAAGAGAATTGCTCTCTCATTTCACAACCAAGTCCCACAACACCTAAATTCCCTAATCAATCCAGGAACATTGAAATGTTAAGTACAGTACAAGGCTGCTACAGAATGGGCACTGAGATGTTCTACTGCTGTTTTCCAGACTTTGTCATTTTTTAAATGTTTGATTTATGATCCATTGTATCCTGTTTTTGCTGTAACAAAGCTGCCCGTCTAACATTTCTGCATGCTTGAATGCTGTAAAAGGAAGAGATTCAGTAAAAAAAAGTGACAACTTTGAATAGGAAAATACCAGGAACAGGGAGAATTCTTTCAGTTGTTCGGAATTCTAGCAGGAGCTCCTTTGCATATTAGGCCACATCCCTCTGATGTAGCCAATCTTCCAAGAGCTCCCAAGGCTCTTTTTTGTAAGCTCTTGGAGGATTGGCTACATCAGGATGTGTGGCCTAATATGCAAAGGAGCTCCTGCTAGAATGCCACCCCTGTGTTTAGTACTTATGGTATTTTTTTGGGGGGGGGAGACAAACCTTGTAGATATATGTAAAAAGAACTCCAGTTCCTTTACTGCTCCCACTTTGAAGTGCACACCCTTCCAAAACATGGGCAGTATTGGTACATAAGATTCCAGCACACACTTCCCAGCATCCTCTATTTCTTACCAGCTGTCCCAGCACTATAAGATGCATTGTCTTAACACCAAGACATCCCTTGGGGGTTGTGAAATAGCATCTACTTTTGCACTCCAGGCCTCAGGAAAAAAAAGAAAAGAACTCTGAAGTTGCATGGATTAAATTCATCACCATCTATTTCGGTCTCCTGATTTCATGTTCAGGGAAATAATGAGATCCTTCAGCTTGCAGCTTGAGGTCTTTCCTCTGTCATTACTGATTTCAACTGAGCCACCAACCTGTTTATCGGTGGAGGACTGCTGGAAGGGGGTGGTAATTACAACTTTGGGTGGGGGGGGGTGTATTCCACAAGGGAAGACTGCAGTGAATTATGTTTCTAGCTTTCCTCTTTGACTGAGCAACTGGTAGCAGTGCACCTTTCAGACTGCTGATCCATCTCAGCCTGGCTTCAGGCCAAGCCATTTGGTAGGCTACGCATATTTTAAATAATTAAGGAAGCACACAGGTCTACTGATTCAGCCTGCCCGACTCACTTCGAACTGTTCCTCATCTAAAAAACACCTCGAAGGTTTCTATAACAGAGGGGTAGGATCTAAATCTTTCAAATAAACCGCACAAGATTTAAAACTGTACCCTATCACCTCGTCTGAAGAAGTATGAATGCATACGGAAGCTTACATTCTGAATACAAATTTGTTGGACTTAAGGGTTCCACTTGACTCCTACTTTGTTCTAATGTTTAAAACAGACCCTTCATGCAAATAGTTCCAAGCCGTGAGTCTGTCAGAGCACAGGATTAAACAGTATTACCTAGTTCGATCAACCAGTTCCAGTTACTGTCTAAAGCAGAGTGGGCAAACTTGCTTAACGTATGAGCCGCATAGAATAAACATTAGAGGGAAGGCGGGAGGGAGAGGTAGAAAGAAAGAATGCAACATTAAATGCATTCTCCAAGCTGATGGGGTGGTGAGGGTTTCACGAGCCAAACAATATGTGTGAAAGAGCCACATGTGGCTCCTGAGCTGTAGTTTGGCCACCTCTGGTCTAAAGCGTTATAATAATGCATGTGATTAAAAACTGAAAATACCGCCTACGATAATACGTGTGCAAAGTGCCATCAAGTCCAAAACAGCGTAGAGTGACCTTGCAGAGTTTTGAAGACAAAAGACATTCAGAGTTGGCTTGCCATTGGCTGCCTCTGCATAGCAACCCAGGACTTCCTTGGTGGTCTCTCATCCAATTACCAACCAGGGTGGACCCTAGTGGGCAGCCATGTTGGTTTGAAGCAGTAAAACAAAGCAGGAGTCAAGTTCACCTTTAAGACCAACAAAGTTTTATTCAGGATGTAAGCTTTCCTGTGCTCTAAGCACACTTCATCAGACGAGCAATCAGGTACATTGAGCAGAGCTACATACAGAGAGCCAGTTTGTATGTGGTGCTTGCACAGGCGACTACCTTTACCTTTTAGATAGATTCAAGGAGGATAAGTCTATCAAAGGCTACGGGGAACCTCCACGTTCAGAAACACTAATTATCTGAATTCCAGAGGCAGGAGGCAACATCAGGGGAAGGTTTCAGTCTCTATGCCCTGTTGTTGGCCATCCAGAGGAATTAGCTGGCCACTGGGTGAGACAAGAGGCAGGACTAAATGGGATACTGGTCTGATCCAGCAGGGCTGTTCTTAAGTTCTGTGTTCTTGTGCCTCTGAGAGTGTCCTGATCGAGTCTATCGATGGCTACTAGCAATGGTGACTGAGGGGAACCTCCAGAGGCACTAATCCTCTGAATCCCAGAGCCAGAAGGCAACACCAGGGGAAGGCCTCGGCCTCCATGCCCTGTTGTTGGCCCTCCAGGGGAACTGGCTGGCCAGTGTGTGAGACAGGATGCTAGACTAGATGGACCATTTGGTCTGTTCCATCAGGGATCTTCTCATGTCCTGGCATTTTCAATTAGATCTGCTTGGGCAGACAACCTTCCCTGAAAGACAACTAAACGACACTCTCAAGATACAGGAGAACATCTGGCATATTCTAAGGTACATTCCTATGCCACACAGTGAGGCCCAATATGCCTTAACATGGTCTGTGCCCCCATTGCATGGCTCCCAGAACCTCCAGAAGTCCTATAGCAACAGTCCCTTGACAAAGAAGTCAATGTGAGAACATCTCCCATGCTGGAAGTTAGTAGTTTAGAAAAACTAGAAGTTATTATACATTGGGGGGGGGGGGAGGAATCCTCTATGATGGGTGAAACCGATTCTGAAGATTTCTACTGGCTTCCTATTAACATATTTTATAAACCAGTTTGGTGTAGTGGCTAAGTGTGCAGACTCTTACCTGAAAGAACCGGGTTTGAGTCACCACTTCTGCACATGCACCTACTGGAATGGCCTTGGGTCAGCCATAACTCTAGCAGAGGTTGTCCTTGAAAGGGCAGCTGCTGTGAGAGCCCTCTCAGCCATCCACCTCACAAGGTGCCTATTGTGGGGGAGGGAGATAAAGGAGATTGTGAGCCACTCTGAGATTCGTAGTGGAGGGCGGGATATAAATTCAATATTTTCTTCTTACTTTAAACATTTTTCATCCCGCACTCTGAACTAGGATTTGATAAAGTATACCATAAGCTCTCTAACAGCAAAAAAGAGATTCTTCACTAGCACAGCAACGATATTGTACATGCAGCCAGATACAAAGGATGCATTCTTAGTACAGGAAGTAGGCGATCCAGCTGATATAAATTCTTCTTGCTAAAGAAGAAGGAACTAGCCACTACCAAACTTTCTTTGCCCACTCACCCATTCAGGAGGGAAAGAAAAACAACATTATCTGCAGCATCAGTTCCCTCCTTCCAGGGAAATGAGTAACAGTTATAAAACAATATCAACATAATCAAGATCTTAAATTACTACCCACCATATAATAATAAGCAGGGCTTTTTTGTAGCAGGAGCTCCTTTGCATATTAGGCCACACTCCTCTGTTGTAGCCAATCCTCCAAGAGCTTACAGAGCTCTTCTTACAGGGCCTACTGTAAGCTCTTGAGAGGACTAGCATCAGGAGTTCCTGCTACAAAAAATAAGGTGTTCCTGCTACAAAAAAAGACGATAATTAGCAATAACCACATGGTATCTGAAGAAGCGTGCATGCACACAAAAGTTTGTACATAGAAGAAAACTTTGTTGGTCTTAAAGGTGCCAATGGACGCAAACACAGCTACCCACCTGAAACTATCTACACAGACCACGGTATAAGAAATCAAAACATTTTATTGCAGATTGTGACAGATTCTTTGTCCCTTTTACACAAACACACACACATTCTTTGTCCCTTTTACACAAACACACACAAGCTCTACACATTAACTGTGCAAACGAAAGCAACAGTTGGAGCAACGGGTTACCTTAAGACTTACTTTAGTGAAACCTTTTCTTCGGTATCCAGCCACAAACTGGAACACAGCGTAGGCTTCCATAATAGAAAAATGAGGAGAGAAAAAGCCAGTTGTTCAAGCTATTGCTAAGCTATTGTTCAAGGCCACTAGCCTAAATAAAATCTTAAAGGACATGAAGCTGCCAGCAAGTCTTCTGAACCTTCGGTGAATTTGCTGACCAGCTCTCACAAGGTGAGGCTATTGACCTAAGCAAGCTTTTCCGCCAAACTCCTGTCACTGAATGGCAAAACCAAAAAGCCCTCTGACTCTGCTCTTGTGTTTTCAGCAGTAACTTGATGTGTAAAAAGGAGCAGGAGGCATCTTTCACAGCAGGAGAGTATTGGCACCTGATGACACTTACACAGCCAGGTGCTGTTAAAGCAATCCCAACCCAATCCAGATATTTTTGTTGGCACAGAAATAAAAAGTACAGCATGGCAAATTTACATAGAGTTTCAATTATAACAACCAGTCAAACGTCAAGAAAAGGAGCTAATCTTTTGCTCCCTGATTGTTGTAGCGGCCAAAAGGTACTTTGCAACTAGGCTCGTGATATGGGAACATCGGTCAGATAGTGGAAAGAAAACTAACTTTGCCTCAGGTAATCCATAAAGGTTAGGCAGAATAGGTTCGATTATACAGTCCCGCAGTTCCCCATAAAAATTACAATGAAGTAAGACATGGGCGACCATTTCGAGGTGCCTTCAATTACATGGGCAGAATCTTTCCTGATAAGGGATGTTGGCAGACCTCCCAGGCAGTACCGCTGAAGGCAAAACATTGAGTCTTGCTAGCATAAAAGAGCGGCCTAACTGGGGTGAAGTAATCTGGGAAAAGTAGGCAGCAGGCAGCCCATAATCTGAGAAGATACCAAATGCTAAAGGGGAATAAGTTTTATGTTCAGAAGAGCAAAGGGACTGTTTCTCAATATCTAAAATCCTCTGTTTCAGGATTCTGAATGTCTGCATTTCACTTAGCATACAAAGGTTGCCCAGGGAGACACCTATGGAATGTATTTTCTTCTGGAACCGACTATGCCAATTGGGAACGAAGGAATCTGATAGCATCGTGTGGAAATACAGTGGAATCCTACTGCAGGCTTCTTTACAGATTCCTTCCGCTGAGTTCCAGATATGGGAAAGAGCAGAGAAAGGAGCACTTTTCTCTCTTTCTCAAAGTAAAGGAACTCCTGGGCTCTCAATGAAATTCATGAGCACTAGGCTTAGAACAGATAAAAGGAAGTACTTCTTCACCCAGAGAGTAATTAACGTGTTGAATTCACTGCCACGGGAAGGGGTGAAAGCTACAGGCAGCTTCAAGAGAGGATTGGATAAACATTGGTGTTTGGGTGGTCAAACCTCCTTAATGTAAGAGCAACTGAGAATAAACATCAGATGTTTGAGAGCCACAAGACATGAATATCAGATGTTTGAGAGCTGCAAAACAGAAAGGAAGGAAGGAAAATAGATGGGGAGAGAATTGTGGAAAGAAAGCAACTTTAACTTTAAGCGCATTTTCCAAGCCACCGGCTGGCTTGGCTTGGAGAAGTGATTTAAAGAGACAAATGCCTTCTCCAAGCCAGCCAATGGAGTGGTGGGGGCTTCAAGAGCCACATGATATGTGTGATGTTGTTAGCCGCCCTGAGCCTGCTTCGGCAGGGAGGGCGGGATATAAATAAAATGATTGATTGATTGATTGAAAGAGCTACATGCGGCTCCTGAGCTACAGTTTGGCCACCCCTGGTATAGATGGAACACTCTGTTTGAGGCAATGATGCTTGGTATTCTTGGTGTTTGGGGTTAACAGTGCGAGGGTTCTAGAGTTCTGGCCTCACTAGTAGACCTCCTGATGGCACCTGGTTTGAGGCCACTGTGTGACACAGAATGTTGGATTGGATGGGCCATTGGCCTGATCCAACATGGCTTCTCTTAGGTTCTTAATGAGGTCTTCTGTTTATTCAGTGTGCATTGCCTTTTCTGGTATTTATTTTCTCTTAGCAACTGGAATCTATGGTGCCTGTATCAAACCTATGTACCTATATACTTTGTGGTTAGAGCGCTGCACTACAAATGGGGGACCCGGGTACTAATTCCCATTCAAATCCATGATTTTCACTGAATGGAAACAGAGTAGGGGAAAAATAAATAGACTGCTCTGAGACATTCAACAGTGATATAAAAATTTGCTAGCTGGGTCCTTGGAACAAAGAAATCCTTCTGAGGATTGTCCCTGCATGTCAATCACTGGTTTAATGAGTATTATATATTTTAAAAATAAATTAAATTCTTACTACCAACATTATCACTAAATCATTAAATGACTTGGGTGGGATAACCAACAGGCCTGGAGAAAAACACCCTGTCCCTTTAATAGAAGTTTAATGTATGGAAATGGGCAGCTGAGGCTCTTTATGGCATGGAGCTCAAGGACATCACCTGTTATATAGCATCTCATTAAGCTAGTAAGCGTACAGGATTTTTTTTCCTGCAGGGACTACAGAATACTGAAAACAGAATTTGAGAAAACTGGAGTCGTCTTGCTTGTCTGTATTTAGACATGCATACCTAGCTAAACAAATGCCCCAGCAAGCAATTTTTCCCTATAAGCTGCAAAGTCTTGTGAGCAGAAATTCTACTTAGTGAGCTATTGGCATTAAAGTTATGAGGTACTGCATAAATTATTATGCTCTGGGGTCATCCTTCCTGAGCTGAAGACAAAAATGTCTTAAAATCTGTGAGCTAGCTCACCTAACTCAGCTTACAGGGAACACTGCCAGCAAGTCTACTGCATGCACGGAAAATTTAGTTATGGGTGCTTTTTACACATGCTAAATAATGCAGTTTCAATTCATTTCAGGGACTATTTGCAAGTCGATTTTGCCATTTCACACAGTGAAATCCAGTTGCAAAGTCCACTGAAAGTGCATTACTCAATGTGTGTGAAAATGCCCTATGTCTCCTTAAAATTCAGGAGCAGCAGTAATGCAAAAGGTGCCTGCTGCTACTTCTGCAATTTTTTAAAAAAATTCAAGTTCACATGCACACTATGACAGTGTGCGGGTGATCTACATTTTAGTGTGTATGTTCAAATACAAAATGTCAGGCCTGACCTTATATTTTGGGGGAAAAGGACAAAGGAGGGTCTTGAAAAGGGTATGGGCTGCAGAGGAAGCTAATTTGTGTACGGGGAAACAGAGGCACATATTACATTCCCAAAGAAGGCTACATTCTCAGACATTTCATTTTCAGGTCCACAGAAAGTTAAGGAGTAAAGAAGAAGAAAAAAGAGTGATGTCAAAGTCTGAGTCAAGGGGGATTGATAAATCTTTGACCATCTTTTACAAGTTCTGGATCTAAAGTTTGAAATCTCTGCAAAAGCACTGAGAAAACTATAGTTTTTATTTATTTATTCTACAGGAATTGCCTTGCTAAATTAACAACCAGATTAGAGTTGCCAATCCCCAGGTGGGGACAGGGGATCCCCCGGTTTGGAGGCCCTCCCCCCACTTCAGGGTCATCAGAAAACAGGGGGAGGGGACAGAAATGTCTGCTGGGGACTCCATTATTCCCTATGGAGACTTTTTCCCACAGAGAATAATGGAGAATTGATCCATGGATGACTGGGGCTCTGGGGGGGGGGCTGTTTTTTGAGGTAGAGGCACCATATTTTCAGTATAGCATCCAGCGCCTCTCCCCAAAATACCCCCTATGTTTCAAAAAGATTGGATCAGGGGGTCCAATTCTATGAGCCCCCAAAGAAGGTGCCCTTTGGAGTTCAATTATGCTTGTCACACCCTTGCTCCTGGCTCCACCCCCAAAGTCACCTGGCTCCATCCCCAAAGCCCCAGATATTTCTTGAATTGGACTTGGCAACCCTAAATAAGATGCATCTAGCATATTGATTCCAGTAGCAAAACACCGAATGCCCTCGGGCAGCTCACAAGGAGGTCTTGAAGTTAATTTTCTACTGTTGTTTGTCTCCAGCACTTCATATTCAGAGATTTAATGCTTCCGAATATGGAAATTCCACTTGCTGATCAAAACTAACAGCTGACAATAGAAATATGTTCCATGCTTTTGTCTATTCCTTTAACAAAACCCCCATAAATTCTAGGTTTAATCTCTCATTTCACAATAGCCCACATCTTCCTGTGGAATGAAAATGGATGGGCACTGAAAATGGATAGACTTTTCCTCAGGTCCGGAATACAAAACTGTTTGCTAACTTAGTATTTTGGCAAGCTAAACAGCATACGCCCATTGCTATTCAAGGCAAATAGCCTAGTTTTTTTAATTGTCAGGCCAAGCGTTTATTTAAGGCGCAGGATTTTTCCAAGAACAACTTTTAGGACGATACCTCTGAGGTGTTGTGTGTCATCTTGTAGCATGAAAGGGGTCTGTGAAGCACAGCACGCAACTAAATATAGCAGCTGTCACAGAATACGGTAAATACCTTCAACAGAATGATTTTACCAGAGTCTTCTTGCAGGCTGCGCTGACTGGTTTGTGCAGAGACACGTTGGGAACACGCTTTTCTCACATCTTTACGTTCCTTTTCTAATATTTAACAATTTAATTTAATTCTGCCTTTCTCCCCAATGTGGACTCAAAGTGGCTTCCAGCTTTCTCCTTTCCTCCATTTTATCCTCACAACAGTCCTATAAAGTAGATTAGGCTGAGAGACTGCGATTGGCCCAGGGTCACCCAGCAAGCTTCAAAGGCACAGTGGAGATTCGAACCCAGGATTCCCAGATACTACTGACACTCTTAACCACAACCATCCATCTATGAAAAGCTATGTGGTGAAAATTATTTAACTGGTGATAATACAGGGGCAGCGATGCAAGTACATAAAAGCATCCAGAAGGCATTCTTTTTTTTCCTAGTAGCCAACAATTAGATCCTATGTGGATTAAATAATCCAAAACATTGTACAATTAGTACTCTGCAAACCTGGGAGGCACCCCCCCCCCCCGGTTTGAACAAGCACTGTATATCAGGGGTGTTGGACTCATTTGTTATAAAAGCCAGATCTTGACCCTGTCAGCTCAAGTCATGTGTACCATAAAATGTAATGCCAGGTATTTTATTTATTTATTTGTTTGATTTACATTCCACCCTCCCCGCCGAGGCAGGCTCAGGGTGGCTCACAAATCTGAGGTCACACAGTGTAACCAAATAAAATAAAACAACAATAAAAACATAAAACAATTTCTAAAAACATCTACTTATACTGGTATCAAGGTTTCAGACAGGTAGGGGAGATATAAAGGATACAAACACACACACACACTCAGCCTAATCCACCTCACTGACTTGTTGAGCCTCAACCAACAGAAGGAAGAGAGGTTTGGCTCAGTAGCTCTGCTGTGCAATTGAGAGCGCCTGGCAAAGCTAGCTCTCCTTCCCCCACTTCCTCCACAAGGGAAGAGCTTTGCTCTGCAGCTCCTGTGAGACTGAGCAAGCCTGGCAAAGCAAGTTGTGATGCAGAAGGAAGCAAGAGAGGGAGAAGGAAGCAGACAACAGTGAGTTGCTTGGGGGCCTGATAGGAGCCTTCTGGGGGCCTGATTCTGCCCTCAGGCTGCATGTTTGACACCCCTGCAGTGTATATCTTTTGAAGAATAAGTGGAAGATAACAAAGTCCCCCAAACAGGCACAGTAACAACTGCACATCTACACCAATTGCAAAATAAAAACTTCAGAATTTGGGAGACCAAGACTGTGCCTGTAATAACAGCAACAGCCTCCACAATGAGGGTGAAAGGAGATGTAGATGAGAGGGGAAGGAAGAAGAGCCAGAGGGGCAAAAGAGCTGTCAGGTTGAGGGAAAGCAAAGAGGAGCTACAGTGCAGGGGAAAGGCGAGGGGCTGTGGCTCAGAGGTAGAGCATCTGCTTGGCATGTGGAATGTCCCAGGTTCAATCCCTGGCATCTCCAATTAAAAGAACCGGCTGGTATGTGATGTGGAAAACTTCAGTCTGAAACTCTGGAGAGCCACTGCTGGTCTGAGTGGACAATACTGACCTTGATGAACCAAGGGTCTGATTCAGTTCTTTAGGCAAGGGGGTCATGGCTCAATGGTAGAGCATCTGCTTGACATACAGAAGGTCCCAAATTCAATCCTCAGCATCTCCAGCAAAAAGGACCAGGCAGTAGATGATGTGAAATCCCTCTTCTTGAGACTGTAGAGAGCCGCTGCCAGTCTGAGTAGGCAATATTGACTTAGATGGACCAAGGGTCTGATTCAGTATAAGGCAGCTGCACGTGTGTTCATGTGTGGGGTATAGCTTCAATCATCCTCTTGTTTAGAGTATTCCAACAATCTGTGTTCCATAAAACCCCGCAATGCCTTATCAGGGGTTCTCGCCAATAACAAAAACAAGTAACGGTGCCAAATTTCTCCAAAAAGGTAGCTTGCCACTAATCTTACCTGAACAAACTGTGTTTGTTCTAGGTCACAGGTGGAATCAAAGGGGGGAAAGAATGAGGCTGGTAATCTCCAGTAAACTTACTGAGGCTCTCAGAATACATTCCCAACTCTTCTGAAATGGACAGGACTTTTTTTAGCAGTCTCAAAAGAGTCTGCTCAGCGGAAAAGCAAACAAGGAAACGTTTCCCTTAGGAGAAAGCTTAAAAGGGCTGGGTTTCTTGCAGTATCCATCTATAAATGAATAAATACATTAGTAATTAGGGCCCTAGATGATAGTATGAGAGAAGGAACAAACTGAATGCCTCAAAAGTTGCAAGTGTTTCTAACATGCTCAAGGCAAACTCATAATGGAACTAAGAACATAGAAGGCATCTCATTGAAGGCAACAACACTGAAGGCAGTTTCAGTGGTCTCCCCACCCAGCTTTCACATTTGCCTCACTGCAGGCTGTTTCCGAAATGACAGATAGACATACAGTACCTCTTCAACTAAGGGCAAACACTTTTTAAAAATCCAAATGCATACTTTAGCATTTGTTTGTTTTCAGTAGCACAGTACTTCTCATTCCACTTCCCAAAGGAATCCTGTTTCAGGCAAGCACTCTGGTTCCAAGGGCACACTTCTGCTCCAGTAACACAAAAAAGACATGCACCCAAGGCCAATGCAGGCCAAATTCAGGCGTCACCAGAACAACAGTTTGGACATGCTGCAAACGGACTTCATACTCACATGCCCCCTCACAGTAACTTTGGTTTCCCACAGAACAGTCCAAAGGCACCTTCAAGGCCAACAAAGTTGGTTAAGACAACAAAAACCACTGGCTTCAAACTTTGTTCTTTCGTTTCCCATCTCAGCTGAACCAGGCAAGTTCTGGTTACTACGAACTATGCGTTCCCCCCCAAACCTCAGTTGGAAACCTGCTTTAAACTATGGTTTAGAGGCTAACTACAGTCAGAGGTAGCTTCAGTTTCCCTGCACTGGACATCATGTTAGAATATCTCCCCAGCTCAATCACTTTCACCTTTTCTTGACTCATGGAGTGAACACCTGAGGTAAAATTCTGTCAGAATGCGGTTAAAAGGTTCCCTGCCTGTGTTTCAGCTCAAAAACTAGCCAAAAGAGGTAACAGAAGAGCCTTAGTTCTGTTGCTTCTTTAGTCATAAACTGAAATTTAACATTGGGCCTGGAGCAGCCTGTCGCCTCTCTCCTTTACAACCCCTTCCCCCAAATAAAACAGCTGCAGGAATGTGAAGGGGGTACAATAACTCCATTAAAGTGTCAGGGCTGCTGATTTTTTTTTTTCAGGAAGGTTACACATTGCCCCATGGTTCTATGTTCTTCATCTCTGCCAGTTCTGAAGGAAAATATTTTATTGACCTTGGAAGAGGGAGTTTACTGTCCTTGCAGGAGTTTACATGACCCAGCAATAGAGGAAGGTTTCAGCTGCAGGACATTTTTCTTCTTCATTTTTTTTAAAAATTCATTAGTGTTCTTATTTTTACATAACATATCTATTGCAATATACAGGGATTGACAGAATACTTAACCCAAGCAACCGTTTTTTCCAGCTCGGTTCTACTAAAGGTTACATCATTATCACAGTTTCTCAAATGGCCTTTTTTATGAAGCTAGGAAAAGCCAATTGTATTAAAGAGCATGCCCATCTGATTGTTCTGGACCCCTGGATTAATATCCGAAGGGCAATGCTGCTTTTTTAATAATAAAGCAAACTGCAGAATACCAGATAGTTACAAAGATGCTGAGGGTTGCAATAAAGCTTGTATCACTTGAGGCCTACAGCATTGCAGAAGAAAATGAACACATCATAGATCATGGCTCAGATGTAACTTCTACTAGCCTGGTCTACATAAGGAATACAAATTGCCAAAAGAATCAGTTACAACCAGATCCTGAGCCTTCCACAGAAGGGCTAGATCAAGGGTGACAAACGTGCAGGCCAGAGCCGGATCAGGCCCCAGAGGGTTCCTATCCGGCCCGCGAGCAAGTCTGCTTTCTTCTCCCTCTTTCTTGCTTCCTTCTGTGTCACAGCTTGCTTTGCTCAATCACACAAAGGAGCTACAGAGCAAAGCCTCTGCTTCAGGGATAAAACTCATTTGTTATGAGGCCAGATCTGACATAAATGAAACCTTGTCAGGCTGAGCCATGTGTGCCATAAAATGTAATCCCAGGTAGCAGAGATATACATTTTATAAAGAGCACAGACAAACACAATTAAAGATTTTGTATCTCTCCCGTGTAATTGAGGGAACTGGACAAAGGAAGCTCTGGCTCTTTCTCTCCCTCCTCAAGGAATGAAAAGGGGGGCAGAGCCTCAGCCAATAGAAGGAAGAGAAGCTTGGCTCAGTAGCTCTGCTGTGCAATTGAGACCCTGGCAAAGCAAGCTCTCCCTCCCCAAGGGGGAAACCTCAGTCAATGGAGAAAATAGAGCATGGGTGTCAAACATGTGGCCTGGGGGCCAAATCAGGCCCCCAGAGGGCTCCTATCAGAACCATGAGCAACTCACGGTTGCCTGCTTCCTGTTTTTTCTCTCTTGCTTCTTTCTGCGTCACAACTTATTTTGCCAGGCTTGCTCAATCGCACAGGAGCTACAGAGCAAAGCTCCTCCTTTGGGGAGGGAGTGGGGGAAGGAAAGCTAGCTTTGCCAGGCTCTCTCAATTGCACAGCAGAGCTACTGAGCCAAGCCTCTCTTCCTTCTGTTGACTGAGGTTCAACAAGCCAGTGAGGTGGATTAGGCTGAGTGTGTGTGTCTGTGTATAAAGTTTATCTCTCCCCTACCTGGCATTACATTTTATGACACACATGGCCCAGCCTGACAAGGTCTCATTTATGTCAGTCTAGCCCTCATAACACCTTGACTGCATTAGTTTTAAGTCTGGTTTGCTTTTACAGGAAGGGCAAACTTAATTACATATTTCAAATACAATAAGGAGGGGAGAGTCCAAATACGGGAACAAATCGCTCTTCTGCAACTGACTCTAGAAATACATTTCAGATATTGTTATGCAGGCTATCCTTCCCTGGGATGGAAAATAATAACACGGAAGAATACAGATAAAATCAGAACAATGATTTAGCAGGCCTGCTGTGCTGAATCAAAAATGATTCAGGGCATTTTCAAGGGTAAATTCTGAGTACACAACAAGAGAGCCCCCCCCCCCCGACAAGGGACACCGCTAAAGTACTATATTTACCCATCTAATGTTAAAGATCCCAGAAACTGGGTTTCAATGCAAAAGTACAAACATCCAAACTATGTTGCCTTTAGTATACACCCCTCAACCATTAAACTTTCCAAAGATACAAGCACAATAATTATTTGCATTTTGCAAATGCTGTTATGCCAATCAGGGGTGGAATTCTTGCAGAAGCTCCTTTGCATATTAGGCCACACACCCCTGATGTAGCCAATCCTCCAAGAGTTTATAAAAAAGAGCCTTGTAAGCTCTTGGAGGATTGGCTACATCAGGGGTGTGTGGCCTAATATGCAAAGGAGCTCCTGCTAGAATTCCACCCCTGATGCCAATAAAGATTATGTCTGTCTGTCGTTTTGCAAATGCAACCCAAAGCATTTGCTCAGCAGAATGAAAAGCAAATTGAATAAGTTAGCCCTTCATTAACGTAAGAAGTATTCCCTTTGCAAGTCTAAACTTATGCTGAATGTATGCAGAGCAGCTCTGTTGTTTCAATGCCCTATTTGTCTGCCAATGACTTATTAAAACACTTAACTACGGCATATTCTTCAACTACAACCACAAAGCAAAAGCTACCATTTTCTTTTGACTTTTGTTACGGGGCCACACCTGTTTCGTTAGAAAAACTACATTCTTCTTATCTGCCTTGCACAATATTGGCTTTGGCAATGACCCAAGTGAGAATAAGACTTCTGGAAAAGGTACATATCACAAGACCGGCGGTGCCGGCTGAAGGTGTGTGGGGGGAGTGCTTCTATAAAGCCACAGGCACGATTCTCGCATTAACATTTGACTTTGTTGTGCCACATGGTTTCCACCATTCCTTTGGGTATCAGTCAACTGAATGGTCCAACTAATTTACAAAAAGTCACGTCCAGGGAAGGCTCCTCAAAATAGCTCATGTCCAGGGAAGGCTCCTCAAAATACTGTCTTCACTCAGATGACCAAGGTGAACTACTTAAAAAAAAAAAGACAACAACTTGCCATGGCCCTCAGAGACGTTCAAACTTCTGCCTTCAGAGAACACAGATTTGTCTGCTGCAGCACCTCGGTGGTTTGCAGAGAATTCTGGAATGTATTCTAGGGCACACGTTCAGTTCATACAGGATACTGACCAGGACTTGACAGAGCCCCATAGCCTGGAAATCTTCTGGAGATTTAGGGTTGTAGCCCGGAGGCGGGGGGGAACCTCAGCAGAGTATAATGCTACAGATGCTATAGAGCCAACCTCTCTGCAAAGGAAAAGGCTAGAGAAAGAAAGAAAGAAAGAAAGAAAGAAAGAAAGAAAGAAAGAAAGAAAGAAAGAAAGAAAGAAAGAAAGAAAGAAAGAAAGAAAGAAAGAAAGAAAGAAAGAAAGAAAGAAAGAAAGAAAGAGGCACTAAAATATTGACATATTGCTGGAGAATTATGACAGTGGACTTAGGAGACTCTCTGAATTCCCAGCTTTCTTTCAGAAAGAAAGCTGGGAATTCAGAGAGTCTCCTAAGCCCACTGTCATAATTCTCCAGCAATATGTCAATATTTTAGTGCCACTTTAAAAAAAACAAACAAAGTCGCTTATCTTCAGGGGGGGAGGAAGGAGAGGGAGTGGTTTAACCAAGGCAGTCCAATTATCAAACAATTGAGCTGGAAGTGGGTGGGAGCGGGCAAGCCAAAAGAAAGCCCTGACAGAAACATTACACTTGAGGAAATAGCTGTCTAATATTGGCTTGCAGGAAAACTTCATGGTAAAAGTAGTCTCAAAAGAAGGGGGTGGGACTGATTTTTTTTTTAAAGGAAAATAAAGACACGAAAGTGTGTGGAGGAATCAGGGGATGAACCAAATAAGTATGAAGCCAGACCCAATGGGGGGGGGGGGGAATGTGGAAACGCCCATACTAACAACTACACCACAATCGCTCTCGTCTTAATGATTCTGAATCAAGACTGTTATCAAATCCCAAAAACCAAGATAGCCTGGTCATAATGCTGTGTATTAATTTAAAATTAGATTCGCGTCCCATTCTCAGCTTCCAAGATTCCTGCATTACTAAAACGGCAACCATGGACTCCAATCAGTTGCAGTATGCCAGGCCATTCCAGAGCTAGGGAGCGAACACAGCCTGGCTCCATGGCTGTGAACATCCCCCTTTGTTAGCATCCTCTTCAAAAGAAGAGGTAGCATTAAATAGGTTATGCTGCGTCATCATCACAGTTCGCTTGAAGTGCTAACCAAGAAGCTCTCTGGAGCAGGAGGCAAACCGAGCTGAGCCCTGTGGCACTTTTAGAGGCTGACCGCACAAAAACTTGTGCTGCAATAAATATATAACAGTAAATACGCCAACAATGACACAAGACTCCTCTTTGTTTTCTGAAACGACAGACTCCCTGGAACAAAAAAGAGATGAGCAGTTCTCCAAGAGGAACATGAGAAACAAGGTAATTCCCAACAGCAGCTAAGGTACAATTCCCCATCCCTGATTCCTTAGATTGTGTCATCAACTTTTATAATTGGAGAAACAAAGGAATGCAATCAGATCACTTCAGAGATACTACACATAAGGCTGGCCACTGCCATTTAGAGTCAATTAGATATGGTATAAATAAGTCTGGATGTCATAACTAAACCCTTTGTGTACATATCGGTGCTGGTCCCTTAGCTCTTCAGAACTGTTTGGAAGATTCCACAGCCTGAAGTTATCTGTTGCAGAGGATCATTCGTTTTAGCAAAACAAATGTCCAGCGGTGCTTTAAAGACTAACATTTATCTCTTATCTGTGTCCTTAGAGCTATTTATGAATGCCAGTACATACACTTTCAGTTCCTGAAACACTGGAAACTTGGCTTTATTGGATGTAATAAGTGAACATCCAACATGCGCACACAGGCAAAGTTATTCAATTTCTTGCCAACTTAGACAAAAAAAAAAAAAGTTGTGTATTTTCAGTGCTAGCAAAAAGTTGGAAAGTGTGTCGATTCCCCAGTTGTTTGAGAAGGCTTTTCCCCCACAGACAATAGGCACAGCTTACAAGATGGTTAGATACATAAGCATAAACCTTAACAGATGGCCAGAAAACCTTTGGGATACTTTGTGTTCATTTCAGAAACAAGAGAAGGAAACAGAGGTAACAGTGGTTATTTACTTTCAATTTATATCCCGCCCATTCCAAACGGATTCAGGGGTGGAATTCTAGCAGAAGCTCCTTTGCATATTAGGCCACACACACCCTGATATAGCCAATCCTCCTGGAGCTTAGAAAAAAGACCCTTGCAAGCTCTTGGAGGACTGGCTACATGAAGGGTGTGTGGCCTAATATGCAAAGGAGCTCCTGCTAGAATTCCACCCCTGGTGGTAATGGTGAGTGTCAGCCATTCTGAAGATCTCTGAATAGGTGGGATCCCCAGCCCTTTTTTTTTTTTTTTTGAGCCTGTGGGCACCTCTGGAATTCTGGGACAGGGTGATAGGCACAGACACAAAACGGCTGTGATGGGAGGCAAATGCCTAATCTGCTTAATGGAAGGTCTGGCCCTGGCTGCTGCAAAAGAAAAAGAAAAAACCCTCGCTCTACCACTGAGCCACGGCCCCTCTTTTAGATTAGGGTTTGCAATTTCTGTTTCTTTATTCTGGGCTTTATTATACATCAACGCATAATGACTTGTATCAAGCTTTTGCCTTTCTAAGCCCTGACTATATTCTGTCACCAGGACCACACAACACTTCCAAGAATTTACAACTTCTTTGCAGCAGGGGCTGCATCACACAGCAGCACTCAGCTGACGCTGAAGGAAAGCCTGCACTTAGAACAGCCAATTGCGACAGATAAGCAGAGAGATCGCTTGTGAAAAGTAAGTTCAATCCAAATATTTCTGTTTGGGAAGACGTTTCCCTGAATCCCAGAAAGGCTTGTACTGTGGGGATAGTGGGAGGTGCCATCAAATCACAGACAATTTTTGGTAAACCCCCCCTCCACAGGGTTTTCAAGACAAAAGACATTCTGAGGTGGCTTGCCATTGCCTGCCTCTGCGTAGCTTCTGAGGTCTTACAAAATTGGGCTAGCCGCACCCATCCAAGACAGGGCAGCCTGTATTGTACAGACCCTTTAAAAGTCCGTTTCCCAAGGTGCTCTGGGTTAGCATTAAAACGCACAGTCGAATGTGAAATCGGATTAAATTCATTTGGAGCCACATTAAGTCTGTATTTTTCTTTATAGCAAGCAAATTTTTAAGCTGTCCTTTTTTTACTGTCATCTTTATTGTCATGATTCACGGTCATCAGTCCCAATGAAATAAGGAAGGATGAATTAAAGCTTGTGAACACTTTTTAATAGGTCATCTTTTAAAAAAAAAAATCTGGTTGAAATGTTTCCCAAAGGCGGAGCGAAGCGGGCACTTCCCCCTTCAAAATTAGAGTCTCCATAAGGAAAACTATTTTTAAACCACAAATTCCACACAGAAGTTGTCAAGCTGAAATTCAATTAATCTGCAAACAGTTCTCAGTTTGCTGTGATAGAAAAATGCTCACATCTCTTTTTGCTGGTTCACTGAGGTACTGAATTTATTGGGTTATCCCCCCCCCCCCCTGCCGCCAAAACTGGATTCCTGAGATTTGGTTCTTGAACAGTTAAAGACACCCCAATTAGTAGTTTAATTTTTCTTGAGAAGGGCATATTAACTATCCCCCCCAAAATGCAGGTTCAAAGTGGCGTATTCCAAAATGGTTAAGACATTTTCAGGCCATCTAAATTTGGAATAGAGCATGATTCACTGACTGCTAATAGGATTCCGCAAATTTTGGGCAGCTTCTTAGCCAGTCAAAATTGGTGAGCATCGTCAGTTTTTCTCTCCTGAGTCACAGAAGGAATTCTGGAATTTTCAGCAGACTCTTCTGTCAATCAGTTGCTAACACTGCTTTAAGTTAACGTTTCTATGAACGTTGCCACAATGTGTGAAGGCCTTCTGATAAAACCAGGAGGTATATTTATACCAAACACAGCTAAAGTTACCTGAAAGTAGAAAAACTTCCAAAGCCCTGGGCAAAATCAAGCAGGCTCTACCTTCCCAAATAATCAAAATCAGGGGTGGAATTCTAGCAGGGGCTCCTTTGCATATCAGGCCACACATCTCTGATGTAGCCAATCCTCCAGGGTCTCAGGTGGAAGTCTTTCACATCACCCACTGCCTGGTCCTTTTTTAACCGGAGATGCCGGGGATTGAACCTGGGACAAATGCTCTAACACTGAGACACAGACCCTTCCCCTGTCATCTGGAGCTCTTCTGGGATTACAAGAGATCATGTGGAGAAAATGGCTGCTTTGGAAGGTGGATTCTATGGCATTATACCCAGGGGTTTTTTTTGAAGCAGGAACTCCTTTGCATATTAGGCCACACCCCTCTTATGTAGCCAATCCTCCAGGAGCTTACAGGGCTGTTATTACAGGACCTATTGTAAGCTCTTGGGGGACTGGCTACATCAGGGGTGTGAGGCCTAATATGCAAAGGAGTTCCTGCTACAACCCCCCCCCCGATTATATCCTACTGAAGAAGCAGAAGAAGACTATAGATTTATACCCCACCCTTCTCTAGAGTTGCCAATCCCCAGGTGGGGGCAAGAGATCCCCCAGTTTGGAGGCCCTCACCCCAATTCAGGGTCATCAGAAAACCGGGGGAGGAGGAGGGATATGTCTGCTGGGCACTCCATTATTCCCTATGGAGACTGATTCCCACAGGGGATTAGAGAATTGATCCGCGGGTATCTGGGGTTCGGGGGGAGGGCTGTTTTTTGAGGTAGAGGCACCAAATTTGCAGCATAGCATCCAGTGCCTCAAAATACCCTCCAAGTTTCAAAAAGATTGAACCCCACCCCAAAGTCCCCAGATATTTCTTGAATTGGACTTGGCAACCCTACCCTTCTCTCTGAATCAGTCTCAGAGCAGCTTGCAATCTCCTTTATCTTCTTCTCCCACAACTGACACACTGTGAGGTGGTGGAGCTGAGAGAGCTCTCCCAAAAGCTGCCTTTTTAATGACAGCTCTGTGAGAGCTATGGCTGACCCAAGGCCATTCCAGCAGGTGCAAATGGAAAAGTGGGGAATCGAACCTGGTTCTCCCAGATAAGTGTCCACGCACTTAACCACTGCACCAAACCGGCTCTCCCCTTCCAAAGTCTCGCCTCCCTCAGGCTTCACCTCCCCCAAATCTCCAGGTATTTCCCAACCTGGAGCTGGCAACAACACAGACCAAAGCCTGCCAATGCATGGAGCAGGTGGAAGGAGTGTTCTATGGGGCAGGTTATGGCCTACATGAATATTAGGGTTGCCAGGTCCAATTCAGGAAATATCTGGGGACTTTGGGGATGAGCCAAGAGACTTCGGGGGAGAAGCCTGGAGCGAGGGCGTGACAAGCACAACTGAACTCCAAAGGGAGCTCTAGCAATCACATTTACAAGGACAGCACACCTTTTAAATGCCTTCCCTTCATTTGGAAATAAAGGATAGGGGTGCCTTCTTTAGGGGTTCATAGAATTGGACCCCCTCATCTAGTCTTTTTGAAATTTGAGGGGTGTCTGAGGAGAGACTGGATGCTATGCTGAAATTTTCGTGCCTCTGACTCAAAAAACAGCCCCACCAGAGCCCTAGATATCCACAGTTCAATTCTCTGTAGAATTCTATAGGAATCGGCCTCAATAGGATATAATAGAGTGCCCAGCAGACATTTCCCCACCGCCACCACTTTCTGATGACCCTGAAGCAGGGGGGGGGGCCTCCAAACCGGGGGATCCCCTGCCCCCACCTGGGGATTGGCAACTCTGGAATATCTACCTTATTAGCATTCTAGTGAAAGTTGGAAGGTGGTGACTGGCACTTGCAGAGTTCCCTGGGAGAAGAAAAGAGAAGCACTAAAATCTGGAAATATAGCTAGCCGATGTGAAATGTTTCCCACCCCCCCCTCTCCGTAGCATCGCAATGACAACATTCTTTATTTTCAAGACGTGCTGACTGCAGGAGCACGTTATGCATTTAGATGGTGCTTTCCAGGGCTTAATCGAAAATAAAAAACAGCTCAGTATGTATTCTATTTCCCCCTCTATCCTTCCCCCCCACCCAGCTCTATTCCGATGGATGGTTCCCTGCACCCACTGCAGAAAACGGCAAGATGGGCCATTCCTTCATTAATGCAGAGTCACAGGACTTGCTGGACTGACTCGCTGGGATTCGGCAAAAGCATTTCCTGCAGCGCTCGAGCAATTTACTTTGGAGTAGTTCTGCCAACATCCACAACTTTACCCCCGTGTAAGTGAAAGCCGTGCCCTCAGAGTTTCCCCATAAATTGGGCATTTATGGTGCACCTTGGGCACATTCCTTCTGCTCTTACTGCTCATCAGTAAATTATTTCAGTGTCTCCCATCGCGGAACTGCAGAAGAGCCTCTTGAAATCCCACTGCATTAACTTTTACCATCCAAAGCGCTAGCTAAAAGTCCAAAGACTTAACATATCAGAAGTCTGTTGTTAGTGGTTAGAGTCTGGGACTTAGGCAGGGCCTTTTTTTTTTGCAGAAAAAGCCCAGCAGGAACTCATTTGCATATCAGGTCACACACCCCTGCCACCACTGTCGTTTCCCACAGGGCTTTTTTGTAGGAAAAGCCCAGCAGGAACTTATTTGCATATTAGCCCACACCCCCTGCCACCACTGTTGTTTCCCACAGGGCTTTTTTGCAGAAAAAGCCCAGCAGGAACTCATTTGCATATCAGGCCACACCCCCTGCCACCACTGTCGTTTCCCACAGGGCTTTTTTGTAGGAAAAGCCCAGCAGGAACTTATTTGCATATTAGCCCACACCCCCTGCCACCACTGTCGTTTCCCACAGGGCTTTTTTGCAGGAAAAGCCCAGCAGGAACTCATTTGCATATTAGCCCACACCCCCGCCATCGCAGGTGTTTGCCACGGGGCTTTTTAAAAAAAGCCCAGCAGGAACTCATTGTATACCCCCTACCGCCATCGTTGTTTCCCACAGGGCTTTTTTTTGTAGAAAAGGCCCAGCGGGAACTCATTTGCTTATTAGGCCACACCCCCTGATGCCAAGCCAGCTGGTAATGCATTTGTGCTCAAATAAAGCCCTGAACTTGGCAACTGGAAGACCCAAGTTTGAATCCCCACTCTGCCATGCAAGCGTTCGGGGAGTCCTTGGCCAGAAACACAGTCTCAGCCAAGCCTACTTCACGGAGTTACTGTTGCGAGGATAAAACAGAGAAGGGAAGAGCAGTATTGTAAGCCACTCTTGATCCCCATTGGAAAGAAAAGTGGAGTGTAAATATCTAACATCTGAAGCCTGCTTCTATGCCTCCTCCATTGGGAGTAACCTGGACCCGGTTACCTCTGCTATGATGCTCTAGAGATAAGAGAAAAATTCCTTTCTCTCCCACAGTAGTTTGTTGTCTATGCATCTTTTCTGTCCTGAAAGCCACACTAACACATTGGCGAGGTGGGGGGGGGGGGTTGGTTCTGAGCAAACCATCTCTCAAGTCAGCAATCTGAATAACTTTCCTCCTGCAACTCTGCTTTAAGTCAACACAAATTCTGAATAACTTCTGTCCCTTCTAGGATGCATTCCCTGATTACTTTTTGTGATGAAAATGTACTTTTAGGACTGGAGGAAAGAATTGGGGCATTCGTTTTTGTTTTTTTTTAATCTATTCAGATCTAAGGGCCAGCGCACTCTATCTTGGAGCCAGGTTCAAATCCCTTAATCTTGGAGCTGGGTTCAAATCCCAATCTGAAAAGACAAAGCCATTACCTATAAACGGGAAGGACAACACAGGGCCGGCAAGGAAGAGGGAGCCAAAAAAAGAAAAGGAAAGTAGCATGCATACTCAGTCTGCTTAAATGATCACTAGGAGGCATATAATGGAAACAGATGCACTTTAACAGTAACAGACGTCACGTGGGGCATGTACAGGGACTGAAGTGCTGCCTTCTTCAAATGCAATCTGTTATGAGTTATGAGTCCAGTGGCATCTTTAAAGCCAACAAAGTTTTATTCTGGATCACACAAAGCTTATACCTGGAGTAAAACTTCATTGGTCTTAGCCACTGGACAAACTTTGTTCTGCTGCTTCACACTAACACAGCTACCCCACCCCCCCGCCCGAATCTATAATCGGTTATGTTATGCCTGGAAGCAAGTCTTGAATTCAGCAGGAGCTCACAGGAGCACAGCTCCTGAACCTTTCTGAGGGTTCTCCCTCCTCCCCACCTACCTACCTTGTCCATTGAATAGTAGGTGCAGCTGCATAACAATCCCTGGCTTAGGAGAGCAGGCAGCCAGCCAGTCACCATTAACCCCTGGAGGAGCCCATGCCACCCTTTCTTCGTTTCTTATATGATTTTGGGTGGTGAGTGGCTTGCTGGCCTTTTGACTGGGGGGTGGCAGCCCAGGAGAGCGCCAGGTGAGCGAGGCCTGCTTGGGCTGGCTGGATCTCTAGCCAGTCCAAGTAGGCCCTGCTTGCCTGAGGCTCTCCTTTCTTGCATCAGGTTGCTTTTGGCTTGGGTGGGAGGGGGCAGCATATGCTAATGAGCTCCACCACCTATTTTTCTCCAAAACAACCCCTGCCTGGAAGTATGCATCATGTTAGCTTCTAGTCCGTGAAAGCTTATGACAAAGCAAAAATTGGCCCAGCTCTTTGCTTTCCTTAAGTTAGCTCAGGCTCGCAGTAGCTGAGGTTGGAATAAATTCTGTTCGTTCTTAAAGACCTGCTGGAACTTCGGTTTGATTTTGCAAGCAAACACGGCCAACCCGTCTGGCATCAGACTGTCCCTCTGAGATCCCGTTGCCCTCTGTTGCACAGCATGAAGCAGTCAAGAGAGACCCACGCGGGCCGCTCCGCCCCTTCATCCACTGACCTTCCTGCCCCTCCAGCTGGTCCCAAAACATTCAAAAGGAGGGAGGGGGAAATGGTGGTGTGAAGGGCACAATATCAATTTGGGTTGGACAAAGACATCTTTTGGCAGCCCCTGCTCTCTCCCTGGACACGACCTCATCAGCTGGTGGCAAGAACTGAATGGAAGATGCTGTGAAGGGCCGTCACTGTTTAATGACATTAGAAGATTGTTTAATGGATAGCCTTAACAACCCTGCAAAGTAAGTTATGTAGAGAGAGAGCATCTGGACCAAGGATGTCCAGTGACAATTATTATTTATTAATGTTGCACTGCTTAATTGATAACCTCAACAACCCTGCAAAGTAAATTACACTGACAGTGTCTGGCCCAACTATGTCTAGTGACAATTAGCATTTATAATGTTAATGAGCTTATTCAATCATTACAGTACTTCTCCGGATAACTTTGATGATGAAGATATTGGATTTATATGCCGCCCTCCACTCCGAAGAATCTCAGAGCGGCTCACAATCTCCTTTACCTTCCCCCCCCCCCACAACAGACACCCTGCGAGGTAGGTGGGGCTGAAAGAGTTCAAGGACAACCTCTGCCTTTCAAGGACAACCTCTGCCAGAACTCTGGCTGACCCAAAGCCATTCCAGCAGCTGCAAGTTGAGAGGTGGGGAATCAAACCCAGTTGTCCCAGATAAAAGTCTGCACACTTAACCACTACACCAAACTGGCTTTCTGGGCTGTACCAGGAGAAAACAGCCAGCATCCTATGGGGAGGAACCTTCTTCCTCAAGGTGTGATCATGAAGCCCAAAAACATTTTGAATCCTTGTAAGTAACACTCGCTCTGACTTCAATAGCTCAGGTTAGCCTGATCACCCCAGCTCTCAGAAGCTAAGCAAAATTAGGCCTGGTTAGTTCTTGGGTGGGAGAGCATCAAGCCCAGGGTTCTATTCAGAGTAGGGTTGCCAGATCCAAGTTGTGAAACTCCTGGAGACTTGGGGATGGAGCATGAGGAGAACAAGGACTTCAGTGGGGTACACTGCCATAAAGCCCACTCTCTGAAGCATCCCTTTTCTCCAGGGGTGCTGATTTCTGTGGTCGAGATGAGCTGCTATTCCAGGGGACCACCAGGTCCTACCTGGAGGCTGGCATCCCTGTTTAACCCCCCTCTAAACACCTCTTGCCTTAAAAACTTTCCAAGGGCGCTTTCCGCACGCAGACACAACTAACTTCCCCCCCTTTCTCATCCTCACTGCACGCAGAGAAGTCCCCAGGGCTGAGCTTTCATTTCCACAACACCCTTATGCAGCAAAGTAAGAGCAGCAAGGGTGCCTGGCCGGGAGGCATGGAGAAGTCAAACCCAGATCCCGCCTCAGTCTCAGGTTTGACACTCAAATCCAGTACCCCACAAACGCAGGCCTGGAGGGAGGGGAGGGAGAAGGAGGCGCGGTTGTGCAGGAAGTTAGCGCGCCTTGCAGGCAGCGTTCCCTCTAAGCTGAGATAGCGTGAGCTAGCTCACAGATTTTTAGCCTGCAGCTCACACATCTTCATCCTAGCTCAGGAAGGATGAGCCCAGAGCACACTCATTTATGCCAGTAGCTCACAAAGTAGAATTTTTGTCCACAAGACTCTGCAGCTTAGAGGGAACATTACTTGCAGCCAGTGTTCCCTCTAAGCTGAGTTAGTGTGAACTAGCTCACACATTTTTAGCCTCCAGCTCACACATTTTTGTCTTAGCTCAAGAAGGATGACCCCACAGCACACTAATTTATGCAGTTGCTCGCAATTTTAATACCAGTAGCTCACAGCTTTAATGTCAGTAGCTCACAAGCAGGGAGGGACCGTGGCTCAGTGGTAGAGCATCTGCTTGGGAAGCAGAAGGTCCCAGGTTCAATCCCTGGCATCTCCAAAAAGGGTCCAGGCAAATAGGTGTGAAAAGCCTCAGCTTGAGACCCTGGAGAGCCGCTGCCAGTCTGAGAAGACAATACTGACTTTGATGGACCAAAGGTCTGATTCAGTATAAGGCAGCTTCATATGTTCATATGTTCCCTCTAAGCTGAGTCAGTGTGAGCTAGCTCACACATTTTTGTCTTAGCTCAGGAAAGATGACCTTACAGCACATTAATTTATGCAGTAGCTCACCACTTCCATGCCAGCAGCTCACAAGCAGTGTTCCCTCTAAGCTGAGTTAGGGTGAGCTAGCTCACAGATTTCTAACCTCCAGCTCACACCTTTTTGTCTTCGCTCAGGAAGGATGACCCCAGAGCACGATAATTTATGCGGTAGCTCACACCTTTCATGCCAGTAGCTCACGGAGTCGAATTTTGCTCACAAGCCTCTGCAGCTTAGAGGGAACATGGCTTACAAGTTGTAGAATTTGTGCTCGCAAAACTCTGCAGCCTCGCGGGAACGTCGCTTGCAGGTCGTGCGCTCCGGGCAATGCGCAGGGGCGCAGCGGCAGCGGCTCCCCTTGGGCCTGGCACCCCCCCCCCTCCCCGCCCCAGCGCGACTTGCCTGGTTGGGGTCGCTGGCCTTGAAGACGTGGCAGGCCATCTGGGACTCGGGGTCGTCGGGCTGCGCCTTGATCAGGTAGGCGAAGTAGGTGAGGTCGTGGCTGTTGTGGATGAAGCGCGCGATGTGCTGCGCCTTGTGCTCGAAGATGAAGACGGCCGGGTGCGCGGCGGAGGAGCCGCCGGCGGCGGACGGGACGCAGCGCAGGTGGGGCGAGCCCAGCAGCAGCAGCACCTCGCGGGGCGGCACGGCGCCGGGCTCGGGCTTCTGGCCGCGCCGCCGGATCTCGGCCACCAGCCAGGGCAGCATGGGCAGCGTGGTGCGGCGGTCCAAGCACGCCCAGCCCACGTACCAGAGCTTGAAGCGCTTCTCCCCCGCCGGGCCGGCCTGCGGCGGCTCGGCGGCAGCCTCCAAGGGGTGCGAGAAGACGGGCTCGGCCGCCGCGGGGCCCGCCTGCGCCATGGCGCGGCTCCGGTCAACCCCCGCGCTGCGCCCTGCCTGCTGCCTCCCGGCGGCTAAAGGCACGTCTCAGGCCCGCGGCTGGCTCGCCATGCCTCCACCCCGCCGCCGCCGCCGCCGCCTGCGAGGGCTATTCCCTCTCCCCAAAAAAAGCCTGCAAGCCGCCCTCCCTCCGGCCTCGCTCCTCCCCTCCTGCGGGGCTCCTCGGAGCTGGGACGGCGCGCCCGCCTCCTGCACCGCCCACCCCGCCACACAGCGCCACTCGCAGCCCGGCCCCGAGGGCGGCGTCGCCCCGCCTGCCTGCCTGCCTGCCTGCTTGGAGGCGAGAGCCGGGCGGGAAGAGCGCCGGGCCGGGCTGCGGAGAGGGGAGGGCGCGCTGCCAGCCACAACAGCCTCTGCCAGCCACAACAAAAGCTCCCTCGGGAGCCTCCAGCGGCGCACGTGGTCCCCCAGAGGCCCAGCTGGGACGGGAACGGGAGCTTTGCCCTGCCCCAGCCCTACTTGGGGGAGAAGGGCACGCTGCTGAGGTCGCCACTTTCTCCAGGTGGGGCCTGGGGATCTCCCGCAATAGCAGCTGATCTGCAGACAGCAGGAGGAGGATTTATTGGATGTATATCCCGCCCTATGCTCTGAATCTTGACTCAGAGCAGCTCACAATCTCCTTTATCCCCCCCCCATCTCCTTTATCTCCCCCCCTCCCTGTGAGGTGGGGGGGCTGAGAGAGCTCTCCCAGCAGCTGCCCTTTCAAGGACAACTCCTGTGAGAGCCAGTTTGGTGTAGTGGTTAAGTGCACTGACTCTTACCTGGGAGACCCGGTTTTGATTCCCCACTCTTCCACTTGCAGCTGCTGAAATAGCCTTGGGTCAGCCATAGCTCTCGCAGGGGTTGTCCTTGAAAGGGCAGCTGCTGGGAGAGCTCTCTTAGCCTCACCTACCTCACAGGGTGTCTGTTGGGGGCGGGGGGAGAAGGTAAAGGAGATTGGGACCACTCTGAGATTCAGAGTATAGGTCGGGATATAAATCCAATATCTTTTTCTTCTCTGAAAGCTATGGCTGACCTAAGGCCATTCCAGCAGGTGCATGTGGAAGAGTGAAGAATCAAACCCGGTTCTCCCAGAGAAGAGTCTGCATACTTAACCACTACACCAAACTGGCTCTCCGTTCACCTGGAGGGTGGGTTCTATGGCATATTCCTGGAGAGCTCCTGCCATTATAGTTGATCTCCAGTAGGACTGCCAAATCCGATTCAAGAAATATCTGGGGACTTTGGGGGTGGAGCCGGGAGACACTGGGGGTGCTGCTGGGAGAGCTCTCTTAGCCTCACCTACCTCACAGGGTGTCTGTTGGGGGCGGGGGGAGAAGGTAAAGGAGATTGGGACCACTCTGAGATTCAGAGTATAGGTCGGGATATAAATCCAATATCTTTTTCTTTTCTGCCAGAGCTATGGCTGACTCAAGGCCATTCCAGCAGGTGCATGTGGAGGAGTGGAGAATCAAACCCGGTTCTCCCAGAGAAGAGTCCGCATACTTAACCACTACACCAAACTGGTTCTCCGTTCACCTGGAGGGTGGGTTCTATGGCATATTCCTGGAGAGCACCTGCCGTTATAGTCTATCTCCAGTAGGATTGCCAAATCCAATTCAAGAAATATCTGGGGACTTTGGGGGTGGAGCCGGGAGACACTGGGGGTGCAGCCAGGAGCAAGGGTGTGACCAGGAGTCGTTCTGTAGAAAAATAGCTGGTGGAGCTCATTAGCATATGCCACCAACCCAAACCAACCCGATGCAAGAAAGGAGAGCCCCAGGCGAGCGAGGCCTGCTTGAGATGACTAGAGATCCAGCCAGCCCAAGCAGGCCTCGCTCGTCTGGAGCTCTCCATGGTCACCCCCGCTCCCGTCAAAAGGCCAGCAAGCCAAAAATCACATAACTGGAGAGAGGGTGGTGTGGGCTTCTCCAGGGGTTGATGAGGGCTGCTGGGGATGTGGAAAGCTCCTGGTGGCTGGCTGCCTGCCTGCTCTAATCCAGGGATTGTTATGCAGCTGGGCCTACTATTCGATGGACGAAGTAGGTGGGGGGGGGAGGAGGAGGAGGGGGAACCCTCAGAAAGGTGCAGGAGCTGTGCTCCTGTGAGCTCCTGCTGAATTCAAGGCCTGGCTGTGACAAGCATAACTGAACTCCACAGGGAGTTCTGGCCATCACGTTGAAAGGGACCATGCTCCTTTTAAATGCCTTCCCTCTATTGGAAATAATGAAGGACAGGGGAACCTTTCTTGGGGGGCTCATAGAATTGGACCAGCTGGTCCAATCCTTTTGAAACTTGAAGGGTATTTTGGGGGAGACATCACTTACACAAACTCGGGGGGGGGAATAATGTTTGTGACTGTTTTATGATTGCAGCATTGTAAATGACACCGATAACCAGCAAGGATCGAGGTCTCCAGTTTTCATGGATTGCTCCGCTTGCTATTCACGCTAGGAAAGGGTTTTGGGATCGTAGCGATTCTTTCAGAGAAGGGAGTGCACTTTGCAGTATTTTGGTTAAACAACAAACTTTTGTTGGTGTTCTGCGTGGGCTCTGGGGGAGTTATGCCTTTCAATCCGTTTTGGATAACCGTCGTACTGCCGGTTCGGGGGGGTAGCCATGCTGGTCTGAAGCAGCAGAACACAGCTTGAGTCCAGTGGTGCCTTGAAGGCCAACAAAGTTTTGTGCTGTGGCACAGAGTGGTAAAGCTGCAGTACTGCAGTCCAAGCTCTCTGTTCGCGACCTGAGTTCGATCTTGGTGGAAGCTGGGTTCAGGTAGCCAGCTCAAGGTTGACTCAGCCTTCCATCCTTCTGAGGTCGGTAAAATGAGTACCCAGCTTGCTGGGGGGAAAGTGTAGATGAGTGGGGAAGGCAATGGCAAACCACTCTGTAAAAACTCTGCCTTGAAAATGTCATCATGCGACATCACCCCAGAGTTGGAAACGACTGGTGCTTGCACAGGGGACTACCTTTACCTTTACCTTTAGTCCCCTGTGCAAGCACCAATTGTTTCCAACTCTGGGGTGATGTCGCATCATGACATTGCTTTCACAACGTTTTCACGGCAGACTTTTTATGGGTGGTTTGCCATTGCCTTCCTCAGTCATCTGCACCCCCCCCCCCCAGCAAGCTGGGGACTTATTTTACCAACCTCAGAAGGATGGAAAATTTGCTTCCTGGGGAGTCTTCCATGGGGACTCATTTTACTGACCTCAGAAGGATGGAAGGCTGAGTCAACCTTGAGCTGGCTACCTGAACCCAGCTTCCACCAGGATCGAACTCATGTCCTGAGCAGAGCTTAGGACTGCAGTACAGCAGCTTTAACACTCTGCGCCATGGGGCTCTTTTTGCACAGGGACTACCTTTACCTTTATAAACCTTTGTGCGCAGGTGATGGAGGAAGCAGCATAGAACCACCTGGAATCTATGCAGGATAAATTTGGGAGTTGCCTTGTGGTTTCCCCTCCTTCCTCCCTCCCCTTTCTTATTTTGGGTGCCGAAAGGTCAAGTCAGGTTAGGTCATTTTCCCTGTTAAAACTGACAGAAGATGTGGCCTCTCATGTCTGGCAGGCCCCCTAGTGGCAGGTCTTTCATTTTTTAGTTTATTATTTGGAGTTAGTGGTTGCAATGTCATGCAATGAACAGAGACCCTGTTGTTACACTCCATTCACCTCCTGCTGGGCACATAGCTCTGGTTCTGTTGCTGGTCTTGCAAACAGACCCCCTCCCCCACATCTCACTTCCTACTGCAGAGACCCACTGGGTGAATCGGCTGGGCTTGTTGTATGCCTGCCTTGTTTGCCCCCTCTTTGGAAACGATGAGGGGTAGGGGGGCACCCTCTTTGGGTTCTCATAAAATTGGACTCCCTGGTCCAATCTTTTTGAAACTTGAGGGTTCTTCTGGGGAAGAGACCCCAGCAGCCTTGGTGTTTCTACCTCAAACCATTGTGCACAGGATGCTCTAGCATTTGGGTAAAAAAATTCTATGGTGCCATAGAGTTTTTACCCAAATGCTAGAGCATCCCATGCGTGAAGTGCCCAGAATGACGACATCACTTTCAGGTGATGACATCACACCAGGCATCAATGGAGCTTTTCAGGGACAGGGATTTCCCCGCCAGCCAGCTCCAGAAGGGTATGGAATTTTAATGTTTTTTTAATTGTTGTACATTATTATTATTATTGGTTTATTTATATTCCGCCCATTCCCCCAAAGGGGCTCAGAGCAGAGTACATGATAAATAATAAAATCACAAGAGCATCACAATAAAAACCAATTACAGTATTCAGTACAATGGAATGGTCTAGCAGGACGATATATAAGATGGTATAGCAGGGCGGTACAGCAGATCAGCGCAGTAGGATAGTACAGTAGGGGGGGGGGGTGTCAGCCAATCTAATGGGTAGATGCCCGCTGCCTCACCCGAAAAACTGGCGGAACAGCTCCGTTTTACAGGCCCTACGAAAGTCTAACAAGAGAAGGTAGGGCCCGGATCTCCATAGGGAGCTGATTCCACCAGGTTGGGGCCAGGACTGAAAAAGACCCTGCTAGAGGCAAGATGTCCACCTCCCTTTTGACATCCCCTGTTCTTAGACTGAAGTCTTGAAAAATAAAACGGGGACACTTAAATAAAAAGCATGTCTGAAGACACCTCTCTTCAGCACTTCTTTTCTGCCTCCAGAAATCAACAAAATAAGTACGCCGGGGATCCAAATCCTCTAAGACAAGGATGTCAAACTCATTTGTTATGAGGGACGGATCTGACGTAAATGAGACCTTGTCGGGCCGAGCCTCATGCGTCATAAAGTGTAATGCTAGGTAGCAGAGATGTAAACGTTATAAATGAACACCTGTTCTATTAAATTGTTTATTGATTCACTCTTATAGCACAGGAAATTTTGATCGCAGCAGCCTTTTTAGGTCCGTAGTTGTACCACCTGGAAGTTGACAAGTCCACCAACAGAAGATGGCAGCCAGACAAGCAAAATTCGCACCCACTTTCTCCTCCCAGGGGGTTGTGGGCCTTCCTGCTGGAAAGAAGAGCTGACAGTTTCAAATAGGGTTGCCAATTCCCAGGTGGGGGCAGGGGATCCCCCAATTTGGAGGCTCTCCCCCCGCTTCAGGGTCATTAGAAAGTGTGGGGGGGGGAATGTCTGCTGGGGATTCCATTATTCCCTGTGGATACCGATGCCCATGGGGAATGAAGAATTGATCTTCGGGTATCGGGGGCTCTGGGGTAGAGGCACCAAATTTGCAGCATCACATTCAGAGCCTCTCCTCAAAACAACCTCTAAGTTTCAAAAAGATTGGACCATGGGGTCCAATTCTATGAGCCCCAAGAGAAGATGCCCCTATCCTTCATTATTTCTAATGGAGGGAAAGCATTTAAAAGGTGTGTGGTCCCTTTAGATGTGATGGCCAGAACTCTCTTTGGCGTTCAGTTATGCTTGTCACAACCTTGCTCCTGGCTCCACCCCCAATGTATCCTGGCTGCATCCCCACTCTACCCCCAAGGTTCCCAGATATTTCTTGAATTGGACTTGGCAACCCTAGTTTCAAAGGTTGCTCAGAGCACTTTCCTTGCCCTAATGTTTCTCCCCAGGCCTCCATGAATAGCTATCCAAAGCCTTACTCAGAAGAAGCGTTAAATCAGTGGAACTTCCAAATAAGGCCACAGACTAAACACAAAGGAGCCTTGTGACAACTGGAAGATGGCCAGGTTTCTTGTGACGGAAGCTATAGCAGGATGCGAGTTCCGTTCAGCTGAATTGCTCGGGGTTTGCTTTGGATCTGGGATCTTTTTTTGGAGGGGGGGGGGAGGCGGGCTAAAAATGCCTCACATAAACACTGCCCACTTGTTCAGGATGAGGCTGGAAGAAAAGGCCAAAGCGCAGAAGGCATGGGCGATCTTGGACAGGCTTTTCCCTACATTTTCCCTTGACATCAGAAAGCAGACAACTTAGAACACCACAGTGCTGGAGGAGACGTGGTTATGTTGCGGCTTGCACATTAGCAATACCTCCCCCCCACCCCGTGTGGGCTGCACTTAGCTGAGGTAGCAAAAACTGTACTGCTCCCTTTTTAATAGTCTCCCTTGAACACACGTTAATAGTTTTTTGAAAAATCAAACTGAAGGAGAAGGAAGCAGCCCCGCTCTCACAGAGCTCACGTTCTCAATTTATAGATGAGGGAAATGGTGGAAGGTATAGACCAGAGGTGGCCAAACTTGCTTCACATAAGAGCCACATAGAATAAACATCAGATGTCTGAAAGCCACATGAAGGGTTGTCAGGTTCAATTCAAGAAATATCTGGGGACTTTGGGGGTGGAGCCAGGAGACTTTGGAGGTGGGGCCAGGAGACATTAGGGGTAGAGTCAGAAGCAAGGTTTTGACAAGTATAATTGAACTCCAAAGGGAGCTCTGGCCATCACATTTAAAAGGACCACGCACCTTTTAAATCCCTTCCCTCTATTGGAAATAATGAAGGATAGGGGCACCTTTGGGGGGGCGGGGGAGCTCATAGAATCGGACTCCCTTATCCAATCTTTTTGAAACTTGGCGGGCATTTTGAGTAGAGGCACTGGATGCTATGCTGAAAATTTGGTGCCTCTACCTCAAAAAACAGGGCCCCCCAGAGCCCCAGATACCAGCAGGTCAATTCTCCATTATACCCTATGAAATCAGTCTCCATAGAGGATAATGGAGTGCCCATCAGACATTTCCATCCCACCTACCCCCTCCCTGCTTTCTGATAAACTCACATGAACTCAACTTACAGGGAGAGCCATACAATATGTGTGAAAGAGCCACATGCGTCTCCCAAGCCACAGTTTGGTCACCCCTGGTATAGTCTGTGCGAGGTAGTAGACATCTGAGTTTCAGGGAAGGGCAGTGGAGAGTCAGGGAAGGAAGGGCAGGAGGGACAGCATCTAGGTGGGACCTGGAAATCCTTTGGAGTTATAGCTTCTCTCCAGACTACAGAGCTCTCTTCCCTTGGGAAAAAATGGATGCTTTGGAGGGTGGATTCTAAGGCACTGTGCCCCACTGAAGTCCCCCCCTTTCCCAAGCTCCACCTCCAAATCTCCAGGACTTTCCCAACCTGCTGCTGGCAACCCAACTCCCCCATTCCCCACCAGTCCTGGAAATTGGCAACCCTAGGTCACCCCCGTCCTTACTGGGAGCACTAGAACCCAGGGACCATGTCCCCTGCCAGTGCCATCCTGATCCAAAAAGAAGGCAGGTGTGAGCTTACGGTTGCCAAGTTCAACTAAAGAAATATCTGAGGGCTTTCGGGGTGGATCCAGGAGACACTGGGGGTTGGGCCGGGAGCAAGGGTGTGAAAAGCACAATTAAATTCCAAAGGGAGTTCTGGTAATCACATTTTAAAGGACCACATACCTTTTAATGATGAAGGACAGGGGCACCTTCTTTTGGGGCTCATAGAATCAGACCCCCTGGTCCAATTTTTTGAAATCCTTTGGAGTTATTGGCAGCCCTATATGAGCTGGTGGTGTGGAGATGGAAAGCATGTCTCGGTGAAGGATTTGCCCTCCCAACCTCCTCCTGACCAGTCTGGGGCCTGGCCTGCTGGTTCTCCCTCCTTTCTTCTGAACCCCTTTCCAGGACCTTTTCTTCCCCCTCCATCCACCCCTACTTTGCTTGCTCACAGAAATACATAGGGCTGCGAATTCCCAAGTGGGGGCAGAAGATCCCCTGATTTGGAGGCCCTCCCCCCACTTCAGGGTCATCAGAAAGCATGGAGGGGGGGAAATGTCTGCTGGGCACTCCATTATTCCCTATGGAGAACAATTCCCATAGGATATAATGGAAAATTGATCTGTGGGTATCTGGGGCTCTTGGGAGTAGAGGCACCAAATTTTCAGCATAGCATCTGGTGCCTCTCCTCAAAACACCTCCCAAGTTTCAAAAAGATTGGGCCAGGAGGTCTAATTCTATGAGCCCCCAAAAGAAGGTGCCCCTATCCTTCATTATTCCAAACGAAGGGATTTAAAAGGTGCACAGTCCCTTTAAATGTGATGGCCAGAACTCCCTTCAGAATTCAATTGGCCTTGTCACGCCCTTGCTCTTGGCTCCACCCCCAAAGTCCCCCGATATTTCTTGAGTCAGACTTGGCCACTCTAGAAATACGGGAACCCTCAAGTTGGTCAAAAAGAAAAAGTTTCAAATGCCAAATGAGAAACAACAATGAACAACACGCTGCAGGATGGAGCTGCAAGGTGAAGAAACGTGGCAGGCCAAGAAAACAGAGACTAATCCGTTGATTTATTTACTTCATGTATAGCCTGTCTTTCTCCACAGCTGGGGCCCAAAGAACCTGGCGCCATCCCCTTCTCCTCCATTTTAACCTCAAAACAACCTTGCACGGTAGGTGGAGGATACATGACTGGCCCAAGGTCACCCAGAGACCATTGGTGGCAGAGTGGAAATTTTAATTTTATTTATTTATTTTTAATTAGCAGATTTATATTCCGCCCTCCCTCATGTGGGCTCAGGGCAGATTACAGGCATAAAAACAGTTAAAATACAACAATAAAATTAATACGGTACAATTAAACACCACCACATAACTCAATAAAAATGTAAAACGGGCGGGACGGATACATTTTACAGATGAAACACAATTATCAGCCCAAGTATAGTAGTTCAGGTGGTACTGTATTTTTCGGACTATAAGACGCACTTTCCCCCCCAAAAAAAGTGGGGGGGGAAGTGTGTGCGTCTTATAGTCCGAAGGTACGTACCTTTTGGGGGGGGGCGATCTGCTGCCTCTTCCTCCAATACGGCGCTTCCCCGCGCCTGCCTGCCTGGTTCCATCTTCTTCAGGCAAGCGCTGGGATCGCTCCACGTGGCCCCAGCGCCGGCTGCGGAGGGGGCAGCGTGCTTCCTACTTCCCTGTGTGCCTGCCTTCAGCTGTGATGTTTAAAGCAAGCGCTGGGATCGCTCCCTCCCCCCTCTGATCCCAGCGCTTGCTTTAAACATCACAGCTGAAGGCAGGCACACAGGGAAGTAGGAAGCACGCTGCCCTCACCGCAGCCGGCGCTCGTAAAGCGCTGCGTTTGCGGAGGGGGCGGGTGCTTCCTACTTGCCTGTGTCCCTGCCTTCAGCTGTGATGTTTAAAGCAAGCGCTGGGATCGGAGGAGGGAGGGAGCGATCCCAGCGCTTGCTTTAAACATCACAGCTGAAGGCAGCGACACAGGCAAGTAGGAAGCACGCTGCCCCCACCGCAACCGGCGCTTGCGAAGCACTGGGGCCACGTGGAGCGATCCCAGCGCTTGCCTGAAGAAGATGGAGCCAGGCAAGCAGGCGCAGGGGAAGCGCCGGATCGAAGAGGCAGCGGATCGCCCCCCAGGAGGAAGGTGCGTCCTATCCTCCGGAGCGCCTTATGGTGCGAAAAATACGGTAAGTCATTTCGGGGGAAGGCAGTAGATGGATTGGATAAGAAGAAGACGCCTGCTTGTTTCAACCGAAGGCCTGGCAGAACAGGCTCTGCAGAATGGTAACAAGTCTGTTAGGGCCCGGATCTCCATGGGGAACTGATTGCATGAGGTCGAGGCCAGGGCCAAAAAAGCCCTGGCCCTGGTTGAGGCAAGTTGGGCGTCCCTTGGGCCAGGGATGGGCAGATGTCGATTGGCAGATTGCAACAGTCTTAGGGGCTCATATGGGGAGAGGCGGTCCCACAGGTATGTCGGTCCCAGGCCACGTAAGGCTTTAAATGTCAGTACCTGGGATAAATTTGAACCTGGAATGAGGGTGACAGAAGCCCTTTTTCCTCACAGCTGAGGGGAAAGCTGTGTGGTGTGTAAGCAAATGGAGGAGCTGGCTGAGGAAGCTTGGCTTCTGTTCTTTGGGAAGCCTGCAGAATCTGGTTTTTTAAACAGGGGAAACTGACATTATCAGAAAATCTGGACCATGCTTGTCTGTGTTTTTGACTGTGTACCGAGAGATAAGTGAAGCTGACACTAATGAGAAAGACGGGAAATAAGGGGGAAGAAAAACAAGGTTTTTATTAGACTGTCAGAGGAGAGACAGTTGGTTTACCAGCTGTGTACATGTGAAGAATTGCAACTGAGGTTCCCAAGGGCTATAGACGTGTGAGGGGGGAAGCACGCCATGCGAGACTGAACTCGAGACCAGCTTTTGAGATGAAGCAGACTTCTAGCCAGTTTACATAAGAGAAGCAAAAGTTCTCAGCGCCCATCCAGGAGGGCTGTCAAAGGGATGACAGAGGCTGGCAGACCCCGCTCTTCCCACCGGGATTCAGTTAAAAGCTGTCACAGCTCCCCTGGGAATATTTGTGCTGAATATTAATGCCATTTCTATTGCTTTTTTAAAAAAAATCCTATGAGTCAAGCGGGGCAATAAACAAGGTGAGATGTGCACAGGCGTGGATCCAAGCTGGGAAACACCTGGAGATTGTGGGAATGGAGCCCCAGGAGGGTGGCATTTGTGGGGAAGGAGAGGGACTTTGGTCGGCTATACTACCATAGAGTCTAAATTTCAAAGCAGCCATTTTCCCCAGGAGAACTGATCTCTGGTGATCCAACTCAAACATCTGGGGACTTTGGGAGGTGGAGCCAAGAGACTTTGGGGGTGAAGCCAGGAGCCAGGTTGTGACAATCATGATTGAAACCAAAGGGAGTTCTGGGCATCACATTTAAAGGAACCATGCTCCTTTTAAATGCTTTCCCTTTAGTGAAAATAATGAAGAATGGGAGCACCTACTTTGGGGGCGTCTAAAATTGGACCCCCGGTTCCATTTTTTTAAAAATGTAAGGGGTGGTTTGAGGAAAGGCATCAGATGCTAAGTTGATTTGGTGTCTCCACTTCAAAAAACAGCTCCTCCAGAGCCCCAGATACCCACAGATTGATTCTCCATTTTACCCCATGGGAATCAGTCACCATAGAATATAATGGAGAGCCCAATGGACATTTAACACCACCCCCCTCCACACACACACTTACTGATGATCCTGAAGCAGGGGGAGCGCCTTCAAACTGAGGAACTCAAACTTTAAATGTTGCCAAATATAAAATCTTCCGGAGTGTAAAAATAGCGGCCAGAGGAAGTGTAAAGGAAACACGAACTTGAACCTAGGACTCGTGTTGCTGCTACTACACCTGTTGAATTACTCTTCAAAGAGGAACAGCCGGGCTATCTGCGTCTCTCAACAGAAAGACAAGAAGACAGCAGACTTTCATACCCGGCAGCATTTAAAGTTTGAGTTTCTACTAAGGACTGTTTATTTTCTTTGAAGGACATTTAAGAATTGCAGTGATAAAGTGATTGAGTAAAAGAGTGTTTTGCACTTATATGGCAACGTTTGGTGCGCGGTGTTTTGCTTTGCCTAAATGTCACACTGCAAGTTTCCTTATTCACCACCCACCTGGATATTGGCAACCCCAGAGGTCATCCCTGGAGATCTCCCACCATCAGCAGGAGGCTGGCAACCCTAATGCGGGTAGTGGGTGGGTGGAAGCCTGCAGAGAAAGAAGCAGCAATACTATAAAAGGAACAAAGCGGGGTGGTGGTGGTGGTAGCAGGAACTCCTTTGCATATTAGGCCACACACCCCTGATGTAGCTAACCTTCCAAGAGCTTACAGTAGGCCTTATACCAAGAGCCCTGTAAGCTCTTGGAGGATTGGCTACATCAAAGTGTGTGTGGCCTAATCTGCAAAGGAGTTCCTGCAAAAAAAAAAAAAAAGCCCTGGGAATAAAAATGGGGAATTATATATCTAAGGGGGGAAGAAAATAAGGCAGCGAGAGAGAGAGAGAACATGAGATGCTGAAGTCTGCCCTGCAATGCATACGCTGGGTGTGTTTTTAGAGCATGCTTACTTGGAAAAGAGAGCCATTACATTTTCAAACAACTGTCTCGTAAACAAGCGACTCACTCTGTTCACATGGCAGGCTGGAGACTCCTGTTAGGCCCGTGATCAGCACTTAGCATGAACTTTGCACAGGCCCACGGCCAGAAAAGTTTAGGTGGTGGGGCCCAGAGGACAAAAATTTAGGTGGGGGGGCCATGGGGCGGGCAAGTGAGAAAGACGGCGGGCCACTGAGAAAGGTGGCAGGCAGGCAAGGAAGGCAGCGGGCAGCTCCTCTCCTTTGAAAAGTGGCATTATACCTTTCTTGTTTAAAACAATTTATTGTACTGTAATATAATGTAATAACACATTTGGTATTAAAAATTAATACATATACATTACGTTTTCTCCACCCTCCCCTCCTTTTGATGACTCCTGCCAGTGTATTTTAATTAAATTGCTGGAAAAAAGGTAATCAATTTGGTCTATTTAAGAATCTTCATTAAAAAAGCATCATAAAGCAAAAAGGGAAAAAAACCCATATGTTATAATTATAATCCATCTTCCTCGTGATCCTTTAGTCATTATCAAAAGAACGAAAAAAGATATATTCCAATAGTCTTATTTTTTTTACTGTAATCCATTTAACGTTCCTTTAGAATTTAATCATTGTCAAAGATCGCCAAATATCCCTTAACATTCCATTGTTTCTCAACATATTTTTGAAATTTCCCCATTCATTTTTGAATTTCTCTAAATCATGTTCTTTTAAGATTCTTGTAAGCTTGTCCATTTCACTCCAGTGCATAACCTTTAGAGTCCATTCCCACTTTTCTGGTATTTTGTCTTGCTTCCACATCTGCGCATATAATGTCCGAGCAGCTGAAAGCATATACCAAGTATCATTCTATCTTGTTTTGGAAATTTTTCCATTTGTAATCCCAACAAAAAAATGTCTGGTGCCTTCTTAATATCGTATCCCAAAATTTTCGAAATCTCTTGCTTAATCATTTGCCAAAATTGTTTTGCCTTTTCACAAGTCCACCACATATGGTATAAGATCCTTCTTGTTTTTTACATTTCCAACATCTATTCGACACTTGATTGTTCATTTTTGCTAGTTTCTTAGGAGTCATATACCACCTATATAACATTTTAAAATAATTTTCTTTGATATTGTAACATGTCGATATTTTCATAGAGTTCTTCCATAAGTATTCCCATGACTCCATCTGTATTTCCTTATTTATATTTATCACCCATTTTATGATTTGAGATTTAACTACTTCATCTTCCATAGATCATTTCAATAATAATTTATAAGTTCTTGAGATCAATTTTCATTTTCACCAAATAGCATTCTCTCCAATTCTGTTTGTTCTTGTCTTATTCCATCATTCTTAATGCCCTGTTCAAGCAAACTCTTAATTTGTTGCAATTGAAACCAATTATATTTGTATCGTAATTCTTCAGCCGATTTTAACTCCACCTTTCCTCCATGCATTTTTAAAAGCTGTTTATATGATAACCACTTCTCTTCTTTCATATCTGAATATAATTTTATTACTTCTGTTGGCACAGTCCAAATCGATTTTCTCTCGTCCCCATATCTTTTATATTTTGACCAAGTATTTAACACGTTGCTTCTTATATGATGCGAAAAAAACCATCCAGTTTGGTGGGAGAGCCAGTCTGGTGTAGTGGTTAAGTGTGCGGACTCTTGTCTGGGAGAACCGGGTTTGATTCCCCACTCCTCCATTTGCACCTGCTAGCATGGCCTTGGGTCAGCCATAGCTCTGGCAGAGGTTGTCCTTGAAAGGGAAGCTGCTGGGAGAGCCCTCTCCAGCCCCACCCACCTCACAGGTTGTCTGTTGTGGGGGAGGAAGATAAAGGAGATTGTGAGCCGCTCTGAGACTCTTCGGAGTGGAGGGCGGGATATAAATCCAATATCTTCTTCTTCATCATCTTATTTTTTCCATAATACATGTAAGCATGCCACCAAATACATTTCCATAATGCTAGTAATTTTCTGTTTAGTAATGTCATCCATTCTTTAATCCACACCAGGCATACTGCATCGTGATACAACTTTAAATTAGGCAATTGAAATCCTCTTCTTTCTTTCGCATCAGTCAAAATTTTCATTTTAATTCTTGGTTTTTTCCCATCCTATACAAATTCTGAAAGTTTCCTTTGCATTTTATTAAATTGTTTATTGTCTTTCACTATTGGAATTGTTTGAAACAGGAACATAATTCTCGGTAAGACATTCATCTTAATTGCAGAAATTCTGCCCAGCATAGACAAATTCAACTTATTCCATTTTATCAAATCTCCATCCATTTTACGCCAAAGCTTCTCGTAGTTGTTTTTGTACAGATCAAGATTTTTTGTTGTTACTTCCACACCTAAATATTTTACTTTAGAGGTAACTTCACACTCTGTTAATCTCTGTAGTTCTTCCTGTTTACTTTTTGACATATTTTTGCACATTTTTTTTTACTTTTCTTTATTTATATAAAAGCATGCCAATTCTCCATATTCTTGTATCTTATGATGCAACAATGGTGTTACATGAGTGGGATTTTCATTTTTAAACATTACATCATCGGCAAATGCTCTGTACTTATAAGAAAAACCTTTCAACTTCAGTCCCTCTATCTCTTTGTCTTCTTGAATTTGCTTTAGCAAAACCTCTAAAGTCATTATAAATATCAATGGAGATAGAGGGCAACCTTGCCTTGTTCCTTTACTAATCATCATTTTTTCCGTCAAATCTGCATTTACACAGAGCCTTGCTTGCTGTTCAGTATATATCGCTTTCACCATTCTTATAAAGTCTTCTCCCAATCTCAGTTTCTCCATCACTGCAAAGATAAAGTCCCAATGCACATTATCAAATGCTTTCTCTGTGTCTGCAAAAAACAATGCTACTTCTTTTTCAGGATGTTTCTCATAATATTCAATAATGTTTATAACTGTTCTGATATTATCTCTAATTTGCCTCCTGGGAAGAAATCCTGCTTGCTCTTCTTTAATAAAATTGTTCAAATGCTGTTTAAGGCGTTCTGCTAAGATTCTGGCATATATTTTATAATCATTGTTTAGTAATGAAATTGGTCTATAGTTTTTTACATTCGTAGCATCTCTGTCTTCTTTTGCTATCAACGAAATTACTGCTTCTTTCCATGTGTTAGGTATTTTCCCATCTATTATAATATTCATCAATTTCTGAAGTTTTGGTAATAGCGCCTTTGGTAATAGGACTTTATAAAATTTTGCCGTAAAGCCATCAGGACCGGATGCTTTCCCTAATTTCATTGAATTAATTGCCGCCTCTATTTCTCCTTTTTCAATTGGTTCATTTAATACCTTCTCCATATTTTCCGTGAAGGGATTTACTTTAATTTTCTGTAAATATGCATGTTTTTTTTCTATCCACCTTTTGACTTTTAAATAGCCTGGCATAATATTTATAAAATTCTTTTAATTCCTTCCTGATCAACAATGTCCTTACCTCCCGATACAATTTTATTAATAATTTTATTCTCCTTTTTTTTTCATTTGCCAGGCCAAATATTTTCCAGGTTTGTTCGTTCCTTCAAAAGATTTCTGTTGAAGTCTTTTTAAGTTCCATTCCACTTCTTTATTCAACAAATGTCTCAATTGGCTTTGTAATATTGTAACCTCCCTTATAATTTTCTTTTTCCCAGGTCGCTTTTTAAGCTCCTTCTCCTTTTTTCCAATTTCTTTCTGAATGTCCATCATTTGCTTATTTTTGGCTCTTTTATCTTTATTATTCAGTGTAATTAAAATGCCCCTCATTACCGCTTTATATGCATCTCACACAATTTGAAATTGAGTGTCCTCTTTTTCATTTATTTGAAAGAAGAATTTAGTCTCCTTTTCCAGAGACACCACTATTTCCTGTTTTTGTAGCAAGTCTTCATTTATCCACCAACTTTTTCACGGGTTTTGCAGACCACATTATTGGGTTGTGGTCTGCCCCTATTTTTAGGAAGAATCTCTATTTTTTTTGTTAAAAGTCCAAGATCTTTTGTAATCCATAACATATCAATTCTCGAGAAAGAATTATGCCTTGCTGAAAAGAAAGTATAGTCATGTTCTTTGGGGTTAAATTCCCTCCATATGTCTTCCAGACATTCTTGTTTTACCAAATAAAAAAATGACTTTGGTAGTTTTCCTTCATAATTTTTCCCCCCAGATCTGTCCAAAATATTTTTAACTGTTCCGTTAAAATCTTCCATTATCATAATTTGCTCATACACCACTTGATCTAATTGTCTTTGAAGAAAGAATCTTTTGCTCCATTTGGGACATACAATCCCAATAACAAAGTTCTTTTGTAATTCAGCATCACTTCCATCGCAATATATCTGCCATCATCATCTTTGAAAATCAATTTTGGGTCTAATTCTTGTTTGACATAAAAAACAACATGCCTTTTCTTCTCCTTGGCCAATGAACAAAATTCCATACCAAATTGTTTGTTCCATAAAAATTTGTAATCCGTTTGTTTAATGTGTACTTCTTGTAGGCAGATTATATTACATTTTTGTTTCCCAATCCAATAAAAAGTTGCCCTTCTTTTTTGTGGTGAACTTAGTCCATTTACATTCCAAGATATTAATTTGTAAATCCATAATGGTTTTTATTCTTAGTCTGTACCCCCAAATTCCTTATATTCGTCCAAAAACTTCGTCATTTCCTGAGTGCTTCTAATTGTGAATCTCTTTCCTTTATATTCAAAACTTAAACCCTCTGGAAGTATCCATCTGTATCTCATTTATTTTTCTCTCAACTTCTCTGTCAATTTTTTGTACAGTCTCCTATCATTGATGACTTTCCTTGGCAATTCTTTCATAATTCTTATGCTACTGCCACCCACCTTCAATGTATTTTCAAATTGTTTACTCAGAATCTTTCCCACAATATCTCTTGTAACAAATCTTACTACCACATCTCTTGGTAATTTGTTTTTTCTGGCATAATCAGACTTTACCCTGTAAATATAATAAAAATAACTGGTTTCATCTGGGTCTTCATCCAAGAATTCAGCAATGATTTTTATTATATATGTCCTTAAATCAGTCTCAGCAGATTCAGGCACCCCTCTCAAACGTATCTGATTTTCCATAAGTTTACAGTCTTGTAGTAATGCTTTCTCCTGCATTTTTTGTATAGTGGAATCTACTGTATCAATTCTCAAATCTTGGCCTTTCACCTTTTCTTCCACCTCCTGCACTTTCTTTAATGCTGCTTGAGAATCCTTTCTGAGATCTTCAATTTCTTTTTTAATTTCTTTTTTTACTTCCTCTGCACTGGATTCAATGTCTTTTTTTATTTCCTTCTTACTTTATGTTAATGATTCCTTTATTATTTCTACCAATCTTGCCTCCATAGCATCTATTGCCTCCCGCCATCTAGCCATTTTTGCTTCTTCAAGTAACCCAGTCCTTGTACGAATCTGCTTTGCGCCTTATTTTTGCACAGACATCACTGCCTGCCCATTGCTAAAATAGGCTCCAAAGCTGACCTCACAAATTTAATTTTCAGTTGCAGTCTTGTAGATTGGAGCATGCCCTTTTGAATGAGCCCAAAATCGCCATTCCCTGAGGCTCCTGAGTCCAGATATTAATTTTTTTTAAGTTTTATTTTCTTCAAAATGGCACCCGCGGCTTTTCTGTCTTTAAAAAAAAATCCTTTTTACTCCTGGAGTGCACGAAAATTAATTCAAAGCATATAATCCAATAGATTTCACCTTTTAATGAGATCTGCCGCTCCACTATTTTTTAAAGTCCTGTTTTCTTTTAAATTATTTTTAAAATTTTGACTTTCTTTTAATGGCCACAGATAGTTCTTTATGATTTATAGTCCTAGAGAGGGCTGGGAGGCTTGCAATTTTCCCTTCTCTTAATGGCGTCTTCCTTCCTTTCTTGCCATGAAGTCTCGTTCTCAATGGTTAAGAAGTCTCGCATTGTTTCTATGACGCCATTTCCTGTGACGTCTTCACTAAGTCAGCAGTTCTATTTCGGAGGGGGTTGTCTGGCCTGACCGCAGGTATTCAAAACAAAGTTTGTTTTTCCTCTTTTAACCTTATTTCTTGAATCTCACTAGTCCCAAATTTACCCCCTCCTTTATCTTCCTTAATTTAGGATGATGTAGTTGGATCCAGACCTTTGTTTTTATTTTGAATTAGTCTTATATTAGTCCCGGAGTGATAGATAAAGATCTTTTACCTTTAAAGCCGCTATCCTCTTGAACACTGCTCTTTTCAAAGATAGATCTTAATCAGTTCCAAAGAAGCCTTGAATCCTGGTGAATTTAAGTCAATTTAATGACCACAGAAGTCTTCTATAGACGTTGGAATGCAATCTTTCTCTGGGGGCTCTTCAAAGCCAAAAAGGAACCCCACTGGAATTCCTCGTCAGCCAAAGTAAATCCCCTCAGAATTTCATATGCATGTCTTGGCCTTCTATCTGCCTGGAAGAAGTAGGCAATCGAACAATGGCAACACAATATAAGCAAAAATCAAAAAACAAACCTATTGTGTCATAATGCAAAGTTGTCAATTTGTCAAGTTGTCCATTTGTATTATGACACAATAGGTTTGTTTTTTGATTTTTGGAAGAAGTAGGCAGCAGGTGTTAGGATCACCTTCTCTTCCCAGAACAGAGGCTCTGGTCTGCTCCTCGGCTGAGAAGCAGCTCAGTCCTCCATGACCAAAGCCCAGAAGTCGGCATTATACCTTTCTGAGGTCCCTCCACTCTCCCAACCCGGGCTCTCTCCCAGCTCCACCCTCAAATCTCCAGGAATTTTTATACCCTGTCTTTCCGCTATAGAGGCTGCACAACAACTTTTACATCTTTCATAGTTATGCAGAAGACTCCATTTCAACAGGTGCAACCGCACCTGTGGTGGGGGAGCCATTTTTTTGCACATCTGTTAAAAATATGGGACCGCATCCTACTTTACCTTTGATCTATCTGCCTATTATTCTTTCATACCATTCATGTAGGTTATGCCAGCAATGCAATGTTGAAGGAATAAATCTAGCCGGTCGTCTCACAAAATATGTGAAACAAAGCACATCGTTCCTTGATACAACTGTACAGAATCTGCATAATTATTCCAGTTGCAGAATGTGAATGCAAGGCAATGTTGGCAGCTCAGTCTTTACTCAGAAACAGCCCCACTAATTTTAACAGGAATTTCTTTCCCATTATAATACTCATCATTCCTTAAGATAATATTTCAGCCTCTGTCATAAAAAGGCACTTATTTTGCCAGGCTTTTTTTGTCGTTTGCCTATTAGGCCACACACACCTGATGTAGCCAATCCTCCTGGAGTTTACAGTAGGCCCTGTAATCTCTTGCTGGATTGGCTACATTAGGAGGGTGTAACCTAATATGTAAAGGAGCTCCTGCTGCAAAAAAAGCCCTGCTTATTTGAAAATTATGGTCACAATGTACACATATTCCCTAACTAGTCACAGTCTACTGGGGAAAGATTCCTCAAACAGAACTTCCCCAAAAGCAAGCAGGCAGGGCTTTTTTTTTGTTACAGAAACTCCTTTGCATATTAGGCCACACACCCCCTCTGATGTAGCCAATCCTCCTGGAGCTTATGGTAGACCCTGTAAGAAGAGCCCTGGAAGCTCTTGGAGGATTGGCTACATCAGGGGTGTGTGGCTTAATATACAAAGGAGTTCCTGCTACAAAAAAGCCCTGCAGGCAGGACAATACTGGCACATTACAATTGAAGAGTCTCCAGTATACCCAAGGGAATACATTTGCAGGCTCCTTGTAGTACCAAGAGGGGGTTTCTGTATATTCCAGTTGTGGTCCAGCAGAAGCATGCATTGTGCTTCTCGTTATCGTTTTAAACATGACATAAGCAAAACACAGAAGAGATCCAATTTACAAGTTTAAAATAAAGTGTGTTAATAGATACACAAGCACTTAAGCCATGTCAGGTCAGGCCAATGGCTCATCCGGTCCAACACTCTGTGTCCCACAGTGGCCAAAAACCAGGTGCCATCAGGAAGTCCACCAGCAGGGCCAGAACTCCAAAAACGCTGTTGTCCCCCAAGCACCAAGAATACAGAGCATCACTTCCCCAGACACAGTGTTCCATCTATGCCTTGCGGCTAATAGGACTCTGCTACATGTTTATCCAATCCCCTCTTGAGGCTGTATGGGCTTGTAGCTGCCCCTACTTCCTGTGGCAGTGAGTTCCACATGTTAATCACTCTTCGGATGAAGAAGTACTTCCTTTCCTCTGTTCTAAACTTACCACTCATCAATTTCATTGAGTACCCACGAGTTCTTATATTACGAAAATATACTTCTTTGTCTGCCTTCTCTGCCCCAGACATAATTTTGTAAATTCTATACCAATGACCTCCCTCACCAAGATGCTGGCAAAGATGAAGTCATACACACTATGACCGCCCTGCACCACTTAAGATGACTTATGGCAACCCCAGCCCCTCTTGACGACTTTGTTTCTTCCTACTGGTGTTACCTCACGAATACTGAGTAAAGGAGGTGGGTATAACAAGGATTTCTAGTCTCTTCGGGGTTCTCTTTTATTTTCAGATAGACGGGTAAATATGTTTGTAGGGGACCACTGCTGATTTGCTGCTGATTCCAAATACTTAGACACCAGAGACCTTAACAGTTAACCACAGATTTTTTATTTACGCGCAGTCTTCAGCTGGGGGGAAGGGATGTATTTACATAGGCTATTTTGTATCTTGGATGAATAACAGTTGCTAAACAGTTCAGGCTTTACAATGCAGAGGTTCACTGAGGTATCTCAGGGTCACAGTTCTTATATTCTTCACTTTCCAAACTCTAATCAGGTTGGCCTCTCGGGCTTTATGTGTCTGGTCTCTTGAGTCGACTGGTGTGTCTGCTCCCAGCCCTCCTGACTCCTTCAGACCCACATCTCTCCCTCAGCAACCTTGTTAGTTCTTAAGAGTAGTGTAAATATTTTGGTGACCACTCAGGTCTTTCACTGTGACACTCGATTGTCACTCTCAGCCACCTGGCTGTCTACACAGAGCTAACAGCGAGCTTCACTTCACCAGAAGTCTCTTCACAGCTCTCTGTATCAGCTCTCTCTTCAGCTCTCCTGCTGACCATCTACCATCCACTTCAACTGTCTCCCTCTGACAGTTGCTGACAGTTGACTCTCCAGCCGTTATCTGTCACTCACTCATCCTGAGAGTTCCGAGCACTCCGGCCCTCACCCTCAGATCACATGACTCAGAGTCCCTGAGTCCTTAGCTTTTCTATTAACCCTTCCAATTCCATCACACACACCACCAGGGCTTTTTTTTTGTAGCAGGAACTCCTTTGCATATTAGGCAACAGCTCCCCAATGTAGCCAATCCTCCTGGAGCTTACAGTAGGTCCTGTACTAAGAGCCCTGGAAGCTACAGGAGGATTGGCTACATCAGGGGAGTGTGGCCTAATATGCAAGGGAGTTCCTGCTACAAAAAAAGCCCTGCACAGCACACACACACACACAAAAAATGTTTTTCGTAACAGACTAGACTCAAATACTAAGCACTGGATAGTTATTGACAGCTTTTGAGACTGAATGTGGAGGAACTCAATAGGTTAAGTCTTCCAGCGGTGATGACAACAGATCGAAATCCGCAGTCTGTAACGTTTGCCGATTAACTGCTCCAGCCTCTCGGCTGAACCAAATTCTGCAAGCATCAGATCTCCACTTTTGAAGGGTTCACCTTGCCAAGCCATGCTCAGACTGCCCCCTTCCATTAGGAAGCCTGCCAGTCCACACTGGCAAGTTGCATCTGGTCCCACTTCAAAGCGCTGCCTTTGCTCTTTGAAACTAGAACAGCCCAGGACCGGGACAGAACCTCTGAAGTGATGCAAAGCAGATCCCCTGCCCCATGTCCTTGCCCTGTTGGGGCGGAGACAACAGCTATAGAGCCTGCTGTGTTGTGGCTTCACATCTCTGGAGAAGAAGACTGCAGATTGATACCCCGCCCTTCTCCCTGAATCAGAGACTCAGAGTGGCTTACCATCTCCTATATCTTCTCCCCACACAACAAACACCCTGTGAGGTGGGTGGGGCTGAGAGGGCTCTCACAGAAGCTGCCCTTTCAAGGACAGCTCTGCAAGAGCTATGGCTGACCCAAGGCCATTCCAGCAGCTGCTAGTGGAGGAGTGGGGAATCAAACCCGGATCTCCCACAAAAGAGTCCGCACACTTAACCACTACACCAAACTGGCTCTCCCCAGGGGAGCTTGCCTGAATAGTCTGTCTTGACATCCTGAAAGCTCCTTTAAGGAGAACCCTGAAAATATGGGGAGGTGATTAGAAGTGTTCCTTTCAAGAGCAGTTTCTGTCAGAGCTCTCTCAGCTCCACCTATCTCACCTGGCCCCATTGGTGGACCTCCTGATGGCACTTGGGGTTTTCTGGCCACTGTGTGACACAGAGTGTTGGACTGGATGGGCCATTGGCCTGATCCAATATGGCTTCTCTTATGAGGTGTTTTGAATCCTCAGCTGTTTGCAGAGGCTGCTGATAACCGAAGCTCTAACCCTGAGAGAAACAATTTTTAAAAAATTGTTAGAAGAGATTGGATATATCCTCCCACCCGTCATTACCTGAAGGAGTCTCAGAGTGGCTTTCATTCTCCTTTCTCTTTCCCTTCCCACAAGACACCCTGTGAGGTAGGTGGAGCTGAGGGAGCTCTGACAGAAACTGCTCTTGAGAGGAACAGCTCTGCAAGAACTTATGATTGAGCCAAGGTCACATCAGTGGGTGCATGTGGAAAAGTGAGGAATCAAACCTGGTTCTCCCAGATAAGAGTCCACACACTTAACCACTACACCAAATTGGCTTTCTTAGTGCCTTTTGTTATAAAACTACCCCACAAGTGCTAGTAGTCTGGTTTCTATGAGGCTTTAGAGGCAAAGAGAGAGGAAGGGGTGGGCATCTCACTTCCAGTCTATTATCCACCTTTCTCCCCGGTGGGAACTCAAGGCTGCTTACAATGATAATAATTTAAAACATTAAAAATAATAAAAACAACGATTATGGAACCCATTAAAAGCCACAATTTAAGAACTCCAATAATAAAAGCTAGGTCAACCAAATGCTGTCTTAAATACAACTGTCTTCAATCCCTTTCTGAAGATCAGCAATAAGGGCCCAGGTGCACCCTCCTGAGGAGACTGTTCCAGAGTTGAGGGGCTGCCACTGAAAAGGCTGTGTCTTGTTTTTCCTCTAAACAAACTTTTTTGATGGATGGGACAATTTTAATTCCCAGGCAGGAACATAGGGAAGAAGACAGTAGCATTGTCCCAAGCCATGTAGGACTTTAAATGTAGAAGCTAACACGTCCATTATACACTACCTTCCATCTTACAATATTGAAGTCTGAGAGCAACAGTAGACATTTATGAGGGTCAACGCATAGCAACGCTTTTATTAAAGTAGATTCAATGTTCTTAGAAGGAAACAATGGAATTCGGGCTTCCAGAATATTTCGTGGCCTGCCATTTGGCCATTATGCACCAGTCATGCACTGCTGGCTTAATTAGTTCCCTGTATGTGGAAACTTTTGACAGAAGACTTGAGATTTATGCCATGTCTTAGTTTTCTCAGTTTCTCTTGTGTGTGGTCCACCTCTTTGAATGCTTTTGTGGAAAGGGAGTTTGGCATTTCACCAACACATTTTGCAGTTCATAAGAAGAAAGTCAGTCATCAGAGGTCAAAGGTCTCCAGAAGTGCCTTCAAACAGGAATTGGTTCTAATGGATGGACATAACAAGCCATGATTCACTGCTGGATGAACAAGTCTTAGAAAACTTCAGGGGTGGAATTCTAGCAGGAGCTCCTTTGCATATTAGGCCACAAACCCCTGATGTAGCCAATCCTCCATGAGTTTACAAAAAAGAGCCCTATAAGCTGCAAGAATTCCACCCCTGAAAAACTTTCAGGATCATGTATTACCTCCTCACTCCAAAGTGAAATGGGTGATTCCCCATTTGCAGCAAGCCACGGTTTACCATTATAATCCCATCAGCAAGCCATGGCTTGTGGTTGCCCTACAAAAATATAACCACAAACTGGGGCCCATCAGCACTCTTTGGAATCCTGGCATGCAGGACAAACTATAGTTCGCCAGCTGGGAAGTAATGACAAACTATGGTAAGCCTCAAACCTTGAAATAGTGAATTAACTTGCTACAGGAAGAGAGGAGACACAGACCGCTTTCCCACTAGCCTTATGCCGCTCTCACTTTCCTCTTCTCCGCGGGGCTTCCGTTGGATTTCACACTATCTGCCCCGACGCTGCAACTCGCTCCGCCTTTTTTCACGCAGCAAACAGAAACTGGTTTTTAGAGGATCTTGTTTAATGCGCAGAAGAGGCAGAGTGAGTTGCAGCTCCGGGGCAGACAGAGTGAAATCCGACGGAAGCCCCGCGGAGAAGAGGAGAGTGAGAGCGGCATAAGGCGAGTGGGAAATCGGTCACAATCTCAACATCCTCTCGGATTTTCTTGGGCAGCCTCTCTGCTTTGCTCCAGTTATTTAATACAGGAGAATGACAAACCCAGTGTTTTGCTTAATGAAACTGTTACATTTCATAGGCAAGACAGAAAGGCTCACTTGGTTCCAACAAACTGCTAAAACGGTGTTCAAACAGTCTCGAGAACAGATGCCATTTCCTTGAACTGAGTGTAAAAATTCTAAAACGGAAGAAGAGAAGAAAAAAAAAAGACATTATTTCTGCATTGCATCAATGAGGAGCAGTGCATAAGAAGTTTGGTATTTGTAAGAGCTCAAGTCCCGTTCAGAACTCTTTTTAAAAAACAATTTATTATTAAACGTTAGCAATAAGCTTATAACATTGTTTACTATAGCATTCTATAGCATTGTTTACTATAGCATACTATAGCATACAAGTTTACATACGAGTAAAAATATATTGTTAATGTATTTAAACTGTAAACGTAAAATATACAAGAATACCAGAAGGCTATTACTGTCAGTGAAAAAAAATGTTAAAAACTGCAAATGTATTGTATGTATACAATGAATTTTAACAATTTTGCTGTAACTTATTTTAACATTTTGTATTTTAACTGTTGTGAGCTGCCCAGAACCCAATCAGGGACGGAGGGATATAAATATAATAAAATAAATATATATATCATTGGATTATATAATGGGTTACGTGGGAGAACATTCCATTCCGTAAGAAAGGTAAATATAGGAAACCAGATATGTATAAGTCATGTCTAATAAAATTCCAAATTCGGTGACTGAGTGATAATAGACATTTTATGCATAATGAAATGTTTCTACAGGCGTTATTGCCAAGATTCAGAACCAAGACTATTTTTGTAGCAGGAACTCCTTTGCATATTAGGCCACACACCTCTGATGTAGCCAATTCTCCTGGAGCTTACAGGGCTCTTCATACAGGGCCTACTGTAAGCTCTTGGAGGACTGGCTACATCAGGGGTGTGTGGCCTAATATGAAAATGAGTTCCTACTACAAAAAAAGTCCTGACCATTACCATAGCTCATACCAAAAAAGGAAGCGCAAAAACCATGCATGAGAGAGGTGGAAGGAAGCAGAAAAGAACACGCAAACTTCTGTGCTAACCATGAGGTTGGATCCGTAGCAAGTGACGGTACAGACTCATGCTCCCATGTGCATCGATGGGGAAGGAGCCACTGACCCTCCCGGTTTCCTAACACCTGGTTTAGCCGTAGACCTAGAAATCAATAACGCTTCCGCTATATCATGTACCAGAGTTGATATGCAGGGATACTCGCCAGCCTGTAAGAGAGGCTAGAGCAGACTACATACCTGAAATTGTGGGACCGTCATTTCAAAAGATTTGCTCATGATGCGCCCTGAGGCATCGGCCACTTTTACCGTCATCGTGACATAAGGGCATTTCAACGACCGGCAGCTGTCGGAGCCGACTGCCATCCCCAGCTTCCACTGGAAATCAATAAGCTGCGAACAAAAACAGACCAGACAGACAGTTATTGATGAATTGTTTGCTGTGGCCAACACAGAGTTCTGTGAATGGGGAAAATCCACACTGTCATTCAGGAGAACATAATAATTCAAGGTTCCACAGCTTTGAGCCTGGAGGTGGGCTTTTGGAATTCTGACACAGTGCAAAATGGCTCAGCCACAAAATGGCTGCCACAAGAGATGAAGCCGGTCACAAAATGGCTGCCACAGCTTCTTTTCAGTTACACAGGGAAGATTCTTGTGTAATGGTGGCAGCTGCTGCCAGGGCAATGTTTTTAAAAATCGTATCTCCAGGGGCCTTGCTGGGGCCCACTTTCTAAAAACACTTTGTAGGCTCAGGAAAGGCACTGGCAGACACCTTGGCATCCAAAGGAACTAGTAATCAGGGTGGCCAAACTGTGGCTCAGGAGCCACATGAGGCTCTTGCACACACAGTGTGTGGCTTTCGAAGCCTCCCCCCACACCGTCAGTCGGTCTGGAGAAGGCACTTGCCTCTTTAAATCACTTCTTCAAGCCAAACTAGCCAGTGGCCTGGAGAATGCATTTAAAGTTGCTTTCTTTCCACCTCCCCTCCCTCATCTATTTGCCTTCCTTCCTTGCAGCTCTCAAACATCTGACATTTATACTATGTGGCTCTTAGGTTAAGCAAGTTTGGCCACCCTGGTAGTAGTCCATGACTGGAATTCACCAACTAAAGGGTGTTTAAAAAAAAAAAGGTATAAACTAGTGCTATTTGGACTTTCTACCTTGAGGAAACATTTTTTATTATGTCTGTGTTTGTTGGTGAGCAATCTAGGGCAGGCGTGTAGAACTCATTTGTTAGGAGGGCCGAATCTGACATAAATGTGACCTTTTGGGGCCGGGCCATTGTGCTGGGCCATGTGTGTACCTATTTAGCATTAGGTAGCAGAGATATAAATTTTATAAAGAACACAAAGACAAATATATTTTTTTAAAAACTTAAAACATGCTTAAAACATTAGCACTCATTGGTCTTAAAGATGCTTTCTTTGTATTTCTCCCATGGGAACGAAGGAACTGAGCAAAGGAAGCTCTGGCTCTTTCCTTCCTTCCCCAGGGGACTGGGGGGGCGGGGAGCTTCAGCCAGTGGAAGGCTTGGCTTGGCAGCTCTGCTGTGCAATTGAGAGAGCCTGGCAAAGCAAGCTGTTCCTCCCTCCTTCCTCCCCCAGGGAGAATCCTCAGCTAATGGAGAAAATAGAGACTTTGCTCTGTAGCTCCTGTGCGATTGAGCAAGCCTGGCAAAGCAAGCTGTGACACAGAAGGAAGCCAGAGATAGGGAGAAGGAAGCAGATGACAGCCAGTTGCTCAGGGGCCAGATAGGAGCCCTCCAAGAGTCTGATTTGGTCCCTGAACTTTATGTTTGACACCCCTGCTCTAGGGCATGTTTCTGCAGGGCTCTTACCAGGCTAAGCCAAGCCTCCTCATTGCTGGGGGGGGGGGGGAACGGAAACTCTGGAGCATAAGTGAACACAGCAGCATCAGTCTATGGAGGAAGGTCAAGAGTAGAGATCAAACAGCCTTCTGAAGAAGCTAGTCTGCTCTCTCTCATTTTGTTATCGAGGAACCCCCAATAAGCTTCAGAGGAACTGTAGGATTCTGGGAACATAACTGGAAATTCTATGTACTATAGGCAGGGGGGTTTTTTGTAGCAGGAACTCCTTTGCGTATTAGGCCACACCCGTATTATGTAGCCAATCCTCCAAGAGCTTACAGCTCTCTTATTACAGGGCCTACTGTAAGCTCTTGGAGGATTAGCTACATGAGGGGTGTGTGGCCTAATATGCAAAGGAGTTCCTGCTACAAAAAAAGCCGTGTCCATTAGCAACCAGTTACTAAAAACAGAATACAAAGAAGAAAGTTTGAAAAAATTCTAAGAGATATAATTCTTGTTGTTTGGTCAATAACTTTTTAGGTTTATATATAAATTCAAATGGTGGAAGGATGCCAAGGTCTAGAACACGGGTGGCCCAACTTGCTTAATGTAAAAGCCACAAAGAATAAACATCAGATGTTTGAGAGCCACAAGACAGGAAGGCAGGTAGGGAGGCAGGCAAATCGATGGGGGGGGGAGGTGGAAGTGGAAAGAAAGCAACTTTAACTTTAAATGCATTCTCCAAGCTGCTGGCTGGAGAGAAATGCCTTCTCCAAGCCAGCCAATGGGGTGGTGGGTCTTCAAGAGCCACACAGTATGTGTGAAAGAGCCACATATGGCTCCCGAGCCACAGTCTGGCCATCTCTGGTCTAGAGGATAGCAATGCTATTATAAAACATCAGGTTTTCTTCTGTAAATACAAAGCATTTTGAAGGAGGCCATCCTTGAACATATGAACATATGAAGCTGCCTTCTACGGAATCAAACTCTTGGGTCCATCAAAGTCAGTATTGTCTTCTCAGACTGGAAGCGGCTCTCCAGGGTCTCAAGCTGAGGTTTTTTCACACCTATTTGCCAGGACCCTTTTTAGTTGGAGATGCCAGGGATTGAACCTGGGACCTTCTGCTTCCCTAGCAGATGCTCTACCACTGAAACACCGTCCCTCCCCAAACATCCTTCCTCCCAAAGAAAAACTACAGCACATTTTTGCTGCTGTGCTCTGTTGGAAGCCTACTATTCCTCGGCCAACTGGTCCTGAAGTGCTCACCTGGCCAACCATTCCTATGTTATTCGCATCTTCAGACCCAGCGACGGAGTTCCCCTGTTCATTCCACACGTGCCGCATGACCTGTACAGCCTCTTTTGGCAAAGTACCCACAGCGCTTCCTAGTCTTGTATGAAGGTCTTCTGATGAGAGCTTATGTTTGGCTGCTGTACTGTTTAAAAAAAAATGAAAATTACGATCTTATAGTTTAATTCTTTTCTATCCCACCTTTCTTCCAAATGAGGACCCAAAGTGGCTTGCATCAGTGGCTGGAGAGCCGGTTTGGTGTAGTGGTTAAGTGTACGGACTCTTATCTGGGAGAACCGGGTTTGATTCCCCACTCCTCCACTTGCACCTGCTGGCATGGCCTTGGGTCAGCCATAGCTCTGGCAGGAGTTGTCCTTGAAAGGGCAGCTGCTGTGAGAGCCCTCTCCAGCCCCACCCACCTCACAGGGTGTCTGTTGTGAGGGAGGAAGGGAAAGGAGATTGTAAGTCGCTCTGAGACTCTTCGGAGTGGAGGGCGGGATATGAATCCAATATCTTCATCTACCTCACAGGGTGTCTGTTGTGGGGGAAGGAGATAAAGGAGATTGTGAGCTGCTCTGAGACTCTTCGGAGTGGAGGGCGGGATATAAATCCAATATCTTCATCTACCTCACAGGGTGTCTGTTGTGGGGGAGGAAGGGAAAGGAGGCTGTGAGCCGCTCTGAGACTCTTTGGAGTGGAGGGCGGGATATAAATCCAATATCTTCATCTACCTCACAGGGTGTCTATTGTGAGGGAGAAAGGTAAAGGAGATTGTGAGCCACTCTGAGACTCTTCAGAGTGGAGGGCGGGATATAAATCCAGTATCTTCATCTACCTCACAGGGTGTCTGTTGTGGGGGAGGAAGGGAAAGGAGGTTGTGAGCCGCTCTGAGACTCTTCGGAGTGGAGGGCGGGATATAAATCCAATATCTTCATCTACCTCACGGGGTGTCTGTTGTGGGGGAGGAAGGGAAAGGAGATTGTGAGCCGCTCTGAGACTCTTCGGAGTGGAGGGCGGGATATAAATCCAATATCTTCATCTACCTCACAGGGTGTCTGTTGTGGGGGAGGAAGGGAAAGGAGGTTGTGAGCCGCTCTGAGACTCTTTGGAGTGGAGGGCGGGATATAAATCCAATATCTTCATCTACCTCACAGGGTGTCTGTTGTGGGGGAGGAAGGTAAAGGAGATTGTGAGCCGCTCTGAGACTCTTTGGAATGGAGGGCGGGATATAAATCCAATATCTTCTTCTTCTTCATCCTATCTGACCCCTCAGGCTTTCTAAAAACACTTGGTGGGCACAAAAACAAGTGTTGTCAAGTGCCATGACACCTGCGAGTACCATGTTGGTGATCCCTGTTTTAGATAGTCTGAACCCCTGGCCTGTATACTTAAAAGAATCTCAAGAGAACGACTTAACGTCTTCGCCTGCCGTGTGCAAGACGAGGCCTCACTTTTCTTTGTTTCCATTAAAAAGATACTTTAGAAGCCACATCATTACGCAGGGCGTTCTATGCCTTCAAGCTGGCCACACTGAACTAAACGTCATTCGGTTATGCACAACAAATGTCTAGAATTTCCACAAACATTTGCGGGTGGCAAAGTACTGGAAAGAAACCTGAAATGTGAGATACGCTTCTGTTCTTTCCCCTCAGCCGACCAATAATTTTTTGTTCCTTCTCCGCATAGCTTAGGCATGCACGTGGTAAATCAAATACCTTTTTGCTTACCTGAATACAGAGGAAACAACATTAACTACCTTTGCCAGGTCACTAGCACTAATGTCAATCCCCGCTGTTTGAAATCTCTAGGAAAACAAACACAAATTCAAAGTGTCACAATGAAAACAGTAAAAATATATATATATACCTACAACAGCTTGCCTACAAATGGTAGCAATTCCATCTTACCTGACTCAGTTCCACCGTATTTACGCCTGCGATCTGACACCGAAGATACTGGATAATTTGCTCACACTATGAAGAAAACAGATTTCAATGCTAATCAGACAGTGACTGCTTATTTGGAAGTCTCCTTTACATAGTTTATAGAATGCTATTTCCCGAAAGAAATCAAATTCCTTTGCTTTGAATGGTGGCACATGAATTATTACTGGAAATTTAATTTAATTTAATTTTTCTATTTATACCCCGCCGTATCCTGCAAGCGGGCTTCTGGGCAGCTTGCAACATTAAGAAACCTTACAAAACATCAAACAAACTAGATAACCTCAAAATTACAGAATTGACCAAAACCATGATCCACATCACTGGCAACAAGTCATAGACCACATACAGGCTGGTAATGTTCAGCATAACGTAAGTATAAGGTGCCGTGGGGAGCGATGATTTCAGGGGACACCTGCTGGATCAATTAAAAGCCTGGTGGAGGAGCTCAGTCTTACAGGCCCTGCGAAACTTAGATAAGTCCCACAGGGCCTGGATCTCCAGCGGGAGCTCATTCCACCAGGTAAGGGCCCGGACCAAAAAGTCCCGGGCCCTTGTTGAAGCCAGTCGGGCATCCTTGGGCCCAGGGATCATGAGAAGATGTTGTGCTGACCTCAGAGCCGGGGGCGGGGCTTGTATGGAGAGAGGCGGCCCCGACGATATGCAGGCCCCAGGCCGTAAAGGACCAACACCTTGAAACAGATCCAATACTCAAGAGGCAGCCAGTGCAGTTCGCGCAGCAAAGTAGTAAGCCAACTCATTGTCTTAAGGAACACAGGGCTGGCTCAAGACTTTAAGCTTCTTCACCCAAAGGGTGATTAAGTACTTCTTACTTAATCCAAGTACTTCTTACTTAATCTTACTTAATACGTCACCCAAAGGGTGATTAACACGTGGAATTCACTGCCACAGGAGTTGGTGGTGGCCATAAGCATAGCCACCTTCAAGAGGAGTTTAGATAAAAATATGGAGCAGAAGTCCATCAGTGGCTATTAGCCACAGTGTATGTATAAAAATTTTTGCCACTGTGTGACACAGAGTGTTGGACTGGATGGGCCATTGGCCTGATCCAACATGGCTTCTCTTATGTTCTTATGTTCTAAGCTCCTCAGCTAGAACTTTCAAAATGCAACTCACGATGGCAAAAATCAATAAACAGTCATAAAAGTGACATAACTGACAATTAGCCTCATGGGAGGGCAGACCTGGATGGGACAACTTCAGTACTCTAGTTAGAGCTGCAGAATTTAATATGGGTATTCAGGGACAGAATTCTAGCAGGAGCTCCTTTACATATTAGGCCACACCCCCGTGATGTAGCCAATCCTCCAAGAGCTTACAAAAAAGAGCCTTGTAAACTCTTGGAGGACTGGCTACATCAGGGGTGTGTGGCCTAATATGCAAAGGAGCTCCTGCTAGAATTCCACCCCTGGGGTATAGTGGTTAAAAGTGTCATGGAATCCTAGTATCCAGGAATGCAGGGTTCAAATGCCCACTTGTATCATGGAAGTTTACAGGGTGACCTCAGGCCAGTTACACTCTCTCAGCCTATCCTACCTCACAAGGCTATTTTGAGGATAAAATGGAGGAGAGGAGAATGCTGTGTGTAAGCCACTTTGAGTCCTCATTGGGGAGAACATAAGAGAAGCCTTGCTGGATCAGGCCAATGGCCCATCCAGTCCAACACTCTGTGTCACACAGAGGCCAAAAAACCCTGGTGCCATCAGGAGGGCCATCAGTGGGTCCAGGACACTAGAAGCCCTCCCCCCCTAAGCACCAAGAATACAGAGCATCACTGCCCCAGATGGAATTTCAACGATAAGCTGTGGCTAATAGCCACTGATGGACCTCTGCTCCATATGTTTATCCAATCCCCTCTTGAAGTTGGCTATGCTTGCAGCCGCCACCACCTCCTGCAGCAGTGAATTCCATGTGTTAATCACCCTTTGGGTGAAGAAGTGCTTCTTTTTATCAGTTCCTTTTTATCAGAGAAAGGCAGGGTATAAATCAATAGAATTAATTAATTAGCTTGCGGACTAAGGAAAGGTTTTTTTGCATGGGGACATTTTGATCGGTGAAGCAAAGATTTCAAAGCACTTCGGCTCATTTGGGGAAATGAATGCGGCAAGATGTAAGAAGAGAACAAACCAGATGATCTGGTCTTTCCTCCTGGTTAGGAGCGGGTGCTCCTGTTAACGCAAAACTACAAGTCTCTCCAACGAGGCACCCGTTATCAGCTTTTAATCTGCAACGTAATCATCTAAAACCTAAAAGATGATCAAGAAATTAAGCCTCCTGTAATTAACAAGCAGCCCTAAGAGTTATTCTATCATCCTCCTGGTATCTAGAAAAGCAATCTACCCAAGCCTTAGGACAGCTTCAGAGCAGAGGGCGCTCGAGTAAGGGAGATGGACTGAATAAACCACACAAGGAATTCTCCAATGAAGTTATTGTCCAGACCAGGATATATTATTCTGTATTTTTAGATTAAGGCTGTGATCACATACACAAAATCAGGTGTCAAACATTTGGCCCAGGGGCTAAATCAGGCTCCCCAAGCTACTGGCTCTTGTTTGCTTCCTTCTCACCCTCTCTTTCTTGCTTCTGCATCTCAACTTGCTTTGCCAGGCTTGCTCAACTGCACAGGAGCTACAGAGCAAAACCTCAATTTTCTCCATTGGCTGTGGCTCCTCTCCCTCCTAGTCCCCTAGGAAGGAAGGGAAAGAGCCAGAGCTTCCTTTGCTCAGTTCCCTGGATCCCATGAGAGAAATACAAAGAAAGCACCTTTTATTTTAATTTTTAAAAAAATCCAACTTTTGTCTGTGTCCTTTAAAAAAATGATATCTCTGCTACCTAATCTTAAATATGTACACACATGGTGAGGCCTGACCCAACAAGGTCTCATTTATGTCAGATCTGGCCCTCATGAAAAATGAGTTTGACACCCCTGCACTAAATAATGCACTTTCCAACTGGATTTTGCCAGTTCACACAGTAAAATCCAGTCTGGAAGTGACTTGAAAGTGGATCGGAAGTGCATTATTTAGTGTGTGTGATCACAGCCTTAGATTTTTAAATTCAAAGCCTCCACTATAATGAGAGAATATTGTTTCAATATCATACTTAGAAGACGGCAACTGAGGTGATGAGGGGGTTGGAATACCTTCCCTTTGAGGAAAGGCTGAAGAGCCTGGGACTTCACACTCTAGGTGAGGGGTGGCCAAACTTGCTTAACATAAGAGACACAGAGAATAAATGTCAGATGTTTCAGAGCTGGAAGACATGAACATCAGATGTTTGAGAGCCACAAGACGGGGAGGGAGGGAGGGGGACGGAGGGGAGAGGGGTGGAAATAAAGCAACTTTAAATGCATTCTCCACGCTGCAGACTGGCTTGGCTTGGAGAAATGATTTAAAGAGAGGAAAGCCTTCTCTAAGCTGGCTGACGGGGTGCAATGTTCCCTCTAAGCTGCAGAGTCTTGTGAGCAAAAATTCTTCTTTGTGAGGTACTGGCATTAAAGTTGTGAGCTACTAGTATTAAAGTTGTGAGCGGCTGCATAAATTAGTATGCTCTGGGGGTCATCCTTCCTGAGCTAAGACAAAAAGGTGTGAGCTGCAGGCTAAAAATCTGTGAGCTAGCTCACGCTCACTCAGCTTAGAGGGAACACTGATGGGGTGGGGAGGTTGAGAGCCACACAATATGGGTGAAAGAGCCGCATGTGGCTCCCGAACCACAGTTTGGCCGCCCCTGTCTAGGTTATCCCATACACTGGCGGCAGAATTGTACTTTGATCTTCTTTTTGCTCTCCCTTTAAGGCTATTTACACTCCAGAAACACTGCTCGGGCACATAATACAGCAAGAATGCTATGAAAACCAGTGATTATCTTTTAACAGGGATGTTTCCAGATGTCATAAGCCGGGACTCAAGACAGATGTTAACTTACCAGCTCTGCAAACAAATCTTGGGGGATTGTTTTAATGATATCCGCGGTGCTACCAAAATCTACCAAAAAAAAAAAAAAAGTTATTCAGTTGTGAGCCAGTTCACAAAATCCTTTCTGTGCTGAACAACATAATTCTCCCAATCTGGGCTTCTTGCAGAAACGGTGGGGTGCTAATTTAAACCACTGGATCGTTAAAATTAAAATTATTTACTCTGTGGAAAATCTTCTCAACCGATGGAAGGGACTTCCATCAATGAAGTGGGATTTCCCCGCAGCCTACATGCTATTCCTGGGAACGCCCCCTGCAGAACCGCAAGGAGGTCAGATGTGTTGTGAGAGAACATGGGATCAGTAAAAATTTCCTTTTCCTTTAGCAGAAGCTTTTCTCAGGATCCAGCTCCATCTTTTTACTTGTCTTCCTTCCTTAGCTGACTAGAGTAGTTTTATATTAATCATAGAACAAAGTAGAAGTCTCGTAGCACCTTTAAGACCAACGAAGTTTTATTCAGAATGTAAATGAAGGAGGAGGACGATATTGGATTTATATCCCACCCTATACGCTGCATATAAGGAGCCCTGTGGCACAGAGTGGTAAAGCTGCAGTACTGCAGTCCGAACTCTCTGCTCATGACCTGAGTTCGATTCCAGCGGAAACTGGATTTAGGTAGCCAGCTCAAGGTTGACTCATCCTTCCATCCTTCCAAGGTCGGTAAAATAAGTACCCATTTTGCTGGGGGGAAAGTGTAGATGACTGGGGAAGGCAATGGCAAACCACCCTGTAAAAAGTCTGCCGTGAAAACGTTGCGATGCGACGTCACCCGAGTCGAAAATGACTGGTGCTTGCACAGGGGACCTTTCCTTTTAAGGGTAAGAGCCCCGTGGCGCAGAGTGCAGTTCTAAGCTCTGCTCACAACCTAAGTTCGATCCTGGCAGAAGCTGGGTTCAGGTAGCTGGCTCGAGGTTGACTCAGCCTTCCATCCTTCCAAGGTTGGTAAAATGAGTACCCAGCTTGCTGGGGGGAAAATGTTGATGACTGGGGAAGGCAATGGCAAACCACCCCGTAAAAAGTCTGCCGTGAAAACATTGTGAATGCAACGTCACCCCAAAGTCAGAAACGACTGGTGCTTGCACAGGGGACTACCTTTATCTTTATACTCTGCATCTCAGAATGGTTCACAAGTTCCTTTACCTTCCCCAGGCCTTGAATTCAGCAGGATCTCACAGGAGTGCAGCTCCTGAACCTTTCTGATGATTCCCCCGCCTCCTCCCCACTTTGTCCACTGAATAGTAGGTGCAGCTGTATAACAATCCCTGGATGAGCTCCACCACCTCTTTTTCTACAAAACAGCCCCTGACCTTCCTCCTCCCCACACCCTGTGAAGTAGGTAGAGCTGAGAGAGAGCTCTTCAGAAGCTGCCCTTTCAAGGACAAACTCTGTGAGAGCTATGGCTGACCCAAGGCTATTCCAGCAGCTGCGAGTAGAAGAGTGGGGAATCAAACCAGGTTCCCCCAGAAAAGAGTCCACCCATTTAACCACTACACCAAACTGGCTCTGAATTCTGAATAAAACTCTATATTCTGAATAAAACTTGACTGGTCTTAAAGGTACTGCTGGACTCCTAATTTGTTCTATTACTTCAGGCAACACGGCTGCCCACCTGGATTTATATTAATCATTTTTTTTAGAACAACAGCTAGACATCAGATGTTAAACTGAGCATCCAAAATACAATCTATGGTTGTGAGGGCCCACCCTAGACTGTCTGGCACCCTAGGCAACGCTAACTTCTGGTGTCCCCCCCACACACTGATAATGTCACCGAGTCACATGGGGGGTGCCCAATTTGGCACCCCCAGAAGGCCAGCACCCTAGGCAATCACCTACTCTGATGATTGGCCCTGATGATTGGTGAAAGTTTGGAATAGAAGTCTGATACTGACCTATGTAAAGATCCTAGGAAGACGTGGATGGCTGGAGATATTAGAACCTTGATTCTCATGGTAACTGACAGCTTCCTAGACCAATTCCCTTCTTCTCCTCACACCTCATAACTTACTGCTATAGGCTGCTCCAGCACTGAGCAAGGGGTTGGACTAGTCCCACTGCATCAGCCAGCAAACTGGAGGTCAAGCTGAGCAGCTCCCACTACGCTACAAGCCAGCATGATAGGACCACACGGTTCAGTGATGCAAACAATGGGCATTATTAGATCACCCCCTGCATCACCCAGCAAACTGGAGGTCAAGGTGAGCAGCCCTGTGCTACACACCAGCATGATAGGGCCACACAGTTGTGATGCAAACTGCGGGCATGATTAGTTCACCCACTGCATCATCCATGAAACTGGAAGTCATGCTGAGCAGTGCTTGCTGTGTTACAAACTGGCATGATGAGGCTGCACAGTTCAGCGATACAAACAATGGGCATTATTAGACGATCCCTACATCATCCAGCAAGAGCCCCATGGCGCAGAGTGGTAAAACTGCAGTACTACAGTCCTAAGCTCTGCTCACGACCTGAGTTCGATCCCTGGTGGAAGCTCCCTAACCTTTCTCTATGCTGGTCTTATGGGGACTGTTATTCCCAGTGTATGTTTTTTAAAAAGTCTCCTTCTAGTCTGGTCATGTTGACAAGTGCATACATATATATTTTATCTTTCTGTGCAAAGAAAGTATTAAGAGTTTTAAGACAGACATGTGTGTAATATTTGTTCATGTCACCCTCATCCCAGGGCCACCTCTCTCTCCCCCCCTCCTGGGGGGTGTACCCAGGAGCAACCACTGCTCATCCCATGCCATTTAAAGGACCTGCCAATCCACTGATCATCAGAGCTCCAAATTGCATGGGAGGAGTGGAAGGAGCAGCCCCCAGCCTTTTCCGCAATTTAAAACACCCACCAAGCAGCTGAACAATAAGCCCTTTAACTCATGCCCCAGGGGGAGTCCTCTCCTCCCACCCCACGGTCCTTAGCTATGGGGCTGATTCCAGACCTGATTATTAATACGGCTTTAGTATACTTTAAGTCAAGTCGCTTCTGACTTTGAGCGTCCCTATAAACTAATCTTCCAACATGTGTGTGTGTGTGGGGGGGGGGGGGGGATGGACTTTGGGGGTGGAGCCAAAAGCAAGGTTGCGATAAGCATCATTGAACTCCAAAGGAAGTTCTGGCCATCACATTTAAAGGGACCACACACATTTTAAATGCCTTCCCGCCATTAAAATAATGAAGGATAGGGGCACCTTCTTTGGGGGCTCATAGAATTGGACCCCCTGGTCCACTCTTTTTGAAACTTGGGAGGTATTTTAATTTTGGGGAGAGGCACCGGAAAGTATGGTGCCTCTACCTCAAAAAACGCCCCCCCCCCCCTCGATATCTGCAGATCTATTATCCATTATTTCCTATGGGAATAAGTCTCCATAGAGAATAATAGAGTTCCCAGCAGACATTTTCCTCCCCTCCCCCTGCTTTCTGATGGGAGGGTCTCCAAACCGGGGGATCCCCTGATGCCACGTGGGGATTGGCAACCCTAATAGCCATGCAAACAGAAGGCCGGCTTCCTTGCTGGAGTCAATGCTCTCTCACGCTGGTCTTCCTCTTTTCCTCCTGCCTTCATAAAGCTTAAGAACCCGGTGGCGCAGAGTGTTAAAAGCTGCAGTCCTTTAGTCGGAGCCCTCTGCTCACAACCTGAGTTCGATCCCCGGTGGAAGCTGGGTTCAGGTAGCCGGCTCCCGGTTGACTCAGCCTTCCATGCTTCCGAGGTCGGTCAAATGAGTCCCCAGCTTGCTGGGGGGAAAGTGTAGATGACTGGGGAAGGCAATGGCAAACCACCCCGTAAAAAGTCTGCCGTGAAAACGTCACCCCAGAGTCGGAAATAACTGGCGCTTGCACAGGTGATCTTTCCTTTCCCTCTTCATAAGGCTTACTCACGAGTCAAGAGATCCGAGGCTGCTGCTGAAACTCCTCCTTCCCCACCCGCCTGGCTAATGTCCCTGTTGTGCTCCCACCCCATGCTTCTTGGGCTTGTCTCCTCCCCTGTATTATGCGGGACCATCCCCGACTCACCCCAGGGCGCCTGTGGCCTCCCCAGCATCATCCCGGCACTTCCCGCCGCCATTGAACCCAAACGCCCCGCCTCCGAACATTGCAACATCGGCTAATGATGAGCGACGCCCTGATTGGCTACTGCCGGGCTTCTGGAAGCAACATTTTCACTCAGAACGTTGCCCGCTGTCCAATAAGAAGCCGCGGTTTGCCTCCAGGCTGTTCAGCGCCAATGGAAACGACCCGGAGCGCTCGCGGATCGCCTTCGGTTTTAGGGGCTGAACAGGGGTGGCCAAGAGACATTGACTTGGGACGGGAGTGAGCTTGCCTGGGCGCAGAGGGATTCCCTAGTAGTAAACATATTGGTAGGTAGACAGGGGTCGTTTTGTAGAAAAATAGGTGGTGGAGCTCACTAGCACAACTCATTAGCATATGCTGCTCCCCCACCAAAAGCAACCCCAGACAAGAAAGGAGAGCCCCGGGCGAGCGAGGCCTACTTGGGCAGGCTAGAGATCCAGTCAGCCCAAGCAGGCCTTGTTCACCTGGGGCTCTCCTTGGCTGCCCCCCCCCTCCCGTCAAAAGGCCAGCAAGCCACTCGCCACCCAAAATCACATAAGAAGTGGAGAAAGGGTGACACCGCCTTCTCCGCGTTTTTTCATCTTCGGCAGGCGAAGCAGTTGGCCCTCTTCCTGGAGCGCCGGGACCTAGCAACGGTGATCCATGCTACAGTCACCTCGAGATTGGATTCCTGCAACGCCCTCTACATGGGGCTGCCCTTGTGCTAAACTCGGTGGCTGCAGCTGGTGCAGAACGCGGCGGCTAGGCTGTTATTGGGACTCCCAAGATGGGAGCACATACAGCCGGAGCTGCGTGGACTGCACTGGCTGCCGGTGGTGTACCGAGTCCGTTACAAGGTGCTGGTTATCACCTTTAAAGCCCTATATGGCCGAGGACCTGCCTACTTGAGGGACCGTCTCTCCCCATATGAGCCCCAGAGAGCGCTGAGGTCAGCCGGGAAGAACCGGCTGAATATCCCTGGGCCAAGGGAGGCAAGATTGAAGATCACCCGGGATCGGGCCTTCTCCATTGCAGCTCCACTGCTATGGAATCAACTCCCGGAGGAGGTACGGGCCCTGCGATGCTTAGATCAATTCCGCAGGGCTTGTAAGACCTACCTCCTCAAAATAGCCTTCACCTAATACCGAGCCAAGAAAGTGCCACTGGATATGTTTTTTTAGCCACTGAATTTATTAAAGATCTAAGTTATAGCACCAAAATTAATTTAAATACAATTTGTAAACTGATCTATGATGATTTTATATTTATAAGTGTATGATTTTATTGTATTATATTCGTATGTTGTGAGCCACCCTGAGCCTGCCCTTGCGGGGAGGGCGGGATACAAATAAAAAGTATTATTATTATTATAACTTCTGACCCTCCACGGATAAGCACATGAGGGAGGGGGTGTGTGCCCAATTTGGTGCCCCCAGAAGGCTGGCACCCTAGACAATCTCCTAGTTTGCTTAATAGCAAGGCCAGCCCTGGTGGTGTAGTGGCTAAGAATGGAGGACTCTAATCTTGGAGAAGTGGGTTCGATTCCCTCCTCCTCCAGATGAAGCCTGCTGCGTGGCTTTGGACCAGTCGCAGTTCTCTCAGAACTCTCTCAGCCCCACCTGCCTCATCAGGTGTGTCTTGTGAGAAAGGGAAGGCAAAGGCAATTATAAATTGCTTTGATGCTCCTTAGGGTAGAGAAATTTGGGGTATAAAAACCTACTCTTTAGAGCAGGGGTGTCGAACTCATTTGTTATGAGGACTGGATCTGACATAAATGGGCTGGGCTATGTTGGGCCGGGGCCATGTGTGTACCTTTTTAAGATTAGGTAGCGGAGATATAAACTTTATAAAGAATACAGACAAACACAATTTTTTAAAAAACTTAAACCATGCTTAAAATGTTAGCACTTGTTGGTCTTAAAGGTGCTTTCTTTGTATTTCTCCCATTTGATCTAGGAAACTGGGCAAAGAAAGCTCTGTCTCTTCCCTTCCTTCCCTAGGGAATGGGAGGAGGAAGGAGCCTCAGCCAATAAAAGGAAGAGACGCTTGACTCAGTAGCTCTGCTGTGCAATTGAGAGAGCCTAGAAAAACAAGCCACACCTCCTCCACTTCCTCTCCAAGGAGCCTCAGCCAATGGAGAAAATAGAGGTTTTGCTCTGTAACTCCTGAGCAATCCTTGCAAAGCAAGCTGTTATGCAGAAGGAAACAAAAGAGAGGGAGAAGGAAGCAGATGACAGCCAGTTGCTTGGGGGCCTGATAGGAGCCCTCTGGGGGCCTAATTCGGCCCCCAGATTGCATGTTTGACACTCCGCTTTAGAGCTTGTGTGCGTAGTGGTTAAGAACAGCATACTGTAATCTGGAGAACGGGTTTTGATTCCCCACTCCTCCCCCATGAAGCTAACTGGGTGACCTTGGGTCAGTCACAGCTCCCTCAGCCACACCTATCTCTGTTGTGAGGAGAGGAAGGGAAGGCAATTGTAAACGGCTTTGAGATTCCCTAGGGTAAAGGACAGCAGCGTATAAAACAATTCTTCACAGCAGACTTTTTACGGGGTGGTTTGCCATTGCCTTCCCCAGTCATCTACACTTTCCCCCCAGCAAGCTGGGTACTCATTTGACCGACCTCGGAAGGATGGAAGACTGAGCCAACCTGGAGCTGGCTACCTGAAAACCCAGCTTCCGCCGGGGGATCGAACTCAGGTCATGAGCAGAGCTTAGGACTGCAGCACTGCAGCTTTAACACTCTGCGCCACGGAGCATAAAAACCAATTGTTCTTCTAGTTCAGCATTTGTTCAGTCGGACAGTCGAGTCCGACTCTGTGCGACCACTAAACTGCAGTGGCTAATAAATAAGGAAGTATGAGACAGAGACTTTAATATCAACTATGTGGCTATGCACCATTGCCAAATATAATTGTTTACATACCACGTGGATGCCGTAACTACAGAGCACAATCCTAGGCATATCTATTCAGAAGAAAGTCCCTCTGTGTTCAGTGACACTTCCTCCCAGGTAAGCATGCATAGAATTATATCCGCAGGTAAGCAGGCTGCACTATTGTCAAAAGAAACCTGCGGTTAATACTTTATGTGGCATTTAAAAAAAAGGTAAATGTAGTTCCCTGTGCAAGCACTGAGTCGTTACTGACCCACGTCACATCACGACGTTTTCTTGGCAGACTTTTTGTTACTGGGTGGTTTGCCATTGCCTTCCCCAGTCATCTACACTTTTCCAACCAGCAAGCTGGGTACTCATTTTACCAGCCTCAGAAGGATGGAAGGCTGAGTCAACCTTGAGCCAGCTATCTGAACCCAGCTTCTGCTGGGATCTGCTCAGGTTGTTAGCAGAGCTTGGACTGTAGTACTGCGGCTTATCACTCTGCAACACAGAGCTCTTATTATGTGGCATGTTGGCACACTAATTTATTTTCCCTGCCACTATGCATATCAAGGGTGATACAGACGCATCCCCTAACATCGGGCACTATGCAGCAAAGATGCATTGAGATGCTATGATAAACTGTGGCTCCCTGTTCACTGTGCATTTTGGGATGTACAGCTGTGCCTCATTTTTTAATGTGCTCACTACTGATTCCCCCCCCACCCCCATGTATCAGAGTGAAACGTGTGCATTCCACACATCCATGAAAGTTCGTGTGATAGCAACAAGATCCAAGGCAGGTATGTATTATGGGAGATTCATAAGATTCCGGAAGTACCATCAGTGGTTATTAACCAAGATGGATGGTTTAATAAGGACATTGTGTTCTAGAGACTGTTCCATATAGACTGCTGGAAATTAGCGTAAATAACCATGAATCATTCCTTAATGGCCAGCTCGTTTCCACTCAAGCTGTGTTGCCTAATAAAAACTGGTTGACAGACAAATGTGTGCCACAGAGAGCTTTATTTTGGTCATGCTTAGTAGGGGGAAAAAACCATGTTAGCAGCACATAGGCAACTGTATTTCATAGGGATGTATTTCATTAAAGGTAAAAGTAGTCCCCTGTGCAAGCACCAGATGTTTCCGACTCTGGGGTGATGTCGCATCAAGATGTTTTCACGACAGACTTTTTATGAGGTGGTTTGCCATTTCATTAGGTAATTACAATTGCCACAAAGAAAGACAGTGTATATACCTTTTTATACATTTGTTTGCTTTTTTAAACGTGTTTTTGGTCTGTCTTGCTTTCTGTAACATCTTTAAAGCAGTTTACACACACACACCTGAAACATAAAATGAAGAAATGTTCAAAGAAAATAAAGAAAAGTTCAAAGACTATATCTGTGAGTACTGGAGCTAGGGTCAAACAACATGGGAATTTTTTTGCCGTCTTTATGCTCTGCTTGTACATTTCCAAAAGAATCTTTGGCTGCTTGTTGCTGGAAAGAGAATACTGGACTAGACCAACAGTTTGCTCCAAAAAGTCATTCCTCATGTTTTTAGGTGTGCCAACACTGTACTGGAAAGAAGATGGCAGGCAGGAGCTGCACATTTGTATGTTAAAAGAATTCACTACCAAGCACTTTGACATATGTGAAATATACGACAAGTTAATGGTCTGTGCACAAAACCTACAAGTTGAAACTGGGAGGCACAATGTTCACTTCCACTCCCACACGCTTGATTATATAGGGCAGGTGAAGCCTGAGTCAAATTTTCCATCTTGCCACCCCCAAGTATGTAAGAAACAGCTTTCTTGGAACGCAAGGCGGCCTTGCACTTTCCTGTTTCAGGTCATGGAGATGAAATTGCCCTTGGGAAGTGTTGGCTTGAACGGTACATTCCAGGAGGTGTACACAAAGGGCTGGGACAGGGGTCTCCCTAGATTTTTGAAGAAGTGTAGCTGTGTTAGCCTGCTGCATCCCAAACAGCAAAAATAAGAATCTCACAGCACCTTAAAGACTTGCAAAGCTCCAGTTTTGCTGATAGAACTCGGTGGGGGTCTGCTTGCTTTTCCAGGCTCTCTCAATCACACAGCAGAGCTACTGAGCCAAGCCTCTTTTCCTTCTATTGACTGAGGCTCCTCCCCCTCCTGGTCCCCGGGGGGGGGGGGGAGGAAAGAGCTACCATGAGTCAGAATCCACTTCCTCAAATGGATGGCAAATTTACATTCAGTTGCAAGACCCATTTATACCCAGGGCAGCAGGAAGAATCCAAACCCAGGCCAATTGGTCTCTTTAGCTTTAACACATTGCAATGGTCCTTTGGGAAACCAGTGCCATCCTATAGTAATTCCTAAGAGATCAATGCATCCCAGTTGCCATTCTCATTTGTGTCACCCTTATGAACAGGAAGGACGTGGGAGATTTTTAGAAACACTTGCAAACAGGAATCTTTAGGTCAGGGCTTTTTTTTTTTTTTGTAGCAGGAACTCCAGCCCTAAACTGGAGTCAGAATTTTTGATTCCAGGACACTAGAAGCCCTCCCACTGTGCCCCCCCCCCAAGCACCAAGAATACAGAGCATCACTACCCCAGACAGAGAGTTCCAACAATACTCTGTGGCTAACAGCCACTGATGGACCTCTGCTCCCTATGCTTATCCAATCCCCTCTTGAAGCTCTCTATGCCTGTAGCTGCCCCTACCTCCTGTGGCAGCGAATTCCATGTGTTAATCACACTTTAGGTGATTCTGTTCTCTGGGTAATTCTTAGGGTTGTCAAGTCCAATTCAAGAAATATCTGGGGACTTTGGGGGTGGAGCCAGGAGCAAGGGTGTGACAAACATAACTGAACTCCAAAGGGAGTTCTGGCCATCACATTTAAAGGGACCACACACCTTTTAAATGCCTTCCCTCCATTGGAAATAATGAAGGATAGGGGCACGTTCATTGAGGCTCATAGCATTGGACCTCCTGGTCCAATCTTTTTGAAACTTGGAGGGTATTTTGAGGAGAGGCATCAGATGCTATGCTGCAAATTTGGTGCCTCTACTTCAAAAAAAAAAACAGCCCCCCCCCCCTTTGTAAGTGGTGTGAGCCTCTGTTATACGCTTAGTGCTTCAAGCGCATTTCATAATTTTTGAATCAGCTTTCAAGTAAACCCGTTTCATGCATTAAGCTTGTGCAATTTTTTGGTAAGAACTAAAAAAGGTTTATTGAGTGACACTGGAATTTTGGAACACCGTTTCTCACCCACCTGCGGACTGGCAGCCGCAGAATTCTATTGCAACTCCAACGCGCCCCATTGCACGAATCAGGCGACCTCTGCACCGTCTCTGATGCCTCACGCTCCCGCTCCCCCTCTTCCTTTTGCTTTCTCTTCTGGCCCCTCAACCGTGACAGGTGACCTAAATTAAGCCGCCAACATCATCTCGCCGCCTCGGGCAGTCCCGGAGGAACTATCGGATCGGGAGAGCCCACTTGGGCCAAAGCGGGGAGGAGGACTGACGAGAGTCAGACAACACCCAGCGGCCGTTTCCTTTCCCTTCAGGCCTCAAGTGTTATTTTTTTGAGGAGAACAAACCTTCACGGGTCCAGTGTGGGCTGAGCTAGAGAGGGGAGGAGAACTACGGGGAATTAGGGGACCGTCTCTCCCCCCTCATGTTTCGCGTTGGTACGGGCCACCCCGTGGGTTTAAAGCGAGGAGGGAGAGGGGCGGAGCGGGCTATTGGCGAAGGCGGGGGGGGGGGCAGCGAGCGAGCTAGCTGTCAGGCGCCGAGCGGTGGGAGCCAGTCGGGCAGGCGGGGACAGCAGTGCGCGTGCGCGGGAGGGAGCCGGGGAACCGCCCCTTTCTTCTTTCTTGTGTCTCTTTTTGCCTTCAGACAGTGCAAGCACCGAGATGGACCCTCACCGCTGGCTGCCCCTGGAGGCGAACCCGGATGTAAGAGAGGGAGCAGACCGCTGCTGAGGGCAAAGGGGTGGGAGGGTGGGTTGCAAAGGTTGAGGGAGGGGAGTCGGGGAAATGCTTTTGGTTTGCTGGGGGGGGGGGGTCACAGTGGGAGTGGCAGGTAGGGTGGGGGGTGGGTAATAATGCAAGTTTATTGGGGAGGGGGCTGCTCTGTGGGTGCTCTTTGCTACTTCCCCATAAAACGAAAAGTCTTACAGGTGAGAGTTCATTTGTTGCATTTGAGGAAATCCCCAGGGCTGGAATGAAGCTGTGTGAGTCTTTGAGGTGCCATAAGATTCTACTTCAGGTCAAGCTAGTTAATTGAAGAATCAAAAATTCTGTCCCAGTTATCAGTTACTTTATCTTTAATGGGATATATAGATCCAGATATAGACATATAGATAGATAGGTAGATATATATGCACACACACACATGCGCGCACACACACACACACACACACACATATATACATATAGGTGAACTGGACTTTATCTTAATGCTAAATAATATGTTCTAGAAGGTTCTATATACTATAGTACGGGGTGGCCAAACTTCCTTAATGTAAGAGCCACAAAGAATAAATGTTAGATGTTTGAGAGCCCCAAGACTTGAACGTCAGATGTTTGAGGGAAGGAAGGAAAATAGATGGGGGAGGGAGGGAGAGGTGGAAAGAAATCAACCTTCGCTTTAAATGCATTCTCCAAGCTGCCAGCTAGCTTGGCTTGGAGAAGTGATTTAAAGAGAGAAATCCTTTCTTCCAGTGGGGCGGTAGGGGCTTCAAGAGCCTCGCGATTTGTGTGAAAGAGCCACAGTTTGGCCACCCTTGCTATAGTACTTTACGCACAGTAGAATTTTGTTATGTGTGGAATTGAGTTACTTGACACTACCTCATTCAATAAGGTTCTGTACAACTTGCAATTTTCAATAAACTTACATGTTTTTTTTAAAAAGTATCAACCTGGGTTAGTTTTGGGACGGGAGACCACCAAGGAAGTCCAGGATAGCGCTGCAGAGGCAGACCAACCTTTGAATGTTTCTTGGCTTGGAAACCGCTCAGGCTTTGCCATGTTGGTCGTGATTTGGTGGCACTTTATACACACACGCAAAATTTAAAGGAAAAAAAAAAACAGTTTGAGTCCAGTGGCACTTTTAAGTCCCGCCAAGTTTTATTTAAGGAATAAGCTTTTGCATGCAACACACCCTTCTTCAGGAAACTTATACCTTGAATAAAACTTGGGTTGGTTTCAAAAGTGGACCCAAACTTTGTTCTGCCGCTTCGGACCGCCATGGCTACCCACTTTGAACACAAAATAAAAGTTTGCCTGGGAAAATGAGATGCCATGAGAGGGGAAAATACATTTTTCTTCATTTCAAGAAGCAGAATAGCCTTATGGCACTTCCTGTGCAAGGCTTGTGGACCAAAAATGATCTCTTCGTTTGCAGTTGAGAAATCCTCACTGAAACAGATAGTGTCAGGGGAGTGAAAAGATTGACAGGCTCTCTGGCTCAACGGCAGCTGTTGTAGACTGGAGCCCATGTCTCCAGATACAATGAGGGATTCCTCATTTGGCAGTAATTTTAGGCAGGGGATATGCAAACAAAAACAGCAGGGTCAAGGAGCTATGAAATGCAGGAAGTGCAGGATGAAACATAACTTATGTAAAATTAAAATCTAATCAAGCATAATGGAGGCCGCTTAGTGTATCTTGTTGACACACCGTTTGGTGTCTAGTTGACAATGGGGTTAGACGGGATGTCTCAGGATTTGTAAAGATAGTTAAACACTTGCAATGAGTGAGAAATCTCAAGTCTTTGATGGGAGGAGATAGTGTGTTAGGTTTATTTAACAGCTATTGCTTTCTTTGAGGCTAGCTGCCTTGAGCCGGTATACAAAAAGTGGAGTATACGTGTTTTAATAAAAATGATAAACTGAAGAATGTGCAAGGTGCCTTACAGTAAAAGATCTGAAACTTTCAGTCAACAGAACTCTCTAGTGGAAAAAAAAATGGCATTTTTACTGACTGGGTCAACACTAACAAACACAAACAGCAGTAATCTAAAAGCAATAAAACAGGAGATCTCCGGTTAGATAGTTCGAAAGGCTTTCCTGCTTCTGCATTTTGTGTTGCAATGATGGGGTTTTTATAGGTGTGATGACTCAGCTAGGCAGCACAAAATAGTCTGCAGGTTTTTGAGCGTGTAGCTTCACTGTTTTGGAATATTTTGGTCAGCCTTAATGAAAGGTATGGTGTGGCTTTTGTTTAGATTTTGCTTTAGACCAGTACATCTACTTTCAACCTCTGTTTTTCTGTTCTTTTTTGCAGGTCACGAATCAGGTGAGCAGCTTTCCCTGACCTTTTAGTGTCTTCTTTTTAAACAGTGATGTATCTTTCTGTTTAGGTTTGTGCTCTTCCTTGTTTTTCAAACAAAGATAACTTCTCTGCTTCCAACCATTCTACAAAAAAAATGGTACTCTTGGCAGTCTTTGCAAGGAAGGCTTTTGGGGAATTTTAAAACTACCTTTTAAATAGTTCAGGTGAAAAAAAAACCATCATGACAAAGTCAGTGTATTAGGTGTTTTTGTAGGTTATGCTAAACTCCGTATTTGATTCCCCACAACCAGAATATGCACTTAACTGAGCTGATAAATGGAAGATTAATGTAAAATTGAGTTTTGCTCTCTGGGGTGTATGAACCAGTGTTGTATATCATGCTATTTAAAAAGCCATGTCAGCATTGCTTGTGAAACTAGCCTTTGTCCCTTATGTAATTAAATTAGGACGTCTGTAAGAGGCCGGCTTTCAAAAAGATCTTCTTTCTCCTTAGATTGGTAAATTATGATAACCCCTTTTTTAATGAGATGGAAACTTTGGCTGCCGTCTAATGGTGGGGTTAGTTTAAATTGACTTAAAACCCTAGTTGGTACAGTATAAGAAGACTGCAGCTTTTTACCCCGCTCTTTTCTCTGAATCAGAGACTCCGAGCGGCTTACAATCTCCTATATCTTCTTCCCTCACAACAGACACCATGTGAGGTGGGTGGGGCTGAGAGGGTTCTCACAGCAGCTGCCCTTTCAAGGACAACTCCTGCCAGAGCTATGGCTGACCCAAGGCCATTCCAGCAGCTGTAAGTGGAGGAGTGGGGAATCAAACCCGGTTCTCCCAGATAAGAGTCCGCACACTTAACCACTACACCAAACTGACTCTCTTATACTTGCCACTTGGATTTTAAGACAACAGGAGGGGGAAAACTTCTGAATGAGTCCCTACCATTTAATTTCCCTGCCCTGGATAACCCAGGATATCATCAGATTTCAGAAGCAGGGTTGGCCTTGAGTAGTATTTGGATGGGAGACCACCAAGGAATACCAGGGTTGCGACGTGGAGGCAGGTAACAGCAAACCACCGTACGTCAGCTGTGATTTGATGGCAAAAACCACAGCAAATTATTTAATTGTAGAGTACCTTATTTTGGATTCTTTCTCTCTCTTTAATTCTCCCATATATCAGTTTGGGCCAACTTCTTTGCTTATGGCCACAGGTCACTGCAATATAAAGTAATATTAATAGTACATTATAAAACAAACAATAGTCTTTGACTAAAAGCCTATTAATGCACATGACAGGGAGGAGGACAAAAGTTCCTGCCTTATTCAGATGATCTGTAATATAGGAACAGGAAGTGACTGGGCAGATTCTTGCTCAGTTTTCTCAATGGCAGCAGGAAGTATTTTGCTTCTGTACTTCCGTTCTTGCCTTGACCTGAATGGCGCAGGCTAGGTTGATCTTATCAGATCTCAGAAGCTAAGCAGGATCAGCCCTGGTTCGTACTTGGGTGCAGGGCTCATTTTGTAGCAGGAGCTCCTTTGCATATTAGGCCACGCACCCCTGATGTAGCCAGTCCTCCAAGAGCTTACAGATCTGTTAGTACAGGGCCTACTGTAAGCTCCAGGAGGACTGGCTACATCAGGGGGTGTGGCCTAATAGGCAAAGGAGGTCCTGCTAGAATTCCTTACAGGGCTCTTCTCACAGGGCCTACTGTAAGCTCCAGGAGGACTGGCTACATCAGGGGTGCGTGGCCTAATATGCAAAGGAGCTCCTGCTACAAAATGAGCCCTGCTTGGGTGGGAGACCCCAAGGAAACCCAGGGTTGCTATGCAGAGACAGCAGTGGCAAAGCTTGTGTCTGACCTTGAACCATATTGGGTAGGTATTAGTTGGCATTTTGAGGGCACTTTCCACCACTAATCTGAATGTCTGTTCTGGACCACCGTCACCTTGTCTCTCTTGCATTTCACAATACCCTACCCCTAACAAAGTTATTGGGGCATAAGCTCTTATGTTGCCCCAAGACTCTTGGGTGAAAACTGGAGACAGTGACATGCTTCATCTCTGTTCTGCCACACCTCTCATCCTTCTGGTTTTGAGTCCTGTATGACCAGTCCTAGATGACACAGGAGAAAAGGAAATGGGCTTCCGGAATGCTTAGGCAATATGACAGTCTTCAGCTGAGTGACAGTAATTAGAATTCAGGACCTAGTTGGAAGGAGGAAAGGAATTTTTGGGAGGGGGGTTGTGGGCAAGAGAAACAAACAGGATGTTGGACATTCCAAATAGCAGTAGTAGAAGAGGCTGGATTTATTCCCCCCTTCACTACCTGAAGGAGTCTCAGAGTGGCTTACAATCTCCCTTCCACTTCCCACAACAGACACCCTGTGAGGGAGGTGGGGCTGAGAGAGCTCTCCAAGAACTGCTCTTGAGCAGAACAGCTCTGAGAGAGTTATGACTGACCCAAGGTCATTCCAGCAGTTGCGTGTGGAGGAGTGGGGAATCAGACCTGGTTCTCCCAGATAAGAGTCCGCACACTTAACCACTACACCAAACTGGCTCACAGAAGAAAGCTTCTGGCTAAACAGTTTAGGTGGCAAGTGGGTATTGAACCATTGGGAAAAGGGAATGCTGAATGAGTGTCCTTAGCCATGTGTCAAATTTGAGTTCAGAGTGTGTTAGGAGCTCTAATTTAAAAAAAAAAAAATCATGGTATTTCGTTAGTGGTATCCTGGCATTAGAGAGCAGTGTAAGATCTCTTTCTTTTGCTGTCATAGGGCCAGACTAGGTGTGGTATCGTCCTTGTGTCTGCCACGAGCAGAGCCAGTGCGTCCATTAGGCAGCATGAGGCGGTTGCCTGGAGCACGGCTCTGGGGGGAGGGTGCCAGTTGTGGTGCTCCCACCCACCCTTGGTTCCTCAGCGAGGAAAATAGTGGACTGAGCAGCAGCGGTGGGGCTTTCAGCCTCAGCAAGCACGTGCGCCGCTTACTCACTTGCTGTCACTCCGTCCCTTGAGTCAGTGCTTCCAAGCATAGATGTGAGGGGCGGATTTACAGCATGTGTGCATGCGACTTACGGTAACTTGCAAGCTGAGGCCGGAAGCCCTGCTGCGGCGGCCACTAAGGTCACTGTCACCGAGGAAGTGAGGGGTGGTGGGGGGCAACTGGCCTGGGGTGCTGGCCTTGTGCCGCTTCCCTGGCACCAGCACTGGCCACAAGGACACCAGTGCTGTTCAGAAGTCATTTTAAAATGCTATGAGCACCTAATTGGGCCTGCAGCATGGCGCTTTTGTTTCCCTCTGTACCTTATCAAGTGTCGAAACAGCTGTCTGTGTTTGGGGGGTGTATGTGTGTGTGCAGGGGTGGAATTCCAGCAGGAGCTTCTTTGCATATTAGGCCACACCCCCTGATGTAGCCAATCGTCCAAGAGCTTACAAGGCTCTTTTTTGTAAGCTCTTGGAGGATTGGCTACCTCAGGGGTGTGTGGCCTAATACGTAAAGGAGCCCCTGCTGGAATTCCACCCCTGCGTGTGTGGCCTTTTTGGTGCTTGAAGATCAGGCCCTTAAAGCTTTTCAAAACAGTGGCAACATTCTTGTGGTGGCTGTGAGGATGCCATTGTGTCTAGTTTGGCCGTCAGGGAAGGACCAAGAACATAAATTGATGGTTATTCATGTGGTAACAAGATCTTTCATAGCGAATAAGTGTGGGTCGCCACCCAAACTCTCTCTACACTGTGGACTCTTGTGAGCAGAAATTCTAGCTTGTGAGCTACTGCATAAATTAGTTTGCTCCGGTGCCATTTTTCCTGAGCGAAGACAAAAATGTGTGAGCCGGAGGCTAAAAATCTGTGAGCTAGCTCACACTAACTCAGCTTAGAGGGATCATTGGTCACCACACTCCATTCATGAAGGAATCTCCTTACAGATCTGTCTGTGAATCTCTTCTACATCTGTCCGGTATCTGATTACTTGCCTTTGTTTTTCTTTCTGAGTAGTGAATCTTACTTGCTTCCACCATCTTTCTGCGATTACGGGATACAGCAGACTTTTTTCTCTACCTGCCTGTTCCCCCCCCTCCCTTGTTCGTTGCTTCATATCAGTCCAATTACTGTGTCATATCTCAGCCTTGGGATGAAGCAGTCATCTGATCTCCCTCGGCAAGCGCAAACGCCCCCAGACGAGGAGTGTTCTCCTCTGCCCCACCTCCCCGACATACAGGTCGAGCACAATGCTGTGTGATGCACCACGGCAGCTGCTGCTCTTCCCGCCCTCCCCTCCCATGGTCCTAAGTCCCGGAAGATCAGAGTCAGGGCAGGGTGCCATGTTGACAGCTACCACAGCACAGCTTTGCAGATCCCTGCACCTGTCCTTAATGACAGAAGGAGTGTGTGACCAACTGCTGTTTTCTCCCCAGCTGGAGAAGTTGATGTAGATCACTTGCGTTCTTCCTTTGTCGCCCAAGGTGACTTATGTGGAATTTTTTTAAAAAATGCGGGAAACCTACACAGCAATAAAAGCAATGGCTTCAAATCAGGGCCAGCCCTTCCACTAGACAAATTAGGCATCCGGAGGTCCACCAGTGAGGCCAGGACACGAAAAGCCCTCCCGCTGTGGCCCCCCGGCAAGCACCAAGAATACAGAGCATCGCTGCCCCAGACAGAGTTCCCTCAATATCCTGTGGCTAATAGCCACTGATGGACCTCTGCTCCATATGTTTATTCAATCCCCTCTTGAAGCTGTCCCCTCTTGAAGCAAATTAGGCATTTACCTAGGGTCCTGGCCTGGGGGTGGCAATGAATTGGGCACCCCCCATATGACTCGCAGAGGCCTTCCCCATTCTTCTGTTGCCTTCCCCGCCTCCATCTCTCCTCCCTTGCTGTGGAGGCGGTGGGGTGCTGCAGAGGGGGGCAGCGCTGCAGAGGAGTGCGGGGGGCCAGCCTAGGGTGCCGTGTGCCCTAGGACTGGCTCTGCTTCAAATAGTTTAAGAAGAGCACACTGCAACAAAAGTGCTGGCATGGGAACAGACTCCAGTGCAGGGAAGACTCACTTCATGTGTCTGACAATACCCTGGGGATGGACACAGTTGCTAAGAGAGCCATAGAATCATAGAGTTGGAAGGGACCTCCAGGGTCATCTAGTCCAACCCCCTGCACAATGCAGGAGACTCACAAATACCGTCCCCTAAATCCACAGGATCTTCATTGCAGTCAGATGGCCATCCAGCCTCTGTTTAAAAACCTCTAAGAAAGGAGAGCCCACCCCCTCCCGAGGAAGCCTGCTCCACTGAGGAACCGCTCTAACGGTCAGGAAGTCTTTCCTAATGTTGAGCCGGAAACTCTTTTAATTTAATTTCAACCCATTGGTTCTGGTCTGACCTTCTGGGGCCACAGAATACAATTCCACCCCATCCTCTTTATGACAGCCCTTCAAGTACTTGAAGATGGTGATCATGTGTGGCACATACTCCTTGCTTCCATCCCTGGGCACACAGATTAGGATCTTAGCAGAACTTCAGAGGGCATGGATATACGTCTATATGGGCAAGGGTCGCTCATCAGTTTCCCTGTGGGAAGCTGGAGGAGGCAAAACCTGTGGGATGAGTTTTTGCAAAACGGGCTTATCTTTTAGATAGACTTCGTCGGGAGAGACTTGGCACAGGTTCTGCAGAAGGTTCATTTTTATAATGTGCACGGTGTGAAGATCTCCAGAGCGCCCGTGTCTGATCTGTAGAGCGGGCTGCAGTGTCGCCGTGGTATCTCTGTGTGATCTGCTGTGGGGTTGGTTTAGGCTTTAATTAAAATTCTGTTCCCTGTTTTGCATGCAAAGGGGTTAGATCTGCGAGTGTGAGAGATGCCTTAGACCACGGCGTTGAGATCTGATTAAGACTTGGGAACCTGCTGTGATGAGTCTGTTTTTCAGGATCTTAGCTAGAAATGATGAGTTTGCCGATTACTGTGCCGTAGTTAAATAGGGGATTGGGGGAAACTAATATGTAGTTCAATCTGTTGTGCACAAGAGTCAGTGTTCAGTTGCCTTCAAGGTCAGGTTGACATTAAACAAATCTAAACCGTTGCTGGCGTTTCCCGACATCCTGAAAATGCTCAGTAGCTTTGATGTAATTAGGGAGTCTTTTTCACGGTGCGTTTACTTGTTTCGATAGTGCAAATGTTAACCTGTTTTCTGAATTAACTACAAGTGCGTCTGTTCTGTTAATGCAGGCAATGTACTTGATCTCTGGTGTGCTGAAACAACAATTTCTGATTGGAGTGTATGTGCCAGAAGCAGCAGAGGTGGGGGGCTTTTTTTGTGGGTACAATGGTTACATCATTTTTTTTTTGTGATAGCATGTTAGTGATTTTTAGTGAATTTGAAGGCTGCGTCTCTACCACAGGATAAATTCAAATAACTTAGTGGTCAGTGAGATATTTAGAACAGGTTGAGATTACTTTAAATGCGGGCTGCCTTTTGTGAGATAAATTTCACTTACTGAGGTTTCAGATGCCTCCCGACCTTCAAGAGGTGTACTTTGAAGGTACGCTTTGTCTTTCTCTTGAATGGATAATTTAAAAGGAGTAGCTTTGAAGATAAGAGCCCTGTGGCGCAGAGTGGTAAAGCTTCAGTGCTGCAGTTCTAAGCTATGCTCACGACCTGAGTTTGATCCCAGCGGAAGCTGGGTTCAGGTAGCAGGCTCAAGGTTGACTCAGCCTTCCATTCATTCAAGGTCGGTAAAATGAGTACCCAACTTGCTGTGGGGGGGGGGGAAGTGTAGATGACTGGGGAAGGCAATGACAAACCACCCCGTAAAAAGCCTGCTGTGAAAACGTGATGCGACGTCGCCCCAGAGTCAGAAAAGATTGGTGCTTGCACAGGGGACTACCTTTACCTTTTTAGCCTTGAAGATATTGAATTTATTGGATTTATATCCCGCCCTATACCCTGAATCTCAGAGCGGTCATAATCCCCTTTACCTCCCTCCCCCCCACCACAACAGACACCCTGTGAGGTGGGTGGGGCTGGATGGGGCTCTCACAGCAGCTTCCCTTTCAAGGACAGATTCTCAGAGCAGCTCACAATCTCCTATATCTTTCTCCCCCGCAACAGACACCCTGTGAGGTGAGTGGGGCTGAGAGGACTCTCACAGCAGCTGCCCTTTCAAGGACAGAGTCTCAGAGCAGCTCACAATCTCCTTTCCCTTCCTCCCCCACGACAGACACCCTGTGAGGTGGGTGGGGCTGGAGAGGGCTCTCACAGCAGCTGCCCTTTTAAGGTCATCTCTGCCAGAGCTATGGCTGACCCGAGGCCATGCTAGCAGGTGCAAGTGGAGGAGTGGGGAATCAAACCCAGTTCTCCCAGATAAGAGTCAGCGGACTTAACCACTACACCAAACTCTTGAGAACCAATGTGGAATCCAGTTTAAAAATTCTAAAATTTAGCCTCCTGTTTCTGCTGCTCCTGGCAATCACTCTGAAGAGGTCCACTTCCATCTGAAGTCAGACTTACGGGATGGTGCTTTCCCTGACCTGCCTTAGACTTCTGAACATTGTCTGAAGAAACCCCTCAATCTTTCTCTGCTTCCGACTGCCACAGTAGTCAGAGTTCAAGGGGCATTTGAAGATTTAAGGAAAAGGGCTGGGCTTAGCCCTCTTCACTGAGGAAGGCATGTTCCTGTTAAAGTCTGTTATGGTGTTAGGGGTGTTGACCACATGTCTTATGAAGGCCGGATCTGAGGTAAATGTATGTAGTTATTTAATCAGATTTATATCCCCCCCATCCCTTGACGGGCTCAGGGCAGCTAACAACAAATAAAAGCAACATAAAATGTTAAAAAAACAAATATACAATTAAATCATTTCCATACATTTTATAGTCATTAAAAGTCCAAGATGCACGTTGATGTTCTAGTTATTCTGATGTTTCTGATTTAAATTACGTTAGTTCAGTGAGATTGTCGGTGCTGTGGAATAATAGCCACCTCCCTTTAACTGTTAAAAGCAAGTTTGAACAGTTCGGTCTTACAGGCCCTGCGGAACTGTGGCAGGTCCCGCAAGGCCCTTATGTTTTCGGGGAGGGCATTCCACAGAGTGGGGGCTACTGAGAATGCTCTGGCTCTCGTGGTGGACAGTCGAGCTTTTTTCATTAGGGTTTGTAGAATCTTTCGGGTTCGAGTGCCGTGTTCTACTGGAGAAAGTTTTCCTTCCAGACGTTTTGTTCTCAGCTGCGGAGAACATCCTCAGTGGCGTTGCAGCCGGAGCAGGCGCTCTGACCTTCTTGGCTGCTGTGCGTTGAGCTCCTTTATCTGGGGATCTTAAGAAGAGACCTGACCGGGCCATGTATCTCATAAAATGTAATGCTAGGTGGCAGAAACATAAACTTTATAAAGGACACTGAGAAAAACAAAGATTTTTAAAAAACTTAAAATAAAACACGCTTAAAACATTAGCGCTTGTTGGTCCTAAAGGTGCTTTCTTTTTATCTCTCCCATGCAATCTAGGCTTTCTCAATCACACAGCAGACCTGCTGAGCCAAGCCGTTCTTCCTTCTGTTGACTGAGGCTCCTCCCCCTCTTGGTCCCCTGGGGAAGGAAGGAAAGAGTCAGAGCTTCCTTTGAAGCAAGCTATCTCTCCTCCCTTCCTTCCCAAGGGAGGAGCCTCAGCCAATGGAGAAAATAAAGTCTTTGCACTGTAGCTCCTGTGTGATTGAGCAAGCTTGGCAAAGCAAGCTGTGATGCAGAAGGAAGCAAGAGAGACAAAGAAGGAAGCAGATGACAGTCAGGTGCTCGGGGGCCTGATTTGGCCCCTGTGCTGCATATTTGACACCCCTGATGGCTAATAGTAGATGCTAGAAAGTAGGCTTGTCTATATGGAACTATCGCCCTTACATGTATCCATCTCCGATAAGCTATATTAGGTGTTCTGAAATCAGCAACTGCTAAGAAGTGGTTTGTTTTTGACTCATTGCTGCAACCTTAGTCATCTCTTAAGAGTTTGGAAGTTCTTGGAATTACCCAGTTATTTATGCGGATTGTTGTATGTACGTGGTGTGTTCTGTAAGGAAACTGGTTTGGCTTCCAGCTGTTTTTTGAGAACATTTTACGCACCTCTCCAGTGACCTGTTCACAATCGGGGCAGTAAAACAAAAACAGTTCCCTTAAAACAAGGCACTAAAAACAAGACAGTATCATTAAAACAGCTGGGCTGCAGCAACATAAAACATATACCAAATAGTCTAAAATACCGTAGATAAAATAATTCTTGGGTTGGAAGTAGACTACAAAAGGTTTAGGACAGGGGTGTTGAACTCATTTTGTTATGAGGGCCGAATCTGACATAAATGAGAACTGGCTGGGCCTTGTGTGTACCTATTTAAGATTAGTTAGCAGAGATATAAACTTTCTAAAGGACACAGACAAACACAATTAAAAGTTTCTTAAAAAAACACTTAAAACATGCTTAGAACTTTAGCACTCATTGGTCTTAAAGGTGCTTTCTTCATATTTCTCCCATGGGATCCAGGGAACTGGGCAAAAGAAGCTCTGACTCTTTCCTTCCTTCCCCAGGGGACGGGGAGGAGCCTCAGCCAATAGAAGGAAGAGAGGCTTGGCTCAGTAGCTCTACTGTGCAAATGAAGGAGCCTGGCAAAGCAAGCTCTGCTTCCCCCACTTCCTCCCCAAGGGAGGAGCCTCAGCCAATGGAGAAAATAGAGGTTTTGATCTGTAGCTTCTGTGCAATTGAGCAAGCCTTGCAAAACAAGCTGTTATGCAGAAGGAAGCAAAATATAGGGAGAAGGAAGCAGATGGCAGCCAGTTGCTTGGGGGCCTGATAGGAGCCCTCTGGGTCTCATGTTTGACACCCCTAGTCTATGCAATCTGTTTTCTCAAAGACAGTTTGTAGTTTTGGAGCTAGCACACGCTCAAGCATTCTGTTAATAAATACAGCCTTGGGTGGGTGGGTAGCTGCTTAAGTCACTCTGGTCCAGGGATGCCTTCTTTCCTTTCCTTTTATACTCCTAGAAGCTCATTGATTCACACATCTTGAGCAGCAGGAGATACTTGCTTCTTATTTTTTTAAGACAAGGGCTAAAAGGACTGAAACAACTTTTGCAATTGCTAAAGCAAACTTGAGATCACTGAACAAAAGAGAAAGAGTTTCCACTGTGTGTGTGGGGGGGGGGGGCAGTTGGTTGATTAAAGGCTTAATATAGTGATCACTTCTATTCCCCAAAAACCTAAATTCAAGTACGGCATGGAAGGAGGTCTCTCTCCTATTAAGGTGACCTAGATGGCCATCTGACAGCAATGCTGATTCCGTGCACCTTGCCGGATTGTGAGGAGGAAGGCACTGCTTAGTTCTTGTGGCCCTTTCTTACATGTCCAGGGAAATGCGGGCTGCCACTTTGGGAGCATTGGGCAAGCAGCAATTTTCCTCCAGGCCAATTTGGCCAGGGATCCTGGAGGGTTGGGGGGTTTTTTACTACCACCTTCTGGGCATGGAACACGGGTCACTGGCTGTGTGTCTGTGTTTGTGAATTTCCTGCATTGTGCAGTGGGTTGGACCAGATGACCCTAGAAGCCCCTTTCAACTCTGATTCTAAGGCCAGAAGGGTAGCTTCTGTCAGAATAGGGCCTCATGCCTTCATCTAGAGGAGACTCTGAAGTGGCTGGAGCTACACCCTCCTGCACAGAGGTTTTTGCCTCCCAGGCCCACTTGATCAACCCAGTTAGGTTTCCTTCTGTTAGCCACAAGGCTCGAGCTTAGATCTGATGGGCTACACATGTCCTAGCAGCACCTCCGCGCCATCAGGACCCACCACCTGAAATTCATCTGTGCAATTAGGATCAGACTGCATTATAGTAACAGCTTGGAGTTTAACTAGGGTTGCCCAGTCCAATCCCAGAAATATCTGGGGACTCTGGGGGTGGAGCCAGGAGACACTGGGGTGGAGCTAGGGGGGAGGGGGGGAACGGCGCTGGGGAGCGTGGCGAGCCGTCTCGGAGCGGGCGACGCTGCTGTGCAGCTGCCGCCTCTTCTCCGCTCGCTGTGGCTCCTCCTCCGAGATGGGCTCAGGCTGAGCCCATCTCGGAGGACCAGCTGCGGTGGGGGGGGGGCGGCAGTGGTGCGGCGGCCTTGCTGGCTCCGCTCCGCCTCTGGGGTGGAATCGGAGGGGGAGGTGGAGGTGGGCTGGGGGCGTGGCGAGCCGCGAGTCCGGGTTCTAGAAGGGCCCGGATTCGCGGCTCGCCATGCTCCTGGCCTGCCTCCGCCCTCCCCTGGTTTTGCCTGTGCTGCTGCCGCCTCTTGGCTGCTCCTCCGAGATGGGCTCAGCCTGGGCCCATCTCGGAGGAGCAGCTGCGGTGGGTGGGGAGGGGGTGGCAGCGACCTCGCCTGCTCCGGGATGGGGCGGCTCGCCATGCTCCCCGGCGCCGTTTCCCCCCTCCCCCCGCTTCCGTTTTTTTGGGGGGCGGGGGAAGAGGGTGGAAATTCTGGGGTCCCCCGCCAGGGCAGGAGGGTTGGGAAGCCTAAGTTTAACTGAATTGGCCACAGCATCTAAGTCATGAGCAACACTCCCTCTAAGCTGTGGAGTCTTGTGAGCAAAAAATTCTACTTTGTTAGGTACTGGCATTAAGGTTGTGAGCTTCTGCATAAATTGGTGTGCTCTGGGGCCATTTTTCCAGAGCTAAGACAAAAGTGTGTGAGCCAGAGATTGAAAAACAGTGAGCTAGCTCACACTAACTCACCTTAGTGGGAACATTGCTTATGCGGGGGTGGGGGGGTGAGCCATTTAAACTGCAGAGTGCATTGCAAAAGAATCAAAGCGGGCCTGTGTGTTTTGGAGGGAGAGTCTTGGGGGGCTCGGGGTAAGAGCCCCATTGAAGTCCTTTGGTTGTGAAAGATTGATTAGTGTAGCTAATCAGTGCCCTGACGTGGAATAACCCAAGCTAGCCTGATCTGGTCAGGTCTTGGAAGCCGGTGATGGTGATGATGATGATTTATTTATTATTTTAATTTATGAATTGCCCTATCCCGGCCAATGCCAGGCTCTAGGCGATGCACAACAAAAGGTACACATAAAATCAATAAAACCAGTAATTAAAAACAGTTGCAACCAAATGAACATACTTTATAGTAAATAAAGGTAAAGGTAAGTCCCCTGTGCAAGCACCAGTCGTTTTCGACTCTGGGATGACGTTGCTTTCACAACGTTTTCACGGCAGACTTTTTACAGGCTGGTTTTCCATTGCCTTCCCCAGTTATCTGTACTTTCCCCCCCAGCAAGCTGGGTACTCATTTTACCGACCTCGGAAGGATGGAAGGCTGTGTCAACCTCAAGCCAGCTACCGGAACCAGCTTCCGCTGGGATTGAACTCAGGTCATGAGCAGAGGGCTCTGACTGCAGTACTGCAGCTTTACCACTCTGTGCCACGGGGCTCTAGAAAGGTAAAGGTAGTCCTCTGTACAAGCACCAGCCGTTTCCGACTCTGAGGTGACATTGCTTTCACAACGTTTTCATGGCAGACTTTTTACAGGGTGGCTTGCCATTGCCTTCCCCAGTCATCTACACTTTCCTCCCAGCAAGCTGGGTACTCACTTTATCGACCTTGGAAGGATGGAAGTCTGAGTCAACCTGAGCCGGCTACCTGAAGCCAGCTTCATCTGGAATTGAACTCAGGTCGTGAGCAGAGTTCAGACTGCAGTACTGCAGCTTTACCACTCTGCATCTTGGGGCTCTTTTATAGTAAATAGGGTTAGCCTTAGCTAGAATTTGGATGGGAGACCACCTAAAGATATAAAAGTTTTGGAAATTTTGAAGGCATGGTGGGGAAAAACACATTTCCCCCTCCCCCCCCCCGATGGAAATTTGTGGAAAAATGGGGGGGTTGGGAGCAATATTAGTATTCTTTACAGACTGAAAGTCACTTTGTTACTTTGGGAACATAAAATGCAGTGTGCATAAATCGGGCTGGCATAAAAGTATCTGAATATCATACAAGTATCACATTGACATTAAAAGTATCATGTTTGATAAAAGTCGAAGTTATTTAGAAAATAACAAATTGAGTATACTTTTTAAGTTTTATTTTTTGTTACAACTGGAACTACAAGATCTTGAAACGTAAAGAACGCCTGAACTGTAAGGTACCTCTTTTACCAGTTTATGAGAAAAGGCAATCCTCTCCCCCAATAAAAAACGAATCGTATTCTCAGTATTTTCTGAATTCTATTCCAGCATTTGCTTATCCTTAGAGTACAAGAATTTGACACTCTACACTCCGTGGTGTCAAACTCATTTGTTATGAGGGCCGAATCTAACATAAATGAGACCTTGTGGGGCCAGGCCACGTGTGTCATAAAATGTAATGCCAGGTAGCGGAGATATAAACTTTATAAAGGACACAAATACAATGAAACATTTTTTTAAAAGAAAAACCCTTAAAGTATGCTTAAAAGATTAGCACTCTTGCAATATTGTATGCTGTTCAGGTATGTGTCTGTAAGTTGCAAACCTACTTTTGATTTTTTTGACGTTCATTACAGAAATTTCATGGTCAATGTTTTGAGCCTAAGGCCCAGGGGAAAACAAAATGGCTGGGCATTGTGAGCTTTTATCTATAAGTCGCTTCATGTGCTGGTCAGCCAATGGAGAAAATAGTCTTTGCTCTGCAGCTCCTGTGCGATTGAGCAAGCTTGGCAAAGCAAGCTGTGATGCAGAAGGAAGCAAGAGAGAAAGAAGGAAGCAGATGACAGTGAGTTGCTTGCGGGCCTGATAGGAGCTCTCTGGGGGCCTGATCCAGCCCTCAGGCCACACGTTTGACACCCCTCCTCTACATTGCGTTATATAAAAGTCTTTACATTACATAGTTTTAGAAATAATATTGGAGGATTAGATATGCAAACACCTTGTCACACACAGGTTATTTGTCATTATAAAAGAAAACATTCCATGATCAGTTTCTCCTCCCCCCCCAATCGTTCTGTGAGCAAAAACTCTCCTTTGTGAGATACTGGCATTAAAGTTGTGAGCTACTGCATATACCAGAGTGATTCCTCACTGGCATTTGCTCCGCCCTCACTCTTCTCCCTGCACTGGCTCAAGCAATGGATTCCCCACTAGTTGCTCCATGGGCGCCTCTTACATCTTGACTTCTTCCCATTATCGTCGCAGCAACAGGATGCTGGTGTTTTTGCAAGTTCCAGTTGCCGTGATGGGAATTGGAAGTAGCCCTGAAGCAAGAGGTGCTGCGGAGCAACTGGTGGGGAATAAATGACAAGAGCAGCGCAGGGGTGGAGCATATGCCAGTGAGGAATCACACTCAGTTTGTTTTGGGGCCATTTTTCCTGAGCTAAGACAAAAATGTGTGAGCTGGAGGCTAAAAAACGGTGAGCTAGCTCACACTAACTCAGCTTAGAGGGAACACTGGTGGCAACAGCACTTCTGTATATGCCTTTCGCTGTACGGGACTGAGAAGAAGACTTAACCTGAGTAGCCCTGAGTTCGAATCCCTGTCAAGCTAGGAAGCCTACCTTACATAGCAGGATTATTGTCAGGCTGAAAGAAAGATAATACTCCTTGCACTCTCTGCCCAGAACTCTGAGAAAGAATAGGATGCATGCTGATAAATGACAATGCTGAAGGCAGATTTCTCCTCCTATTTGTGTTGCTTTTTTGTTGTTCAGTTGCAGAGTCGACTCTGACTCTTTGCGACCAAAAGGACAAAGTCACGCCAGGCCCTCCTGTCTTCTATCATCCTCCGAAGTCTGCTCAAATTAGTGTTAGTTACATCAGTAATGCTGTCTAGCCATCTCATCTTTTGCTGTCCCCTTCTTCTTTTGCCTTCTGTCTTTCCTAGCATCAGTACCTTCTCCAGTGAGGGCTCTCTTCTCATTTGGTGGCCAAAGTATTTGAGCTTCAGCTTCAGCATCTGACTTTCCAGGGAACAGTCTGGGCTGATTTCCCTTAGGACTGACTGATTTGAACTTCTTGCAGTCCAAGAGACTCTCAAGATACTTCTCCAGCACCACAGCTCGAAAGCAGCTTTATACAGACTTTTGTTGGCACTTGTGTTGCTTATGTGACCCTTATAAAATACACCCCACAGAAATGTGAAAGTTAGTTCTCGCCTCTGGTCGAAGCAGTAGGAGAGCTCAGTTGGCGCAGAAGGAAAAACAACCTCTTATCTGAGCAGTGAAATTGGGAGTGTAAAGTTCATGTGGATTTCCAGGTTATCTGGCTAACAAATGCCATGTCAGTTATTCCTCAAGCCTTTACAGGTATATGGGTGGATCCAAAGGTCAGTTTCTGTGAATGGGGAAGTTGGTGGAGCACAACTTTTTCTGCCCATTGAGCTTCCTGCAGTCTTCCCAACCAGCAGCATTTTGGGCAGAAACAGGGCTTTCTTTGAGCAGGAATGCAGTTCCGGCTGGCTTGGCATCAGGGGTGTGGCCTAATATGCAAATGAGTTCCTGCTGAGGTTTTTCTACAAAAAACCCCTGTGTGAAACAATGCTGATGTTATGGGTGTGTGGCCTAATAGGCAAATGAGTTCCTGCTGGGCTTCTACAAAAAATCCATGTGAAACAGTGGTGATGTCATGGGGGTGTGGCCTAATAGGCAAATGAGGTCTTGCAGGGCTTCGTCTACAAAAAAGTCCTGTGTGAAACAATGGTGATGTCATGGGGGTGTGGCCTAATATGCAAACGAGGTCCTGCTGGGCTCCTTCTACAAAAAAGCCCTGTGAAACAATGGTGATGTCATGGGGGTGTGGTGTAATATGCAAATGAGGTCCTGCTGGGCTTTTTCTCAAATGGCTTTGCATGAGTGCGAAAGAGGCTGTTTAAGAATTGTACGGCTGCATTCTTTTAAATGCGTATGACATTTTGCATGGTTCTCTGTATTCTGCCCGCAGCTGAGATCCTGGGTGTAAATTGCCATCAAGTTGCAGCTAATTTATGGTGACCCTGAAGGGCAGGGGTGGCCAAACGTGCTTAACATAAGAGCCACACAGAATAAGTGTCAGATGTTGTAGAGCTGCAAGTCAGGAAGAAAAGAAAATAGATAGGGAGAAATGGAAAGAAAGCAACTTAAAATGCATTTTCCAAGCCACCAGTTGGCTTGGATAAGTGATTTACAGAGAGAAATGCCTTTTCCAAGCCAGTTGATGGGACGGTGGGGCTTTCAAGAGCCACACAACATGTGTGAAAGAGCCACATGTGGCTCCCGAGTTTGGCCACCCCTGCTGTAGGGTTTTCAAAGCAAGAGACATGCAGGGGTGGTTTGCCATGGCCTGCCTCTGTGTAGCAGCTCTGGGCTTCCTTGGTGCTCCCTCATCCAGATACTCACCGGCAGGGGTGGAATTCTAGCAGGAGCTCCTTTTGCATATTAGGCCACACCCCCTGATGTAGCCAATCCTCCAAGAGCTTTCAAAAAAGAGCCTTGTAAGCTCTTGGAGGACTGGCTACATCAGGGGTGTGTGGCCTAATATGCAAAGGAGCTCCTGCTAGAATTCTTCCCCTGCTAACCAAGGCCATTCTTGTTTAGTTTCTGTTCCGATGAGATTGGCATAGGCTGGGCCATTCACATTTTTTTTCCTTTATGAAATCTGAATAGTCTCCCCCCCCCCCCCCCCCCAATTTTCAAGCTTTACTGATGTTAAACAGGATACAATACAATATTACTTGGGAGATGGGAAGTGGAGCAGTAAGTTATCAAACCAAAAAGGCTTAGCATAGAGTATGGTATGCACATATCACACTGAATACGATCAATTGTTACAACTCGATTTATGAAGTATTTCAATATTTCCAAAACACGTACCAAGGCAAGGAAGCTTAGGAAGAATTGGGAAATAATTCCAGAAATAGACGAATAGATTTATAAATATAAATGAGTATATAAATCAGCGTTAGGTGCTGCAGATCAAGAAGAAATAATGAGCAGGCATATGTAAGGCCATCCACATCAAAGCACAATTGAGGTTCCCCCTCTTCCAGAAGTGGATACGTGTTTTTCTTCATTCTTGGAGTTCACGTTCTTTCTCGTTAATTGCCACTTAAACTACTGAATAAATCAGTAGACAAGGTGCACCTTTAAGAGCAACTAAATGTAAGCTTTCGTATGCTCTAAGCAGACTTCATCAGGGCTTTTTTTTTTTTGTCTGACGAAGTCTGCTTAAGAGCATACGAACGCTTACATTCTGAATAAAACTTAGTTGGTCTTAAAGGTGAACTTGTCTACTGCTTTGTTCTGTTGCTTCAAACCAGCACGGCTGCCCGCTTGGATCCACTTAAACTACTGTTTATTGCTTTCTCTTAGGTATACCATATCAAAATTAACATAGTAGTCAACTCTGTCTTGGTAAAGTTTGAAGAAACGTACTTGTTGCTGAGATTTTAATATCTGTCTCCTCCCCCTGCCCTCCGCTTCTAGTTTCTCAGGCAGCTGGGGATACATCCCAATTGGCAATTTGTCGATGTGTACGGGATGGATCCGGAGCTTCTCAGCATGGTGCCGAGGCCCGTTTGTGCTCTTCTGCTGCTATTTCCAGTAACAGAAAAGGTAAATATTGTGTCTTCCGATTCTCTGACCTTGATAACTGAACTGCACACCTGCGTCTTAAAAGCAAACGAACCGAAAGAAGACCTCATTTTATTAAAGCCGGATAGGGATTTGCTGCTCGGTTGATACCACAGAGGTGTCGGGACCACGGAGGGAGAGAAAGCTGTGGAATTACATAACCAACTCTCTGTGTGACAAAACTCGCTGAAAATGTATTTGAATTGCTCTAATGAATCCAATAACAGGCCTAATACGGCTCCTGAACTGCATGTTTGACACCCCTGATTTAGATTATTCTCAGAATTTCAATTAGTGCCAAAATCCATTATAACGATCCTTTTCTATTGCTCTAGGCTTCCTCCAATCTCTCTGCAATCTACAAGATGCTGTTGTTAATTACCTTCCATATCAACGTAGAAAGTGTGTGATATGGCATGAAAGGATGCTATACTGCAGTATTTTTTTAAAGTTAACAGTTGAGCTTTTCAGTGAATCTCGTATCATCTCCGAATACTTCGAGATTGGATGTCCAGCTTCTGTGGTTTTCATAGGCTGCTGTAATCTTCCGACGGCAGTCCATGAGAACGCTAGTTTGGCTTTTCACAAGAAGTTACCCCTGAGTCATTTGAGTATGGAGATAAAGGTGGCACTATGAGGGCTTTCTTCTTCATGGCATCATACGTTGGGTCAAACTGGGAGTTGCATGCAAAGTCTAAACAAATGGCGCATGAAATGGTGTAGAGCAGGGGTGTCAAACATGTGGCAAGGGGGCCAAATCAGGCCCTCAGAGGGCTCCTATCAGGCCCCTGAGCAACTATCACCTGCTTCCTTCTCTCTCTCTCGCTTCCTTCTGCATCACAGCTTACTCAATCGCACAGGAGTTACAAAGCAAAGCCTCTGTTTTCTCCATTTTCTGAGGCTCCTGCCTTGGAGACGAGGTGAGGGGGAAGGAGAAGAACTTGCTTTGCCAGGCTCTCCCACAGCAGCCAAACCTCTCTTCCCTCTATTGGCTGAGGCTCCTCTCCCTCATCTCCTGGGGAATGAAGGAAAGAGCCAGAGCTTCCTTTGTCCAGTTCCCTGGATCCCATGGGAGAAATACAGTGAAAGCACCTTTAAGATTGCTAATGTTTTAAACACGTTTTAAGGTGTATTTAAGGTGTAGGCCACAATCTTTAATTGTGTTTGTGTCTTTTATAAAGTTAATATCTCTGCTACCTAGTCGTAAATAGGTACACACATGGTCTGGCCCGACATGGCCTGGCCCAAGAAGGTCTCGTTTACGTCAGATCCAGCCGTCATAACACATGAGTTTGACACCTCTGAGTCTCTTACGCCTTTTTCATCCCTTCCCTCTCCTTACTTCAGCCTCAGGAAATATGTGGCTGCTAGTTCATATGGGTCCCAGAAATCGATTACCCCGGGGTTGGGACGACTAGGAGACGGTGAATGCCCCAAAGATGTGTGTCCTTCCCATTGATGATGCTATTGATCCAATCCCTTGCTTGTCTCAGCATTATTAAATGGATCCTATGACACCCTTCCTTCAAGATTTTTTTTCCCCAAGAAAGGCTTTTCTGTGTCAGGAAAAAGTCATTCTCTGTTGGAGGAAATCTTTCTCTGTAGAAAGAGCACTGAACACAAGAGAGACTTCGGATCCAGCGCAACTTATTTTAATCCTTTTTATGCTGAACTGTGGGAAGAGTAGACAGTACATAATGAAATCTTAGCTACCTTTTCTTGATAAGCAGGGAGTAGCCTGAGGTATCCCCTTTGTGGGATGTTCTGCTTGACATTAGAATATGCTAAGCGAGGAGTTTCCAGCTCTTTTGAGCCTGCTTGGCACCTTTGGAATTCTAACACAGAGCAGCCTTTAGTGGTCGTAGGCAAGCAAGGAGTTTCCAGCTCTTTTGAGCCTGCTTGGCACCTTTGGAATTCTAACACAGAGCAGCCTTTAGTGGTCGTAGGCAAGCAAGGAGTTTCCGGCTCTTTTGAGCCTGCTTGGCACCTTTGGAATTCTAACACAGAGCAGCCTTTAGTGGTCGTTGGCAAGCAGCTGTTTGCAAGACTGCATTGACTGTACTTCATTAATGTCAAATCCCAGCCTGGATGGGCTTATTGTTCCCCACCAACAGACTTCTTCTTCTTCTTATTATTATTATTATAGCAGTTCCTCTGAAGATCTTTTTCTTCCAGAGTGATGCAGTAGAGATTCTCTGGCTTTTACTGGCCGTGGGGGTAATGTCTGCACGACTGGCAGATTCCAGCTCCAGCCCCATTACCAAACCTGTCTCCAAATAACTAGGCAGGCTCCAAATAACATTAGAATGGTGATTCTAGTGAGAGTAGAGCATTGGATATAAGAGGAACAATTTTTGATGAGTGAATAAGCTTTTGCTGGCGATAAAGCATGGAAGCGAAACGGGGAAAAATAAAACCGATTGATCCTGTCGCGCCGCGCTATGGCTTTAAGTGGCTGAGGAAATATTATTTGAAAGCAGCCTAAGAAAGAGAAAGTATTTAGAGGGAATATATAGAACCTTGGAATAGTCCACACTTTTTTCAAGGCTTACAATAAACTGGAGTTGCAACATAAGAGTGGTAAAATTGACTTTATTGAAGGATACATCGATTATAAGAAGTTGGTGTAAGCTTATCATACCCGGAGCCGTTTGGCTTTTTTTTCTCCATTCCGAATAACTTGGCAGCAGTTTTCAACACATAGTTGTAAATGTAATGGAAGTGCTCAAACAGCAGAAGGCAGGTGCCATCTTGGAGACATTCCGGCATTCTCTTATCAGATGGTGCCTGCTGAGGCAGGTTGTCTGTGGCACATGACAACAAAGGCCTGCTCTTCTCTTCTGACAGACTGGTTTTATCATGTGGAAATGTAGGCGGGCTTAAAGAAATCTTAGTTACCTAATCAGCTGATGAATGCAGGCGATGGCCTCGTTTTTAGTCTCTGTGCTTTTTTGATTTCTGCCCTCTAATGTAGGAGTTGCTAACATGGTATCCATAGGCGGGGGTTGTTTTGTAGAAAAATAGGTGGTGGAGCTCATCCAGGTAGGTGGGAAGGAGGAGGGGGAACCCTCAGGAAGGTTCAGGAGCGGTGCTCCTGTGAGCTCCTGCTGAATTCAAGACCTGCCCATAGGTAGCATGGGGCTTGCCAACACCGTTCTTGGTGACCACTGAGGGGTTTTTAGACATAGGTGGGACTCTTGCCCAATAGGGCTTCTTATTTGCCATTGAAGGTCTGATTAGTTGTGTATAGAGATGCAGTACTGTAGTCCTAAGCTCTGCTCACGACCCGAGTTCGATCCCGGCAGAAGCTGGGTTTTGGTAGCCAACTCGAGATTGACTCAGCCTTTCATCCTTCCGAGGTCGGTAAAATGAGTCCCCAGCTTGCTGAGGGGAAAGTGTAGATGACTGGGGAAGGCAAGGGCAAACCACCCTGTAAAAAGTCTGCCATGAAAACGTCGTGATGTTTTCGGAGTCGGAAACGACTGGTCCTTTACCTTTTTAGAGATGTACACAAAATGGGAAAATAATTGTGGTTCATGTTGGTTCATACTTTGTTTGATTGCATGAACTAAATGAACCACAGACTTACTCAAACCACCATTTTTCTGAACCAGTTCATGGTTTATTTTATTTATTTATTTATTTATTAGATAAATTTATATTCTGCCCTTCCCCAAACAGGCTTAGGGTGGATTACATCCAAGTAAAATCAGTCAACCAGAATAAAACCAGTTAAAATACAGTTAAAAAACAAGACAACACAACACAGTACTAAATAACAAGGCAGACAGGCTCATAGTGCAGGTTGGAATATAATGAATGGCCCAGATATAATAATTCAGATGACGGCTCACTGTGGGGGAGGATAGCAGAGGGTATAAGCAAATAGGAGAAGGACGCCTGCTTGCCTCAACCAAACGCCTGGCAGAACAGCTGCGTCTTACAGGCCCTACGGAAAGATAACAGATCCAGTAGGGCCCGTATCTCCATGGGGAGCTAATTCACCCAGGCTGGGGCCAGGGCTGAAAAGGCCCTGGTCCTGGTCGAGGCAAGACAGACATCCTTTGGGACAGGGATGACCAAAAGATGTTGGTTGGCAGATCGCAACAGCCTTCGGGGCTCATAGGGTTTGTTTGGTTTAGTTTGGGAGATGGTAGAACAGCGTTTTGAATTAGACTCATCAAGAGTCTTCATTAGCCTCTCTTCCACCCGGCTTCAAAGTTTGACAAAGATTGGATTTGGAATGTCCAAAATATAGTCCTCCCAAAGCAGATGCCCCTAGGAAAGCTCTTCTCTCTATGTGCTGCAAAGTGAAAGCAGCAGATTCAGGGTGCCTCCTTCCAAAGAGCAGAATGGGAGCTCCATGATTGGCTTCCAGAGCTGCCAATCAAGCTATGGGCAACTGCTGTGCATGTTTCTAGGGCTCCCACTAGCCCCCTCCCAGTGTTGCCTAGGGATTGTTTGAATCAATGCCAGGCTGCCTAGAAAATGAGCAGCAAAAAACAAACCACCCGAACATTCATGGGAAAAAGATGGTTGGTTTTTGGGTTCAGGAATGACGCAGCCGAATGAACCAGTTCAAAATGAACCAAGAACCAACTCGGTTCGTGCTCAAACCATGGGTTTTTTTTTGGTTCATGCCCATGTCTAGCTATGTCTGTTAATATTGTTTCAGTGGTAGCTGCCATTGCATTGTTGGTTTTATTACTTCTTTTTTGCCAGTTTATATTTAAATTACCCCTCTTTTCCTCAGCCCTTGGACTTCCTCTGCGAATGTGGCTTCACCTTCTGCAGCAGCCATTTTGTGGCTGAGCCTTATTACCCTGTGTTAGAATTACAAACGTGTCCATGGACTGAGAAAGGTGGGGGGCCTCTTCTCTAGTATAGACCCCAAAGCTTGCCATTTCTGTTTGAAAATGTTTGGTAACAACTGCAGTGATACAAAATGCACTTCCTTGTTTCATCAAGACCTCTCTGATGCTTTATCTGCCTTGGGAAGCAGGGAGTTAAAGACTAAAACTTCTGTATACTGAAAAGGTAGCAAGAGATAAAAAAATATTATCATCTGTATAAAAATGAACTGGCCATCGTGGGCTTTGAACATTTTAACAGGTTGAAAGGTACAAGGTAAGGTGGAAGGTGAAGGCTTTTAACATGGAAGAGCCTTTCTAGCTCGCTTCAAGCTGCATTTAATAATAGTGTTCTTTTACTGGCTCTGTGTACTAGAACATAGTGCTTCTGCCATAATTTATCATGCTGTGAACATAACACAAGCTGCACCTGAGCCATATATATAGAAAGCTGAAAATAAAACAGTGGGGAAGAAATCAGATGTTTCAGAAAGTCTCCAACTGAGAAAAATCTTCAAAAACTGGAACAGTGTTAGTTCCGAGGTTCTCTTTGTAATACCAGCTGGAGGCATTTGCTGATTTCTTTTTTGGGGAGGAGGGAGAACAGAGAAAAACCTTTTTGTTTCTTTCACAACCAGGTTATAGTGTTCGAGAACTGATGGTTTTTAAACCAGAATTTGAATGTGTGCTTCTTAGTGAAAGTGTTGTGGTTTTCTCTCTCTCTCTCTCTGCCCCCCTTTGATTTCTAGTACGAGACCTTCCGAACAGAAGAGGAAGAGAGGATAAAATCTCAGGGACAAGAAGTTAAACCCTGCGTCTATTTCATGAAGCAAACCATCAGCAACGCCTGTGGGACAATTGGGCTTATACATGCCATTGCAAACAACAGGGACAAAATTAACTTCGGTAAATAGTGCGTTGTCGGTGTGCTGCCTTTTTTCTTTGTTTGAAAGGTAGATGGCGCTGTTGAGCCGCTTTGCATCTGAAAAATTATTCCACCTTTGTTTTACTGTACTGCACAAAAGTCACAGTTACATGAATAATGTTTTCTAGAAAGACTTAGTGACAAATAGCAGATCTAGTGTCTGCTGTTCAGATGCCTGCGCTCCCAAATCCTGATCACAATTGCATGTTTCCTTTGATTTCAGTGGCACTTTCAAGCAAGCTTTTAGCTTTATGTTCAGAGTTTCACTTTATTGTTGTGCTTATAGATTGCATAAAGGAGCAGCGAGTTGGGAAACTGGTCACTTGGGTGTCTTGACGGGTGTAAAGAAGACGTGGGTGTATGTTCTGTCATGTCACCTGTACACTGAGTTGGCAGCATGAAATAATTTTGGATAAAAGCACAGCGAACAATTTGCAGGCAAGTTCAGAGTAATGCAAGGTGTTAAATGCTCATTTTCTTGACTTATTCTAGAAGCGGAGTCATCGTTAAAAAAGTTCCTGGATGATTCTGTCTCCATGAGCCCTGAAGAGAGAGCCAAATATTTAGAAACCTATGAAGTCAGTACAATTCTTTTAATGTATATTACTTAGCATGCAGTGTTTCTTGAACTTTCGGTTCAGTGAAATTGCGTGGGTCTTGGATAAGCAGATAAGCCTATTAGCATAGGTTGTCTAATTTATTTAGTAATCAAATTTCAGATGATAGATTCTTTAATTTAGCTGATTAGTTAAACTTGAATAAATTTTCCTAATAGAGTTTCATTGTACAGGCTTTTTCCTGAAGCTGTTTAAGGGAGTCTGAGAACTTAAAATTTAATAAAGAGAAGCTGCCATTAGAAGGAAAGGCAGCCTGTAGTCATTTTCTTTCTGTCCCCTGCTACCTTGACACAAGAGCCCATTTATCCTCAAAAGGTGAACCTGTGGCCTTCGTCTCACAGCCTGACTAATAATAATGAAAGTTCTAGTCCAGGGCTGGTCAAACTCGCTTAACATAAGAGTCACGTGGAATAAACGTCAGATATTTGAGAGCCGCAAGACATGAATGTCAGATGTTTGAGGGCAGGCAGGAAAATACATGGGAGGAGGGAGGGAGAGGTGGAAAGGAATCAACTTTAAATGCATTCTCCAAGCCAGCTGACAGGGTAGTGGGGGCTTTGAGAGCCACACAACATATGTGAAAGAGCCACATGTGGCTCCCGAGCCGCAGTTTGGCCACCCCTGTTCTAGTCTGTAGGGTAAAATATACTTCTTATATACTTTTTATTCACTTGCATGCAGAAGTACATTAAACTATGTACAATAAATAAAGTAGCTGCCTGCCACAGATTGCAGTTAAATGTCTGGGGCTCTGTAAACCTCCAAGAAGTCTGGGTAGGGAAAGAGGTCCACGGAAAGCAAAATTCTGTTAGTAGAAGTGCTGGGTATAAAATAGTGCAGGAATGACACATTCAGCGTCTCATCTTGATCGCTGGCCTTTTCGGCTAAAGCGCTTCTGGGAGCAGATGAGAGGAGCTTCCAGGACCCTCGAGGTGCCTGATTGGCAGTAAGCATGGGATTGCAAGGCTCGTGTGACTTTGAGGAAGTTCTTGCTTTAGTTAGGGCAAAAAAGAGAGTGTATTTCCTGACCGACTACTTCAAACAAGTGATCACGATGACAACTCTGAAGAAAAAAAGCCCCTCTCATTTGAAGTCCCACTACTATAGAAGCGGTGGTAATTGCTACTATCTAGGAATATTCCTAACCTTCCAACCCCCAAAGAGGACACCTTCATCAGTTTTTTTTTTTTTAAAAAGAGCCCAAAAGAGAGCAGACATCTGAAAAAAGAGGACACGTAACCTAAAAAAGAGGGCATCTTATAATCAGGACTTTTTTTGGTAACAGGAACTTCTTTGCATATTAGGCTACTACACCCCTCTGATGTAACCTTTGTCCCCTCTAAGCGGTGGAGTCTTGGGAGCAAAAATTCTGCTTTGTAAGCTACTGGCAGTAAAGTTGTGAGCTCCTGCATAAATTAGTGTGTTCTGGGATCATCCTTCCTGAGCAGGCTGAACTAAGACAGAAATGTGTGAGCCAGAGGCTAAAAAACTGTGAGCTAGCTCACATGAACTCAGCTCAGAGGGAACACTGGATGTAACCAGTCCTCCAAGAGCTTACAGTAGGCCCTGTAAGCTCCTGGAGGATTGGCTGCATCAGGGAAGTGTGGCCTAATATGCAAAGGAGTTCCTGCTACAAAAAAGGCCCTGCTTATAACCCTTTTAGTAGAAAACCTAAGGAGCCCCATGGTGCACAGTGGTAAGGCTGCAGTACTGCAGTCTGAGCCCTCTGCTCACGACCTGAGTTCAATCCTGGCAGAAGCCTGGTACAGGTAGCCGGCTCAAGGTTGACTCAGCCTTCCATCCTTTCAAGGTCGGTAATATGAGTCCCCAGCTTGCTGGGGGGAAGGTGTAGATGACTGGGGAAGGCAATGGCAAACCACCCCTTAAAAAGTTTGCCGTGAAAATGTCGTGATGCGACGTCACCCCAGAGTTAGAAATAACTGGTCCTTGAAAATGGTCTCAAAGGCTACATTCAGCTTCCATGATAAAACCTTTGTGCATATGATCAGAAAGCTTATGGTTGATTCTTCTCATGTCCTCTCTTCCACCATTCCCTTTTATTGTGCCCCTTCTGTGAAGGATGTGATTGAAGGTTTCTTGGGTTAATAATAATGAAAGTTCTAGTCCAAGGGTAGCCAAACTTGCTTAATGTAAGAGCCACAAAGAATAAAACATCAGATGTTTGAGAGCCACAAGACATGAATGTCAGCTGTTTGAGGGCAGGCAGGCAGGATAATAAATGAGGGGAGGGAGGGAGGGAGAGGTGGAAAGAAATCAACTTTAAATGCATTCTTCAAGCCAGCTGGCCTAGGTACTGTTATTCTTGCTGGGTTTTCTTTGACAAAGCAGATGGCTGCTTACATGAGCTACATGGCTGACTTCAGAGTAGTGGCTGATATAGGCACTGCTAGATTAAAATGCTACCCTGGATTTGAGTACAAATGACTGCGTTTAGCTACTGTTCAGTTGGGTTAAAGAAGACATTACTTCAGAAATACAGCTTATTGTTGTTGCTGTTCTTTCGATCAGTGACAACTATATAGCCTGTGTTAAAACTTGCGTGTATATCTACTAATGACAAATTTTGAAATTTCAGGCTATTCGTGTTACTCATGAGTCCAGTGCCCATGAAGGTCAGACTGAGGTATTTGACTTTTTAAAACTTTACTCCCTCCTCCCCTGAAATAGAGAACAAACTGTACCAAAAATTGCTTCTAATAACTTTCTCTCTTTTTTGCCTTCCTTTAAAATCTTCTGTCAACTTGCTAAAAACCGTAGCAAAGTCACATCCTTGAGGAAAGGTGCCATGGGTCAGTTTGGATGCATGAAATGCTTAAGTGGGGTTGTGAGAATAATTAAATGTATTATTGACAGCTGGCGTGGTATAGGGGCAAAAAATATCAACCGTTGAGCAGATTTCACTAGCCACTGATTCCCTGAGTAGATAAGCTGCTGTCTCTGCACCTTAGTTTTGTCTTCCTCTACTACACACGGATTTATTTTCTGGAATGGCTGTTTCAAGGATTTGCTGAAATGCTCTTTCCAAAGAGCTTTATCTTCCTGTGGAGAATGTGCTCAGTTTTGTGTATACGTTGCTGGGGATGGACAAAATAATGTTGTATGCCTGGTCAAACCATTTGGACTTATTAGGACTACCTAATTCCACCACCTCAGCTTCAGAGCTGCAAAGATTCATCAGCAAGGAAAGTTCAAATAGGGCTTCATCAACTGTGTTGGAATTTAGAAATTACCATTCATAATTTTTTAAAACCTCTCTGACTTGAAAAGAGCAATGAAACCTCTTTCTTGGGGTAAAGACCATTTTATCCTTTTCATGACTTCACAGGAAACGTTTTCATTTTGGGATGGTATCCAGTTAGCTCCCCTCGGGTCCATCTTTAAGGAGAAAACGAAGGGAAGATGGTCACTTTCAGTACGCGGTTCTATGGAAATGTTGTTGATAAATGGGAATAGATTTGGTAAGCATAGGCAATAATCTATCACACTGCAGCCACGAGAGGATACAAATGTAAATTCACTGGCAGCTGGAAATTGGGGGAGTCCATTAACTATTTGGACATCGTGTTTGATACAAAATTTTAGTAGGCTCAAACCAGCTTTATTAAGTAGTGTATCCTTGGAATGGTAAGTCAGCCCAAGCTCTGTGTCCTCAAAGCCCAGGGAGGAGATCCTTATTCTTCTTGGAAATGTTGTATGCTTTATGATAAGCATTTATGAGATTCCAAACAGAATGGGGGAAAAAAAGGGATTTTACAAACCCATTTCTTCTTTGAACTAATCCATTCTGTTAGAGCTTTCACCTGTGTGAAGCAGGTGAGCGGTACATTTTTGCTGTATGGTCATGTCTCATCGATAAAGAAAGTTGAGCCCTGAAAACGGGCTCAAAGGCTACATTCAGCTTCCATGATAAAACCTTTAGAATGCACACGGTTGTTTCTTCTCATGTACTCTCTTCCACCATTCCCTTTTATTGTGCCCCTTCTGTGAAGGATGTGATTTCATTGAAGGTTTCTTGGGTTAGGAGGTCTCAGTTTACTGTGACGTCTGCACAGGGCTTTTTTTGTAGCAGGAGCTCCTTTGCATATTAGGCCACACCCCCTAATGTAGCCAATCCTCCAAGAGCTTACAGGGCTCTTCTTACAGGGTGTAAGCTTAGAGTGTAAGCTCTAGGAGGATTGGTCACATGGGGGGTGTGGCCTAATATACAAAGGAGTTCCTGCTACAAAAAAACCCCCTGTGTCTGAATGTTTAGAAACTGGGATTTTGAACCAGAAATATCTGGATTATCAGTTTGTTGAGGTGGGGGGAGGTGCTTTACTTCCCCTGTGCAGCTGCTTTCAGATATTACAGCGAATTGGTGCTTGAATCAAAGCTATTGAAATCAGGAATCTTTCAGTCGCCTTCCAGCATGGGAGAGGGAGGGGGCATGAAGTTGGAAGGAGAACAGGAGCACAGCAGCAGGTTGAACTGCGGGGGCTTTGTTGTGACTCTGGTAAACAACCACAACCTTCAGGCTGGAGCTACCGCCAATAATTTGTGCTGCTTGGGCAAGGAAGTTGCACGTGCTTAGGGAATTTATTTGATGCAATCATAGATCCACCAAGATTGATACACAGAGCCCTCAGCACATCTACATTCCATAAACTTTCAAAGGCACGTGGTAGGCCAAATGTGCTTAGGGAGAGGCTGGCCGTTGAGACATTCATGTACGGATAGGGAGAGGAGTGACGTGTCTGTCTCGTTTGCTATGCCTGAGTTCTGTTTTGCTGAGGCTATCGGTAAATATTCTCTGTTGCCTGTCTAAGGTTTTTCTCATGTACACTGTTAGTCACTCCTAATGGGGAAAGCCTTGAGTGAAGAAGATTGTTTCATAAGGGGACCAATCAAAAATTTTCCGCGACAGAGTCTTGTGTGGATTTTCTTGGTTTAAGGTGAAAGGTAAAGGTTGTCCTCTGTGCAAGCACCAGTTGTTTCTGACTCTGGGGTGACGTTGCTTTTGCAACGTTTTCACGGCAGACTTTTTTACGGGGTGGTGTGCCATTGCCTTCCCCAGTCATCTACACTTCCCCCCCAGCAAGCTGGGTACTCATTTTACCGACCTCGGAAGGATGGAAGGCTGAGTCAACCTCGAGCCGGCTTTTTGAACCCAGCTTCCGCCCGGATCGAACTCAGGTCGTGAGCAGAGCTTAGGACTGCAGTACTGCAGCCTTACCACTCTGCGCCACGGGGCTCTTATTTTCTTGGTTTAATCCGTGTCAAATAATAAGGCATAAAAACAGAATCGTTGAATGAGAGTACCTGACACGGTCAACTTTAGAAACGGGAGTTACCATGCCTCCCTCACCGCTGCGAGATTCATGTTCCGTGAGATCTGTAGAGGTTCTGTCCCTGTTCAGAACAATATTGAGCTGCCGTTTAATGGACTCCTTCTTTGTTTGTTTGGTGAATGGGTGGAGTTTCCGTGTCTGGTTTAGGGAAGCTCCATCCTCCTCACTGTGCTTTCATTAGAAGTAGAATTCAGCAGAGAGGAAGCTTGTTCCTCACAACAGAGCGTTTTTTTTTCTTCTCAGATATAAATTGGAACTTTTGTTTATGCCGCCATTAGAACCACAAAAGAAATCTGCTTTATAAAGGCAGGGGCGGTGCTGGGGGCCAGAGCAAGGCTGTGCCGCCTCTTTCGTCTGCTGGGTTCCGGGTGGCGAAAGGGGCTGCGGGGCTGTTCTGCCTTGCTCTGAGGGGCTGTCTTCCCTGTAAGAGGAGGCAGCCTCGGAGCGAAGCTGCTCACCTCCGAACACAGCTAGAAAGCCAGGCTTGGATGAAAGCACACACTGGCGTGTCATCCGGTCACTCTCAGCCTCCTGGGTCTGCAACCCGGGAAGCTGACAGCAGCAGGGCAGGTGGAAGGGGGTGCCCAGCGGCACCCTGTAGGCAAGGTGGCACCCCAAGCAGCCGCCTACCTCCCCTACATACCAGCCATGTATAAAAGACCAAAACAGTACTGTTCACATAGCAGTAACTGGATTTGACTGAAAGAATTCTATCATGTGGAGCTAACACAAAAACAAGGTGGTTTCTTACCTGGAGTCCTCTGCCTTAACAGCTACGCTTGTTCTTCTCTGTAAGATCTGTTTTACGCTAATAGCTGCAAGTGACTTGCCACTGGCAAGCATTTCTTTTCAGGGGTGGAAATTCTAGCAGGAGCTCCTTACATATTAGGCCACACACCCTTGATGTAGCCAGTCCTCCAAGAGCCTACAAAAAAGAGCCTTGTAAGCTCTTGGAGGATTGGCTACATCAGGGTGTGTGCGGCCTAATATGCAAAGGCGCTCCTGCTAGAATTCCACCCCTGTTTCTTTTATTTATTGCCCCTTTTGTGAAGCTGAAGAAAGATGGGAGACTCTGACAGATCCCCTCATACTTCTGGGAAGGATCATAGTAATGAGATGTCTCATGGCCTTCCCTGGGCCTTTTTTGTAGTAGGAGCTCCTTTGCATATTCGGCCACACACCCCTGATGTAGCCAATCCTCCAAGAGCTTACAGGACTCTTAGTTCAGGGCTGACTGTAAGCTGCAGGAGGATTGGCTGCATCAGGGGTGTGGGACCTAATATGCAAAGGAGTTCCTGCTACAAAAAAGCTCTGAGGCTTCAAGGTTCTGTTAATGAAGAATGAGTCTCTTCCTCCTCCTAGCTCAGACGACAGGTCAGGGATTGTGCTTGTGGGCACCTGTCACTACATATTCCGTAGACTGATCAGCTCTTTAACAAAGCAGGAGTCAAGTTGTACCTTTAAGAGCGACCAAGTTTTATTTAGAACGTAAGCTTTCGTGTGCTCTCTAAGCACACTTCATCAGATGAGGGGATCAGGTATTGTGGGCTGAAATACAAGCGGTTTGTTGATTAAGAGTGAAGACTGGTCACATGGTAAAGCAGCGTGGCTTGGCCATTTGGTCTGAATAGCCATAAAAGGTAATAAAGTCCTCTGGCAACTCTTAATCAACAAGCCCACTTGAATGGATCAGCTCTTTTGTTTCCCATTTCAAGAACACAGCAGTGACCCTGAGAGGTGGAAAGAAAGCTAAAGTTGCTTTCCTTCCTGTCTTGTGGCTCTCAAAACCTCTGATGTTCATGTTTTGAGGCTAACATCTGACATTTATTCTGTGTGGTTCTTATGTTAAGCATTCTCCAAGCCACTGGCTGCCTTGGCAAAGTAATTTAAAGAGAAATGCCTTCTCCAAGCTGGCTGAAAGGACAGTGGGGGCTTCAAGAGCCACGTGTGGCTCCCGAGCCGCAGTTTGGCCACCCCTGTGCTATAGGGTTAAAGAATAATGTATTCTAGAAGCACATGATGCCAAGCCTTAAATGATGTTTTCACTGTATTGAATTTTTTAGATAACCCTCAAATATGTGCGGTTGGAGCCAAAGTTTTTAAATGGATAGTTTATGAACCGCAAATTGACTAACAGTATCCGAGACTTGCTGTGCTAGCAAATAAGTACTCTGGAATGGTATCGAGATACTCATGTAGGAACACTCTGTAATTTTGATCCAAGTGCCTGCGTTTAAGAGAGATTACGATAGCATTAAAAGGTGCCCCAATAAGTTATAAGTACAAATACTTATCACAGCTGGTCAAACTAAAACTCTTCTAGTCCTACAGGACATAAGCATGGTTCTGTTTTTACATGTTGTCTTCTCAATCTTTTGACTAGCAGCAGGGCTCTCTTTCTAGCAGGAGCTCCTCTGCATATTAGGTCATGCCCCCCCCTGATGTAGCCAATCCTCTAAGAGCTTAGAGGGCTCTTAATACAGGGCCTACTGTAAGCTCCAGGAGGATTGGCTACATCAGGGGGCATGGCCTGATATGCAGAGGAGCTCCTGCTAGAAAAAGAGCCCTGACTAGCAGATAATACAGAAGTTAGTTCATGCATGGAAGAGGAGGGGTGAAAGGTGATCCTAACAGAGGCTAAGAGTAACAGCATAAGAACATAAGAGAAGCCATGTTGGATCAGACCAATGGCCCATCCAGTCCAACACTCTGTGTCACACAGTGACCAAAAAACCCAGGTGTCATCAGGAGGTCCATCAGTGCGGCCAGGACACTAGAAGCCCTCCCACTGTTGCCCCCCAAGCATCAAGAATACAGAGCGTCACTGCCCCAGACAGAGAGTTCCAACAATACACTGTGGCTAATAGCCGCTGATGGACCTCTGGTCCATATGTTTATTCAATCCCCTCTTGAAGCTTGATCTTATGGCCTCTGAGTTCATCCTACATACATTTATCTATAAATATACATTTATCTATAAATATACATTTATCTATAAAGATTGCCTGGGGGGTGCGGCGTACCATGCAGGGGTATAGCCATGATTTTTTTTTTTAAGGTCAGAGGCAATACTCCAAGTTGTGGAGTCCTGTGAGTAAAAATTCAACTTTGTGACCTACTGGTGTTAAAGTTGCGAGCTACTGCATAAAACAGTTTGCTCTGAGGCCATTTTTCCTGAGCTATGACACAAATGTGTGAGCCAGAGGCTAAAAACCTGTGAGCTAGCTCAGACTAACTCAGTTTAGAGGGAACACTGGTCAGAGGCTTTTTAAAAATTTGGGGGGATTTGAATTTTTTAAAAGCCCCCCCCCCCAACCTAGAAAGGTGGGGTTGCAGGCTGGGTCTTCCTGCTTTTGCAGCCAGCCAGCCAGCTGCAGGAAGCATGGAGACCCGCTGCCTCTCGCTCACCCTCCTGCTTGGGTGAGAGAAGCAGGGCCAGCAGGCTGAGTATTACTGGGTCAGGGACTTTCAGAGTGGGGGGGCCTCCACAGGAAGTCAGGGCAGGGCGACCCCCACCCCCCGCAGCTATGGGCCTGGCATCATGGCCGACTCGCTCATCTGTTCTTGGGCCCTGGCTGCAGATTCCGGTCTCTGACTAGCCCAGCACTTTTGGTTATCTGTATCTTTCTTGCGGAATGCCATATGAGTACTCAGAGAGTTGGATGGAGCAATAGTGGCTAAGGCGGGGAACTTGAGAAGCTGCTGGTTGCAGACTGCTCTACTGCTGTCAGAGTTTGAGGCTGCCTTTTGTTTTATCTGGCCTTATAATTTATGGGTTGAGGGGTAACATGAAAGGCCCTACAACCCTCCTTCCTGCAGAGCCATGTGGTGTTTTCTGTACTGACACACAGGTCATGTTTTCTTGGTGAGCAGTCCATGCAGTCTCCTTCAGGAATGTTTGTTCCTTGCCCTTGTTTCCTTCATCTCCTTGTTCTACCATTAGTTTCTCTTTTAAACCTCTTCACCCCCCCGCACCCCCCCAAAAAAGTTAGCATTTTGACAACAATATACTTTCTGCTCAGAAAATGAGAAGCTTAAAAGCTTTTTAAAATTTAGATAACTAATTATTTTTGCTTTGTAAATGCTTTGTATATGCATGCTTCCTTTTGTTCTGGGTTCCGCTTTTTCCCTGCTAATGCTGCTCCGGATGGATACTTTTGAACAAAGCAAAGAACTTTCATTGGTTCCAAAATGGAAAATGTTTGTGGCAGCTGTGATGACTCTAGCCATATTGTGCATTGCATCGAGACCTCCTGGTCTAAGTGGAGCCATCCATAAAACAGATCTCAGCACTGAGCCCAATTCATCCTGGTAATAACAGGCCTTTTAGTTGTGCTTAGAAGTGGAACAGCCCATCTTAGATATGTCTACAAAGCTAGCCATACCAAATTAAAGATGTTAAGAGTCTGAAATTGTAACTTTTGGACTTAAGGAACAAATTGTAATTTTGAAAAGAGAAGATATTGGATTTATAAGCCACCCTCCACTCCAAATCTCAGAGTCTCAGAGCGGCTGACAATCTCCTTTACCTTCCCCCCCCCCCCCACAACAGACACCCTGTGAGGTAGGTGGGGCTGAGAGAGCTCTCCCAGAAGCTGCCCTTTCAAGGGCAACTTCTGTGAGCTATGGCTGACCCAAGACCATTCCAGCAGCTGCAAGTGGAGGAGTGGGGAATGAAACCCTGTTCTCCCAGATAAGAGTCTGCACACTTAACCACTACACCAAACTGGCTCAACTTTAGTGGTGAAAGTGTGTCAAGTTGTTGTCGACCAATGGTGACAAAGGGAAAACAGAGAGGAGAAAGAAACTTAACTGGAATCAAGGACCAAAAAGGTTAATATACAACTTAAGGACCAAAAATTAAAAGCAAAATATACAAATAAATTATAAAAAAATTACATGTATTTATTATAGAAAGTCAAAATTATTTAGTGGGCCATGATTAGCTTGCTTCCTTTGTAAAATCTTAAAACAACAAGAGGAAACCGCTTGACCTGATGCATTTCGACCTAGAATAGGCTGCTTCAGTAGTCAAACAAGGATATACACATACAGTCTCATGATAAAAAAATTACAATAAACCAACGCTGGACCAAACAAAGTGATTTAATAAAGTGACAAAGGCTTAAAGATGCAATTGAGGCCTTTTATAATGCAAACTTATGTCCTAGTCAAGAGCATACATCTTGCATCATCTGTTGCATCATCTGTCCAGAATTGATCAAAGTCAGTGTCAGATCTGAGCCAGTGTGCCAAGAGTTATGGTGACATCATAAAGGATTTTCAAGGCAAGAGATTCAGAGGTGGTTTACCACTGCTTGCCTCTGTGTAGCAACCTTGGACCTCCTTGGTATCAACCATGGATGACGCTGTTCAACATCCAAGATCTGGTGAGATCAGGCAAGCCTGGGCCATCCGAGTAAGGACTAGCTTGACTTTACAGCAACAATAAGTTGATTCAGAAAACGAGGGGTAAAATATTTTTTTGTTAGTTCTTTGTTGGTGAGGCACCATTTCTATCAGTGTTTAAAAAACATAGGGAGTATAGTAATGCCCAATGTGGTGCCCAGTTAGTTTTTGAGAAGATGATTTATATGACATGAAGATGACTACTTAGAATGACTTCTACCTGCTCAGTGATAACTCTGGGATTTGTACAATGCTATTTCCACAATCATTACTGGGTCAGAAGGTTCTGTTTAGATCTGGAGCTGCCACTGTTTGAATTGCTGGTGCTTGTTGTTGTTGTTGTTCAGTCACACAGTTGAGTCCAACTCTTTGCAACCCCATGGACCAAATCACGCCAGGTCCTCTGTCTTCTACCATCTTCTGAAGGCTGCTAAAATTTGTGAGCAGTAACAAATCATCAGTAATGCTGTCCAGCCATCTCATCTTTTGCCGCCCCCTTCTTCTTTTGCCTTCTGTCTTTCCCAGTATCAGGATCTTCTCCATTGAATGCTCCCTTCTCATTTGGTGGCCAAAGTATTTGAGCTTCAGCTACTTTGAATAATTACTCCTCACAGAAGCAGAATGACAATGTGTGTAGTTGGTCTTCTGAATGCCTCAGAGGCAAAGTTAATCTTCATATGTTCCCAGTCACACTTAAACAATAAACTGGACTGGCAAGAATTCAAGGCAACAAGAGTCATTCCTTTGTGCATAGAACAAATCTAAGGAGAAACTTGGAGCTAGTCATTTCCTTATTTTAAAAAGGAATGCTCAGGAAATCCAGTCTTGCACCAGATGGCAAATAACGGTCTAGACCGTTCAAAGCAAAAGACGCACTTTTATCCAGATACTTTTTTGAGATCTATGAACTAGTGCTCTGAATGTTGAATCTTCAACTCATACTCCAATAAGACAGGGTCAAAATCCCCGCTCGGCCAATAAGCTAATCAAGGTGACCTTGGCCTTGTCATTCTCTCCTAGCCTAACTTACAGAGTGGGTTGTAAGCAGTGTTCCCTCTAAGCTGTGTTAGTGTAAGTTTTAACCTCCAGCTCACACATTTGTGTCTTAGCTCAGGAAAAAATGGACCCTGAGCGCGCTAATTTATGCAGTAGATCACAACTTTAATGCCAGTAGCTCATAAAAGTAGAACTTTTGCTCACAAGACTCTGCAGCTTAGAGTGAACATGGGTTGTAAGCAGTGTTTCCTCTAAGATGAGTTAGTGTGAGCTAGCTAACAGATGTTTCGCCTTCAGCTCACACATTTTTGTCTTAACTCAGGAAATATGGTCCCAGAGGGACTCTAATTTATGCAGGAGCTCACAGCTTTAATATCGGTAGCTCACAAGACTCTGCAGCTTAGAGGGAGCATTGGTTGTAAGAAGGGCTTTTTTTTGTAGCAGGAGCTCCTTTGCATATTAGGCCACACACCCCTGGTGTAGCCAATCCTCCAAGAGCTTCCAGGGCTTTTAGTACAGGGCTTACTGTCAGCTCCAGAAGGATTGACTACATCAGGAGTATATGTGACCTAATATGCAAAAGAGTTCCAGCTACAAAAAAGCCCTGGTAGTAAGAATAAAATGGAGGGACATTTTAGTTTGAAGGAAGGGACAAGATAAAAACATGGTACATCCAAGACACGGATTTTCTTGGCAGATATTCTCCATGGTTTGAATTGTTCCAGTAGGCGGGATATGCTGCTATATTAACTCTTGCCCCAAAGCCTCCCATTTTCTTCTTCGTTGATTGTCATAACATCCTGTAATGTTAGGCTGGCCAGCATAATTAATCCCACTTGACACATGAGGAACTGGGGTTGGCTGCCGATAGGAGTTTTTGGAATGTGTCTTTTCAAGCAAAGAGATCAGATTCCTTGAGCATCGGTTTTGAGGGAAGATTAAGTGGTTGTACTTAAGAATGTGGACAAACTGTTCTTCTAAATGTCTTGCATGCCTACGGTTCATTGTGATTTTCCCACTGAATTAAGTAGCAGATTAATATAGCAATCTTCCTATTCAAAGGGTTGCCTGCGGGATTAGAGCCCATCACTTATTGGACCTTGTGTTGAAAACGCTGTAGAAGGTCATCTGTGTTAAAAGTATTACCGCTGGATTAGAGCAATGCGGTGGGGTAGTGTGGGTGTAGACATGGGAAATGTAGATCTTCAGCCAGCCATAGAACAATGGTGGGAGGAGGGCGTGTGTGAGTTTTTTCAGCCAAGCCCTCCACTGTGTTTGTGTAGAGCTCCTTCACATCACAGCTGACTTAACGGCGACTCCAGCAAGGGGCTTTCAAGGCAAATGAGAAACAAGAGATGGTTTGTCATTGCCTTCCTCTGCAGAGTCTTCTGCGGTGGTCTCTCTTCCAAGTACCGACCTGGCTGAGCTTCTGAGATCTGACAAGATCAGGCTATACTGTGTCATCCTCCAGTTTGGTGTAGTGGTTAAGTGCAAGGATTCTTACCTGGGAGAACCAGGTTTGATTCCCCACTTCTCCACTTGGCGGCTGCTGGAATGGCCTTGGGCCAGCCATAGCTCTGATGGAGGTTGTTCTTGAAAGGGCAGCTGCTGTGAGAGCCCTCTCAATCCCACCTACCTCACAGGATGTCCTTTGTGGAGGAGGAAGGTAAAGGAGATTGTGAGCCATTCTGAGATTCAGAGTGAAAGGCCGGGGTATAACTCCGATATCATCTTCCCTACAAAACCCTCCTCTGTAGCTGTAGGATATCTGTAAACTTGATGTGGCGTGGGGCATAATTCAAAAGGCATTTTTAGTGAATGACCTTGTAGCTGCTACATGCATCTAGTGGAAGGCCTAGATATAAAAGCTTAGTGTGCCTGCCGTAAGACCAGTAGTAACATACGAAGGTTGACCAATGAGAATGTGACCAAGCCTGGCTTGGAAGCCCTCTGTACCATTTTCAAGACACATTTCATGGCAGTGTTACAGAGAAGATTGGTTTTGTGCCCATTACAGGATCAACGAGGGAGCCAATGGCCACTTCCCTATTAGAAAGTGTAGCATTAACGCATAAGTATGTTGTATAAAGTGTCTTTAAAAAGGTAAAGGTAGTCCCCTGTGCAAGCACCAGTACAGCTCCAATATCATCATTTTCCCTACAAAACCCTCCTCTGTAGCTGTAGGATATATGTAACCTGGGTTACATCGTCTTGATGCGGGGTGATGCTGCTTTCACAATGTTTTCATGGCAGACTTTTTACAGGGTGGTTTGCCATTGCCTTCCCCAGTCATCTACACTTTCCCCCCTGCAAGCTGGGGTCTCATTTGACCGACCTCGGAAGGATGGAAGGCTGAGTCGACCTGAGCCGGCTACCTGAACCAGCTTTCGCTGGGATCGAACTGCAGAGGACTCCGACTGCAGTACTGCTGCTTTACCACTCTGTGCCACGGGGCTCTCTGTCAGTGTCTTTAGCCGTTTATAAATTGAGGATGTTGATGCATGCATGTGTGGCGGCTATCCAAACTACACATGGGGAGTTCTTTGTATGTGTTCTTCTGATAGCATCCTTTTGTGCAAGTTGTGCAACCTGAAAAATAGCTGGAATGTATGGAAAGCAGCACAAAGCTTCTAGTAGACCCCTGGGTGAAGCAGACCAAAAAAATAGATGTTTAAAGTTGAAGTAGACACACAGTTACTCACCCTAGATTTTTTTCTATACTTTTTTCTATATAGGGTAAATATGTATATATATTCATAACTGGATTGCAGTATTAATTGGGAACTTGAATAAGATGGTAAACCAGACTTTCATGTCACCTGGCCCTACCTCTGACACATGTCTTTGCTCAGTTGTCAGCTGAAAGTCATTGAGTGACAAGACACTGGCTGGCATGTGCATGTGAATAAATGAAATATTGCTGGCATGGTATATCAAGAAGATATAAGATATTGGATTTATATCCCGCCCTCCACTCTGAGTCTCAGAGTGGCTCACAATCTCCTTTACCTTCCTCCACAACAGACACCCTGTGAGGTGGGTGGGGCTGGAGGGGGCTCTCACAGCAGCTGCCCTATCAAGGACAACCTCTGCCAGAGCTAAGGCTGACCCAAGGCCATTCCAGCAGGTGCAAGTGGAGGAGTGGGGAATCAAACCCAGTTCTCCTGGATAAGAATCTGCACACTTACCCACTACACCAAACTGGCTCTTAACCACTATACCAAAACTGTCTGATGCTCCTTCAGCCATTCAGCTTGAAAGTTACCAGGTCAGTTGAACTTTAAAGGATCACTTCCAAAATGTCAAGCATCAGATCTCAAAATAACCAGGCTTTGATTTTGAAACAAAGTCTTAGTTTATTGATAATCCATTGTGCTCGGGTAGGCACCAGATTGGAAGTGATACAGTGTAACTCTAGAATACTAACTTTAAGGGGCACATCAAAGGCATTTTAGGAATTCTAACACAGGCGTGTGAAACTAACACTCCGGCTACTTTATCTATTCTTGCGGTTTAGCAACATCCTGGGTCCAGGTTTAACCCTGGGAAAGTATCCCAGGAGACCTTATCTTCAAAGAGGACATTCCTGCATTTGCTACTAGTGAGAACTAAGGAATAGGTTATATGGCTTTGATGTGCAGTACATTAGAACAACATTTGAAAATATAGTTATACTAAGAAACAACATGCTTGACAAGTGGTCCAGTTCTGCAGATTACCGGTCCTCCTGGTGAGCAGACCTTGGCTGTTACAAGGAGATAACCCACCCACTTAAGTGGCCAATGCATGCATTCAAGAAACTGGGCTATGGTCCACTTAAACTTATGTCACAGTACAGTTGGCTCTTGCTGTGGCATTAATCAAGATGTGATAGTGTTCTGACAGCTTTATGCAGCCAACTGAATTTAGTACTAGAAAACATTAACATCAAAATAAGTCTCATAAACATTGCACATTGTTCCCTAAACAAATAAATTGTCGTTTGTGTGTCCAGGAATGGCCTAATTTTGTTTTGATTGAATTCCCTAGCCCTGTTTTTCATTGAGAAATATACATCCTCTAAAGTTGTTTCCTGCCATTGTTAATCTTTCCAAGCTGAGTTTTGTGTTTTACCATCTTCTTTAAAGCTTTTTTTTTTTAAATTGTTAGGTAAATAGATTGTAGAAGAAAAATAAAGCAAAGTCTCTCTTGTTCAGCAAGGATGAGATTGGAAGGAATGCAGAGCGAAATATATGGGGGTTTGGCGTTTTGGTGATGAGAGGACTCTGAGGATCTCGGCTTGTCGAGGAGTGCTTTTTGCACTTTGCCGACATATTGTCAGACAGGGCCATGTGTGTCATAAAATGTAATGCTATGTAGAGATATAAATTTTATAAAGGACACAGACACACACACTTATCCTAATCCACCTCATTGGCTTGTTGAGCCTCATCCAACAGAGGGAAGAGGGGCTTGGCTCTGTAGCTCTCCTGTGCAATTGAGAGAGGCTAGAGGAGCTTTGCTCTGTAGTACTTGTGCAATTGAACAAGCCTGGCAGAGCACGTTGTGATGCAGAAGGAAGCAAAAGAGGAACCAGACAACAGTGAGTTGCTCACAGACTTGATAGGAGCCCTCTAGGGCCTCATTCGGCCCCCGGGCCACATGTTTGACGCCCAGGCATTAAGATTTCATTTATGCGTAAGTACTTAGAGTTGGCATTTCCCCAATAAGCACTGCTTGCAACCTGTCTGCTGAGCAAAGTTGGTTTATTCATACTCTGCTTTTCCTTTTTGGCTCACAGCTTGCAGAAAGGCTAAGGAGGCTTTGTTCAATATAACAGGTTCTTCCTCTGATGGAAATTTGAGGAAGACTCATTAGTTTGTAGGGAGAATACTTGTAGGGCAAGTGGATCCACGCCACTTCCTTCTAAAGAACCTGGTTTTGAGGTCACGTAGGAATATGTGGACTAGGGTAGGATGCAGTGGAATAGTGTGGGAGCAGCCATTTGCTTTTCTTTTTCAAAGATGAAAGCACCGATCCCCCTAAAATTCCAGAAATTTTGAAGCCCTCGGAAGCAACTAGTTCTTTCCTGATTTCCTGGGTTTTGGGGTTTTTTTGCGGGGGGGGGGGGGAGGTTAGAGTAAAGAATGAAATAGATGGAATACTTTCAGACCTGATCTTACTTGGCATAAAATGCATCATTTGTAACTTAGCATATAGAACTGCACTAATTGGCATAAAGGTCTCAGGTTTCTATAGAAATGCAAATATACTTGAGAGAGAACCCTATTCTGCCCTTGCATACATCTTAATGTTTGGCATCTGTTAGGTAGTTGAATTTTAAAAAGCTATATTACCTGGACAGAAGCAGTTTTGTACAGTGATAGCAGGTAGGACTACCAGCATATTGAGAAAATTATAACTTCTGGCATTTTGACACTTAAAAAGACACATTTAAACAAATGCAGTTTTTAAAATGTCCGTTTACAGTATACATAGGAATTGTATACAATTCAATAAGTTGTCTTACAAAAAAAATGTTATGCTACACATTTTGAGAGTGAAATTCTGTTTTAGCATTAAGATTTCTAAAGAAAAGAATTCTTAGGACTTTCCCCTTTTGTTCCTCAAAACTTTCCAATTTTCCATCAGAAAAACTGAAAACAATCCGGTGTGTGTGTGTGTGTATCTCAATATTCCCAGCTCCTTTTGCTCTTGGACCCCATCTCTAAGCATTCCCCTCCCCACATTTTCCCTCCGTTGCCATTTGGCAAACCTTCAGCTCATGTCACAGATTGTTTTCTAGGGACAAAGAAGATAAAGAAGTACTTTTCTCCCTTTCTCGCAATATGAAAACTCATGGACAGTCAATGAAATTGCTGAGCGGTCGAGTTAGAACAGATAAAAGGAAGTACTTCTTCACTCAGAGGGTGATTAACACATGGAATTCACTGCCATAGGAGGTGGTGGCGGCCACAAGCATAGACAGCTTCAAGAGGGGAATCGATAAACATGGAGTGGAGGTTCATCAGTAGCTATTAACTACAAGGTATAGATGGAACTCTTTGTCTGGGGCAGTGATGCTCTGTATTCTGGGTGTTTGGGAGAGGCAACAGTGGGAGGGCTTCTAGTGTCCTGGCCCCACTCGTGGACCTCCTGATGGCACCTGTTTTTTTGGCTACTGGGTGACACAGTGTTGGACTGGATGGGCCATTGGCCTGATCCAACATGACTTCTCTTATGTTCGAAAGGGAAAAGCTATAATAAAGCAATTGTCTTTTTCTCTATGGATATCCTCCTGGGAGAAATGCTACAATTCCTTGTGGAAATATTATATTGCCTGAAATATATAGAGAGCATGGAGTTCCCGATCATCCGGATATTCCTAAATGGTTCCAAAAGCATTTGTCGTCTCTTTTGGATTGTTTAAAATAGAACAACAGCGTGGCATGCTCCTCAGTTGGATAGGAGCGCGTTGCGGAATGAAACTGTACGATTGTCTTTTAGTCTGAAGTAGGTAAAGTGTCTTTTTTGTTTTGTGTCTTTAATATTCATGTAGTCTCCGACCTCCTCGCCGCCCTCTCCATCCACCACAACCCAGCCTCAGTTTAGCCACTGCAAAATGAAGGCGTCACCCTTGCGTCGCTCCGCCTCCCTGACGCTGGTCAGATGCAATCACGTAGCTTCTGCGAAAGCTACGAGCCCCGTAAAGGCGCCAAGTCCACCCGTCTGCCTTCAGCGTTGGAGGCCCACAATATCATTATCATCCATTGCACTCCATTCTGTTGTAAGTGTAGCCTGCCTCTCCCTCTCTTCTCTGCGGCAGAACTTGCCACTCAGCGTTTAGACTTGGAGATCTTTCTTTCCACCTCCTTGAGTCCCCTTTTGGACTTCCCTGCTTTTACAACTTTATCCAGAGACTCTCTTAGTTGTGGCAAAACCAGGGCCGGATCTGGGGTGGGGGCAGAGGGAGTAGCTGCCCGGGGTGCCAGAGCAAGGGAAGCACCACCAGCCCCCCTTTTCTCTCCAAAAATAGATAGATCTTCACGGTGGGAGGGTAGCGGGGGACACACCATTTTTTAACTTTGACCCCCCTTCAAAAATAGGTATATCCGGCCCTGGGCTAAAAAGGGAGAAGATGATCCTTAGTGGACTCTGCTTCTGGTTTCCTGTCTGCTAGTTGGCTGCTCTTTCTCATTGGTGCTTTCTTTTGGGCCTGCTGCTTCCCCGTTCTCTGCCAAATCGGTTTCTTTTGCATCTGATTAAATAGGGCTTCTGTAGTCGCTCGGCTTTTGTCGTGAGCTCCGTGCTCTTCACGCTTGCCAGTCTCTCTCTTTACAAAATAAAAATAAAAATGAAATCATCCGTTAAATGTTTTCCGAGCATCCTGATTATGTTGTATTCATAATGAAAATCTTCCAGCTATTGACCAAAATTGCCGATTGTTCTGTTCGTCATTTAGGCTTAGTTGATTTGTTTTGGAAACCATTTTGAATCATGCCAATCGCCCTTAAATCGCCCTTCCCCCCTTGATTTATTTAACCTGCATTTTATAAGTTCAAATTTTGTAACCTTTTTGCTTTCTCAGGAATAACTGTCCCTCATCACTTCCCAATTCAAGAGAGGCTGTGTTCCCGGGAAGGGAGAATCTCAGCATTACTTTTTTGTGGGTACCAGTAGCGCTAACTTACTATTTGAATCAGGGTCATTTTGTAGAAAAGGAGGTGCTGGAGCTCATTAGCACAACTCATTTGCGTGTGCCGCGCACCTCCGGCATCACCAGAAAGTGTAATAAGTTTTTATCCGCTTCAAATGCTTCTGGAATGATATACCTTCAAATTTTATACCTTCAAATGCTTCTGGAATTATAATTGTCTTAATAAAACCGTACTCCCATCCAGTGTTCCCTCTAAGCTGAGTTAGCGTGAGCTGGCTCACAGATTTTTAGCCTCCGGCTCACAGATTTTTGTCTTAGCTTAGTATGGATGACCCCAGAGCACAATAATTTATGCAGTAACTCACCACTTCAATGCCAGGAGCTCATAAAGTAGAATTCTTGCTCACAGGACCGCAGCTTGGCGGGAACATTGCTCCCATCCAATGTTCCCTCTAAGCTGCAGAGTCTTCTGAGCAAGAATTCTGCTTTGTGAGCTACTGGCATTAAAGTGGTGAGTTACTGCATAAATTATTGTGCTCTGGGGTCAGCCATACTGCCAGTTTGGTGTAGTGGTTAAGTGTGCAGACTCTTATCTGGGAGAACCGGGTTTGATTCCCCACTCCTCCACTTGCACCAGCTAGCATGGCCTTGGGTCAGCCATAGCTCTGGCAGAAGTTGTCCTTGAAAGGGCAGCTGCTGTGAGAGCCCTCTCAGCCCCACCCACCTCACAGGGTGTCTGTTGTGGGGGAGGAAGGTAAAGGAGATTGTGAGCCGCTCTGAGACTCTTCGGAGTGGAGGGTGGGATATAAATCCAATATCATCTTCTTCTTCCATACTGAGCTAAGACAAAAATATGTGAGCTGGAGGCTAAAAAACTGTGAGCCAGCTCACACTAACTCAGCTTAGAGGGAACGCTGCTCACAACATACTTTTTAAATTATTCTCCTATGTGACCACAGTGGCATCAGGAAGATTTCCATCTGTCTGCTTCATATGGTTTGGTTATTTTTCTATTTTTTTGTAGGGAAGAATCTTAGAAAGTTTGTCAAATCTTAGAATTCAGCAAAATTCTCACAGGTGGTTTGAACAATGGAGCCCAGAAGCAAGTATTTGGGGTGAGGGGTGGGGTGGGTAAGAAAGAAAAAGCATAGTGCAATTTAAAGGTTCCAGAGCGCCACTCCTGTGAGCCCTTGCCTGAAATGAGGCCTGATTTGAACTAAAAACGTAAGCCTCTCTGCCCTGTACTGCATAACATTATCTCACCAGTGTTACAGGCAAGCATTAGCTTCACATGTGAAGTTTGTTAATACCATCACTATATCTTTATAGGTGACATTTTTATAAATTATGGAAGGAAGGCATTCTGTGGTACAAAGTACCACACTGTCCATTGTATGGTGTTGAGTGGCTTTGCCAACTCAGAGGGTTTCGGTAGCCTAGTTTAGTTCAACTAAGTTCCAGCAGTCTTCCTACCAAAGGAGAGGGGAATATCAAGGCAAACGTGGCCAGGAGTTCAGCAGCTATCATACCCATCAGCTTCCTCAAAACGTGTCTTGGCCAGGGTTTGTGTCTAAGCCAAGGGGTGGTGCCTTGGCCAGTGGGTGCACTGTAGCTATGATAAACTATATTTCTGTAGCACCAAGTTAACAGATACCAGTGTCTAGTCAAGAACAGATATGTACATGCAGGGCTTTTTTTGTAGCAGGAGCTCCTTTGCTTATTAGGCCACACACCCCTGATGTAGCCAATTCTCCAAGAGCTTACAAGGCTCTTAGTACAGCACCTACTGTAAGTTCCAGGAGGATTGGCTGCATCAGGGGGGCGTGGCCTAATATGCAAAGGAGTTCCTGTTACAGAAAAAGCCCTGTATGCATAAGGGAAGAACAATAAGTATGTCTATTCCCTAGGCATAAAAAACTCATTATCAGTCTGGGATACAGTGAAATTGAGACCTCTTTCTCCAGGCTTTTGGCCACGCAAGGTGGGAGAGCGGGCTTTACATGGTGGCTGCTATTAAAGAACTGTCCTTTGAAAACGTGGTGGGAAGCACCATCAAGTTGCAACCAGGGTACGGTGACCCCATAGGGTTTTCAAGGCAAGAGATGGTTTGCTGTTGCCTGCCTCTGCATAGCAACCCTGGACTTTCAGGCTGGTCTCCTGTGAGCTATTTCATGAATTATTGTGCTCTGGGGTCATCCTTCCTGAGCTTGGACAAAAATGTGTGAGCTGGAAGCTAAAAGTCTGTGAGCTAGCTCACGCTAACTCAGCTTAGAGGGAACACTGGCTACTGCATGAATTAGTTTGCTCTGGGGCCATCTGTCCTGAACTGAAACAAAAATGGGTGAGCCGGAGGCTAAAAGTCTGTGAGCTAGCTCACGCTAACTCAGCTTAGAGGGAACACTGGCTACTGCATAAATTAGTTTGCTCTGGGGCCATCTGTCCTGAACTGAAACAAAAATGGGTGAGCCGGAGGCTAAAAGTCTGTGAGCTAGCTCACGCTAACTCAGCTTAGAGGGAACACTGGCTACTGCATAAATTAGTTTGCTCTGGGGCCATCTGTCCTGAACTGAAACAAAAATGGGTGAGCCGGAGGCTAAAAGTCTGTGAGCTAGCTCACGCTAACTCAGCTTAGAGGGAACACTGGCTACTGCATAAATTAGTTTGCTCAGGGGCCATCTGTCCTGAACTGAAACAAAAATGGGTGAGCCGGAGGCTAAAAGTCTGTGAGCTAGCTCACGCTAACTCAGCTTAGAGGAAGCGCTAGTTGTGAGCCGAACAATTTGGCTACTGCATAGATTAGTTTGCTCTGGGGCCGTCCTTCCTGAGCTAAGACAAAATATGTGTGAGCCAGAGGCTAAAAAAACCTGTGAACTAGCTCACACTGACTCAGCTTAGAGGGAACACTGTGTGCTTCTTATGTCTTGTTTAAAAATGGTAGTGATGTAGGGCTTGAAGATTTGCGGCAATTAATGTTAAGACCAGGAGGAAGCCTGGAATGGGAAAAAAAGTGATGGGTTAGAGCAGGGGTCCTCAAACTTTTTAAATAGGGGGCCAGTTCACTGTCCCTCAGACTGTTGGAGGGCCGGACTGCCGTTACTGTACAAGGCCGCGGGCCGTCGGTTCTCCGTCTTCTGCATCTCTCTCCCTTCCCCACACCACACACCCCGGCCTGGGAACTCACCTCACCTCGGTATCACCTCACACTCTGTCTCCGCCGCCTCAGCCCAGTGCCGGAAGTGTGCGTTGCTAACGCGAGTTTAGGTCGAACGTCACTTCCGGTCTGATTTTGCCATAACCCGGCGGGCCGCATAAACGTCCTCAGCGGGCCGCATCTGGCCCGCGGGCCGTAGTTTGAGGACCCCTGGGTTAGAGGCTTCATAGTCCTTGGGTGTGTGCTTACTTTGGGCAAGTCTTGGAGAAAGTCCTCAGTGTGTCTGGGGTCACTGAAATAAGGTTATATGAAAGTACACTGCTAGTTGCCCCGACAACTCAAATGCAGAACTGCTGTTTTCAGGGAATGGAATTTTGCTCAGTACCTCTGTTTGTTTCATCCTCGCTGGTGTTTACCTACACGTGCGACGGCAGGTTCTTATTTAGCCTAGGCCGCTAACAAAGTGAGGAGGCATCATTCGCTTCTGCTTTCTTTTGGGCCATTCTGTAGAACGGGGGTGTCAAACATGCAGCCCAGGGGCCGAATCAAACCCCCAGAGGGCTCCTACCAGTCCCCCAAGCAACTGGCCGTTGTCTGCTTCCTTCTCCCTCTCTCTTTCTTCCTTCTGCATCTCCGCCTGCTCTGCAAGGCTTGCTCAATCTCACAGGAGCTACAGAGCAAAACCTCAATTTTCTCCATTGGTTGAGGCTCCTCCCCCTCCCGGTCCCCTGGGGAGGGATGGAAAGAGCCAGAGTTTCCTTTGCCCACTTCCCTGGATCCCACGGGAGAAATACAAAGAAAGCACCAGTAAGACCAACAAGTGCTAATGTTTTAAGCATGTTTTATTTTAAGGGTTTTTTTTGAAGTCGTGTTTGTGTGTGTCCTTTAAAAAGTTTATATGTCTGCTACTTAACCTTAAATAGGTACACACATGGCCTGACCCAACATGGCCCGGCCCGACAAGGCCCTCGATAGCCCTTTGAGAGGTTTTTCCATACACTTTACATTCTGCTCGCACTGTTCTTTGTAGGTGTCCTCCATTTTATTTCTGTGTTTTTTAAACTAAAAGTCCCAAAATCCTTTAAAAAGTCATTTTATCGGGAAAGGAATTTCAGCATCTTTATCATGCGAAGCTGCTTGTCCGTCTGTTGGTCCAGCAAGATGAGTCTTGTTTCCTCCACACTTGGCAAGTGGCTCTCCGGGCTCTCTGACAGAGGACTTACTCATCACCTGAAACCTTTTAACTGGAGATGCTGGGGATTGAACCTGGGATATCCTGTATGCCAAGCAGATGTTCTACCACTGAACCATAGCTCCTCCTCCAAAATGCACTATCCCCCTTTGACTTCCGGTTCTGATGCTTTTTTTTGCTTGTACAAGGAACGACTCCGCCTGACTTCCAGTTAATACTCCAAACTTCAAAATAGGTGCCAACTTATCTGCTTATGGCAACAATTCAACAAACGTGGCACTTGTTTTTGCAGCAGAACGCGGGCTTAGCACTAGTACCACCAGCATTGCCATTGGGAGGCTACACACTCTCGCGACTTTCAGTCGTCTTCTAATGGACAATCTTGGAATCGGCTTAGCTGAAAACCAAGGCTCTGAAGCTGGTATCGATATTGAACAGGCATTACGAATTCTTGGCTTGGATCCTGTGCTGAATCTCTGTTGAGGGGTGGGATTCCACCCAGTGGGGCACAACCTTCTCCCCTCTCCTTTTTTGATGTTGTCCAAAATACTGCGGCTTGGGGACAGGGAACACTTAGCAGCTGCAGTGGAGAGAAGCTGGAACTCTACAGGGGGAATCGGCAGAAATCACCCCCTCTTCTGTCTGGGGAGACTCTCTGTTGGACCTGATGTGTTGCTTTCAACATCAGTGAGTGATGGATATTCATTAGGCCATTATTCGGGTAATGAATGGGTACATGACATTAGGGGTAGCCAGGGCTTTTCTTGTAGCAGGAGCTCCTTTGAGTTTTAGACCACACAGCCCTGATGTAGCCAATCCTTCAAGAGCTTACCGGGCTCTTAGTACAGGGCCTACTGTACCAGTTTGGTGTAGTGGTTAAGTATGCGGACTCTTATCTGGGAGAACCGGATTTGATTCCCCACTCCTCCACTTGCACCTGCTGGAATGGCCTTGGGTCAGCCATAGCTCTGGCAGAGGTTGTCCTTGAAAGGGCAGCTGCTGGGAGAGCCCTCTCCAGCCCTACCCACCTCACAGGGTGTCTGTTGTGGGGGAGGGAGATAAAGGAGATTGTGAGCCGCTCTGAGACTCTTCGGAGTGGAGGGCGGGATATAAATCCAATATCTTCTTCTTCTTCTTCTACTGTAAGCTCCAGGAGGATTGGCTACATCAGATGGGTGTGGCCTAATGTGTAAAGGAGTTCCTGCTACAAAAAAATGCCCTGGGGGCAGCTAAACTAGACTGTAGAGTGAGGGATGGGAGGTAGAGTTGCCAGATCCAGGTTGGGAAACTCCTTGGAGATTTGGGGGTGGAGCCTGGGGAGGACAAGAACCTCAGTGGGGTACACAACCATCGGGTCCACCCTCCACAGCATCCCATTTTTCTCCAGGGGGACTGATCTCTGCAGCCTGTAGATGAACTGGGATTCTGGGGGATATCCAGGAGCCACCTGGAGGCTGGCATCCCTACTAGAGGAGTACATCTGCTTTATTGCATTCTTTAAATCTCTCTGCATTTCCATTTCTTATACTCAGATTAGCTAGTCTGCTGTGGCTCTCCCTGAATAACTGACACTGTGCCAGCTGTTGTGGTCTCCAGTTTACAGGCGGAAAGAAAATAGTCATTTTTTGGAGGTGCTTCCTGGAAGTTCCTGGAAAAGCCCTGTGGTGCAAAGTGGTAAAGCTGCAGTACTGCAGCCGGAGCCCTCTGCTCACGACCTGAGTTTGATCCCAGCGAAAGCTGGTTCAGGTAGCCGGCTCGAGGTTGACTCAACCTTCCATCCTTCTCAGGTCAGTAAAATGAGTACCCAGCTTGCTGGGAGGGAAGTGTAGATGACTGCGGAAAGCAATGGCAAACCACCCGGTAAAAAGTCTGCCGTGAAAACATTGTGAAAGCAACGTCACCCCAGAGGCGGAAACGACTGCTGTTTGCACAGGGGACTACCTTTACCTTTTTACCTGGAAATTTTATGACTGTTTAAAGCACCAAAAAATTGACACCAATTCGTGCCCTGCAGGGAAAGCAGCTGAAAGGTCCACATGCTGGACAGTTGACCATAGAGACTACCCACTGGCAGTCTGAAGCAGGACTGCACTCCAGGTTTGATTTGTGTTCCATGAAACCAAGAATGCCATGGGGGGGAGGTTAGGGTTAGGGTGTTCTTTTTTTAAAAAAAGATTGTGTCGTTTATGAGCAACGATAGGAGGCAAACCTGCTGGCAGATGACGGCTTGTTTCTACTGCCCACTTGATAGAATTGCTCAGGACTTTTTTTTTTTGTAGCTGGAACTCTTTTGCGTATTAGACCACACCCCTCTGATGTAGCCAATCCTCCTGGAGCTTACAGTAGGCCCTGAAAGAAGAGCTCTGTAAGCTCTTGGAGGATTGGCTACATCAGGGGGGCGTAGCCTAATATGCAAAGTAGTTCCTGCTACAACCCCCCCCCCCTAGAATTGCTGGAGGGAAGGGGCCATGGCTCACTGGCAGAGCATCTGCTTGGCATGTGGTAGGTCCCAGGTTCAATGCCCAGCAGGTGATGGGGAAAAGACCTCTCTGCCTGAGACCCTGTAGAGCTGCTGCCAGACTGAGCAGGCAATATTGTGATGGGCCAGTGGTCTGATTCAGTATAAGGCAGCTTCATGTGTGTTCGCTTTCAACACAGCCTTGACATTGTCTCCTTCACACAATTGTTAACATTTTGGATTGGATCCAGACTGAATTTTCCAGAAACGATGGGGGTGGGGGGACGAGGATTGATCCCTACCGATTTCTCTGTTCCTTCTGCAGACCACCGTTTGCGTCTCCTGCTCTTCTTTGCCCCGGAAGCAGGATTTCAGGGAGGCCTGTGGGACAGGGGAAGGAAGGAAAACTGTGTCCCTTTGACAGAACGGTCCTTGCATGAGCAGAAGACTTAGTCTAGATCAGGGGTGGCCAAACGTGCTTAACGTAAGAGCCACACAGAATAAATGGCAGATGTTCGAGAGCCACAAGTCATGAACATCAGATGTTTGCGAGCTGGAAGGAAGGAAGGAAGGAAGGAAGGCAAATAGATGGGAAGAGAGAGGTGGAAAGAAAACAACTTTAAATGCATTTTCTATGCTGCCCAATTGACTTGGCTTGGAGAAATGATTTAAAGAGAGAAATGATTGAAAGAGAAATTCCAGCTTATGGGGCAATGGGGGCTTCGAGAGCCGCACGATATGTGTGAAAGAACCACACGTGGCTCCCGAGCCACAGTTTGGCCACCCCTGGTCTAGTTCCTACCCTGTTACCAGAAATCTTTCATTTTTGTTTGTTTCAGTTGTTAATTTGAAACTATGGGCTGGTCTTGGCAGTCCAGGATAAAAGCCAAATACTCAGTGGCATTGCCAGCCCCCAAGTCCCAGCGCGGGTTCCACACTTTTGGGGGCTTTGATCTGCTGCTGGCCAGTAGGGGAAACCCTTCCGCCAAACAGGGATGTTGCACGCAGCACTTTGGGTGACTTCATTGCACCAGGGATGCTGTGGAATTTGGGTAAAACTATAGTTCTGAAGGTGAAAAAAGCCATAGAGTTTTTAAAGGTAAAGGTAGTCCCCTGTGCAAGCACCAGTCGTTTCCGACTCTCGGGTGACATCACATCCCAGCGTTTTCACTGCAGACTTTTTACAGGGTGGGTTGCCATTGCCTTCCCCAGTCATCTACACTTTCCTCCCGGCAAACTGAGGACTCATTTTACCAACCTCGGAAGGATGGAAGGCTGAGTCAACCTGAAGCCGGCTACCTGAACCCAGCTTCCGCCGGGATCGAACTCAGGTCGTGAGCAAAGCTTGGACTGCAGTACTGCCGCTTTAACACTCTGCGCCACGGGGGTTTTACCAAATACCAAAGCATTCCCAGGAACCTGGCAATCCCTAATGCTCAATTAATCATTTGCACGTGCAGAAACCTTTATATATTTTGTTGAATGTTATAATTCAAGTTGCAGTCTCTCATTCTTGAAGTAACAATTCATTGTAAAAAAATACGTTTAAAGCTAGTTTTATTTTGCTATAACAAATTGGTTTTGCAGTATCGAAACTATTAAACTTGTTGACGGAGTTTTTAGTTCTAATAAAGTTAATGTTTTGGAAATGTCCTATGAAGAAAGCTTGAAGGAGCTGGGGATGTTTAGCCTGGAGAGGAGATGACTGAGAGGTGATAAGATCACCATCTTCAAGTACTTGGTGGGCTGTCATATAGAGCAGGGATGGCCAACGGTAGCTCTCCAGATGTTTTTTTGCCTACAACTCCCATCAGCCCCAGCCAGCATGGCCAACGGCTGGAGCTGATGGAAGTTGTAGGCAAAAAAACATCTGGAGAGCTACCGTTGGCCACCCCTGATATAGAGGGTGGTGTGGAATTATTTTCTGTAGCCCCAGAAGGTAGGACCAGAACCAAAGGGTTGAAATTGAATCAAAAGCGTTTCTGGCTCAACATTAGGAAGAACTTCCTGACAGTTAGAGCGGTTCCTCAGTGGAACAGGCTTCCTTGGGAGGAGGTGGGCTCTCGTTCCTTGGAGGTTTTTAAACAGAGGCTAGATGGTCATTTGACAGCAACTCTATGATTCTATGATTCCTGACAGTTAGAGCGGTTCCTCAGTGGAACAGGCTTCCTTGGGAGGTGGTGGGCTCTGCTTCCTTGGAGGTTTTAAACAGAGGCTAGATGGCCATCTGACAGCAATGAAGATCCTGTGAATTTAGGGGGAGGTATTTGTGAGTTTCCCGCATTGTGCAGGGGGTTGGACTTAGATGACCTGGAGGGTCCCTTCCAACTCTGCAATTCTAGTGGACTTGAGGGCTTAGCCATGCACTACACTGTTTCCAGTTCCACCATGAGCTTTTTCAAACCACGTATGCACTGGACTCCCAGAGGCTTTTACATCTATTCTCAGATGTTTGGGGCTCCGTTTTGGATCAGGGCCATGGTGAAAAGAGGCTTCCTCCTCCTTCATGTGTTCTTTTTTGGCCTGAAATGTCCATAGGGAAGACTTACTCTCTTGGGAAAACATACATGGGATGCCTTGAGGCCTAGTTTGGATATAATAGTGAAATTATGGTTTGACTCATCGGGTCTGATTCTTCCTCCCCCTTCCCCATGTTCAGTGATCCCCATCCCCCCCCCACCACAAGAAACTGTACCAGAGCCAGTTTGGTGTAGTGGTTAAGTGTGCAGACTCTTATCTGGGAGAACCGGGTTTGATTCCCCACTCCTCCACTTGCACCTGCTAGCATGGCCTTGGGTCAGCCATAGCTCTGGCAGAGGTTGTCCGTGAAAGGGCAGCTGCTGTGAGAGCCCTCTCCAGCCCCACCCACCTCACAGGGTGTCTGTTGTGGGGGAGGAAGGTAAAGGCGATTCTGAGCCGCTCTGAGACTCTGATTCAGGCAGAAGGGCAGGGTATAAATCTATAGTCTTCTTTTTCTAGTACTCTGCTGTAAAATTGGAACTAGTCCATTGTGGTTCTGCCCTTTTCCTCTGAAGTGAAACTTGAAGCCATGGATTGAAATAGGCTTCTACTTATAATTTAGTGGCAATTTAGTGATTTGGACATAAAGTTTTGCCTGAAGCCTGAAGCAGGAAGGGAGCTGGAGTAAAGGCAGGGAGGGAAGAGGAAGGCGGAGTTGGGCCTGAGCCTTGAACCCAAGAGCTTATCTGTGTTTTGGCATGCTACATCCTGGTTGGTCTGCTGTATTTTTGGCATAGTTGCTTCGGAGCAAGCCTTCCTCTAAGATGTGGAGTCCTTGCGAGCAAAGATTCTACTTCAAGAGTGGCCAAACTTGCTTAACATAAGACCCACATAGAATAAATGTCACCTGTTTGAGAGTCACAAGACATAGACATCAAATGCTTGAAAGCTAGGAAGAAGGAAGGAAGGAAAATAGATGGGTGGAGGAAGGGAGAGGTGGAAAGAAAGCAACTTCAAATACATTCTCCAGGTCGCTGGCTGGCTTGAGTTGGAGAAGTGATTTAGAGAGAGAAGTGCCTTCTCCAAGCTGACTGTTGGTGTGGTGGCGGCTTCAAGAGCACACAGTATGTGTGAAAGAGCCTCATCTGCCTCCCAAGCCACAATTTGGCCACCCCTGTTCTACTTTGCGAGCTGCTGGCATTAAAGTTGTGAGCTGTTATGTACATTAGCCATTTTCCTGAGCCAAGACAAAAATGTGTGAGCCGGAGGCTAAAGAACTGTGAGCTAGCTCACACTAGCTCAGCTTAGAGGGAATACTGCTTCCGAGTATGGGGTTGTGTGCACGGGGACTTTAAGTGTGTGTGTGAGAGAGGTTTAGTCAATTTTTGTCTTGTCAGCCTTATTTTATGAACGCCGGCACCAAATGTTGTGCTATAGTGGGCTTCCCATTGCTCATCCAGTCCTTTGACGGTATCCCTTTTTTTGTTGGCTGACTTCGGAACAGAAAGGGTCTTTTGGTCGTTCATCCTTGAGGTGTGGTGGCTGGCTGAGCAGTGAGGGAAAAGGTATCCTTTGGAGTCTCAGAAGCCCTCTGGTCTTTTACGTCGCATGCAGTATTTAAACAATGCTCTAAATCCAGATTCAGATGAACGTCTTCCTGTGTTGCATAAACGCCATTCTGCTAATCATCTGTCCATATTCCTTCTTCTCTTATAGGCCCCTAGTATAGATGAAAAAGTAGATCTCCACTTCATTGCATTAGTAAACGTTGGAGGCAACCTCTACGAATTGGGTAAGGTCAAACTGCTCTCTTCTTTTACAAGCGAAATAAATCTTGTCAGCTGTTCCCATTTGTTCCTAATGTTTGACAGTTTCTGTTTTGCTATTAGCCAGGGATGAAATTCTAGCAGCTCCTTTGCATATTAGGCCACACCCCATGATGTAGCCAATCCTCCCAAGAGCTTACAAGGTTCTTTTTTGTAAGCTCTTGGAAGATTGGCTGCATCAGGGGTGTGTGGCCTAATATGCAAAGGAGCTCCTGCTAGAATTCCACCCCTGCTTTTAGCCAAGGTGAATAGCGGCAGCTATTTTTTTAAAAAAAAAAATCATAACTTGGTTCAATTCATCATTTCTTTTTTGTTTAAAAAAAGTCTCACTACGGTTTCCTCTCATCCGAATAAGTCCATGATTTCTGTTGTGAACAGTAATCCTAGAATTCCAGGATATTAGAACGCTTGGTTTAAAACCACAGGGAAGGGTGAGAGAAGGGGGGATTGTGAGAAGCAAATAGATGAGCTGACAGCTTTCAATTATCTTGAGCGGGTGTTAGTTGATTCCTTCAGAATTAGGATTGCTACAGTTCAATCCTTTGCAAAATTACTCCAGTCTAACCCTGTATGTATCATTGGCCTTAGACTGGAGTAACTGTGTATAGCACTGCATTCTTCGTGTTAGGATATTGACACACTCAAAATGCTGCGCAGAGCTGATCATTCTGAACTACAGTGTTGCTGTTGAGGAATCTGTTTCTGAGCTTGAAATCCTGAATTTTGCTATGTGTCTGTGATGCCAGATTTAAATAGGACGGTAGTGTAGTCAGACACTGCATGTAACCAGAGTTACACGTGGGGGATGACCTGTGACACAGTGGAAGTAGACCGTTGCATTCAGAAGGTCCCGGGTTCAGTTCCTGGCATCTCCAGTTAAAAGGGACCAGGTAGCAGGTGATGTGAAAGTAGTGATGGATCAGTGGTCTGATTCAGCATAAGGCAACGGTGGATCAGTGGCAGAGCATCTGCTTGGTAAGCAGAAGGTCCCAGGTTCAATCCCGGCATCTCCAACTAAAAAGGATCCAGGCAGGTTGGCATGAAAAACCTGGAGAGCTGCTACCAGTCTGAGGAGACAATACTGACTTTGATGGACCGAGGGTTTGATTCAGTATAAGGCAGCTTCATATGTCCATATGTACTAAGAACTGCAGGTAAACATTTATTCTGGTAATCCACACTAGACAAATGAATATGCAAAGGTTAAGAAGAAGAAGATGATGATGATATTGAATTTTTACCCCCACTCAGAACCTTAGAGTCTCAGAGCGGCCTACAATCTCCTTTACCTTCCTCCCCCACAACAGACACCCTGTGAGGTGGGTGGGGCTGGAGAGGGCTCTCACAGCAGCTGCCCTTTCAAGGACAACCTCTGCCAGAGCTATGGCTGACCCAAGGCCATCCCAGCAGGTGCAAGTGGAGGAGTGGGGAATCAAACCCAGTTCTCCCAGATAAGAGCCCTCACACTTAACCAATACACCAAACTGAAAGCTCATGCCTTGCCCCAAATTTTGTCAGCCTCGAAGCTGCCACTGGACTCTTACTCTTTCCTGCTGCTATATGTGCAACTCATTCTCATAGAAAGTATCAGAGCTGACAATCCTTCATTGCTTAATATACTGCCCAACAGCCCCTGAGTTCAGCTTGAGGGGGCAGTTCTGTAACTGGATATTCCCGTCTCTTTACATTCCCATTAACAGCTGGTGAGGAAGGAAGGAAGGATTCCCACTGCAACCCCCCACCCCCCAAATGGTTCCACTGCTCCTTCAGGAATTGCTATTTGCATCACGATGAAAACACACCCTTCCGTAAGTTTGCCTAGTTTGTGCAAACAAGGGCTCTAGGAGAGAGGCATTAACCCCACTCCCTCCCCCAGCTCAATTCTCACACTCACACAGCTGCTGCTGATGGAAAGTTAAAGAGATGAGAGATCTAGTCCTCAGCCTCCAGTGTCTCATGTGGCTGAGCCTTCCTGTTCTTACAAAAACTCATAAAGCTCCAGGCAGGAAAGGGAAAGCCGCGTCTTCAAAATGCCAAGCTGCAACCTGAATTGAAGAGCAGTACATGAAGATGAGGAGCAGCCGGTACGGTATAGTGGACGAAGTCGACTCTGGGGTGACGTCGCATCATGACGTTTTCATGGCAGACTTTTTATAGGGTGGTTTGCCACTGCCTTCCCCAGGCATCTACACTTTGCCCCCAGCGAGCTGGGTCCTCATTTGACTGACCTCGGAAGGATGGAAGGCTGAGTCAACCTGGAGCCAGCCACCTGAACCCAGCTTCTGCTGGGATCGAACTCAGGTCCTGAGCAGAGGGCTCGGATTGCAGTACTGCAGCTTTACCACTCTGGGGATCTCCCCAAATCCCACCCTCTCCAGGCAGCTCTCTCCCAAATTTCCAGATAGTTCCCAGCCCCATAGCTAAGGGCCATGAGGGGAGGGGGCCATGGAGGATGGAGCCATGGGGGCGAAAGCAGGAAGCTGGAGAAACTGGGGCCACCCCTCTTCCTTCCAGTTTGGTGTAGTGATTAAGTGTGCGGACTGTTATCTGGAAGAACCGGGTTTGATTCCCCACTCTTCCACTTGCACCTGCTGGAATGGCCTTGGGTCAACCATACCTCTCACAAGAGTTGTCCTTGAAAGGGCAGCTGCTGTGAGAGCCCTCTCAGCCCCACCCACCTCACAGGGTGTCTGTTGTGGGGGGAGAAGATATAGGAGATTGAAAGCCGCTCTGAGACTCTGATTCAGAGAGAAGGGCGGGGTATAAATCTGCAGTCTTCTTCTTCTTCCCCCCATGTGATTTAGAGCCAGCCAATAAATAAGTTGATTGGCTTGCCCTTTAAATGGCACAGGACCGGCCGCGGCTGCTCTTGGTTGCCTCTCCTGTGCAATTAAATTGTACTGGAGTGGGAAGGAGAGGGGCAGCCCTGGGACGGGGGTGAGGAGCCAAAAAAAAAAAAAAAGCGCCAAGCCCCTTGGGCCCCTGTTTAGCTAAGGGCCTGGTAGTTCCCAATAATGCCGGAAATCTCAACCAGCAGGGCCCAAAGGAACCCCTGACCTGAGACTTTGCGTAGCTCTTCTCCCCCACCCCCATTACAAGTTATTAGTAAAACTCTCAGAAGAAATGTGAGTAACTGCAACCCCTCTGAAGGGGCTTGTAAAAGACAACTACCGACAGTTCCTGCAATCTGCTTTTACTTGCATGCTTGAAGTCTGTCCAAAGAATAGCTTGCAATTGGGTTCCAGGAGCTCCACAGATAAACACAGAAAGCTGCCATAGAAAACAGGCTATTTGTATTTATAGGTAACCATTTCTAATGCCCTTTCCCAGAATAAATTTGGGAATGGAGTCAAGAAAAATGCAGCTCGCTGAAATATGGGTGCGTTCAGCTCTGCATCTGTGGAATGTAACCAAGAATTTTCTGTGCGAGGCTGCCTCTCGGGCTGTCGGACGTTCAGAGGTTGGGTCGTCCAGTGCAGTAAACATCAAAAATGGCCCAAATGTAATCCCTCGTAATGTTATTGAGACGGGATTCCTTGTCAGTTTAAGCTGCTTTTCTAAGAGCAAGAGTCCAGTAGCACCTTACAGAGCAGGGCTGGCCAAACACGCTTGATGTAAGAGCCACAGAGAACAAATGTCAGATGTTTGAGAGCCACAAGAAGGGGAGGGAGGGAAGGAGAGGTGGAAAGAAAGCAACTTTAAATGCATTCTCCAAGCCACCGGCTGGCTTGGCTTGGAGAAGTGATTTGAAGAGACAAATGCCTTTTCCAAGTTGGCGGGGGCTTTGAGAGCGACGCGTTATGTGTGAAAGAGCCACATGTGGCTCCCGAGCTTCAGTTTGGCCACCTTGGGGTTTTTTTGTCGTTCATTCACACAGTCGAGTCCAACTCTTTGCGACGCCATGGACCAAGCCACACCAGGCCCTCCTGTCTTCCACCATCCTCTGAAGTCTGTTCAAATTCTGTTTGCCAAGGAGTGATGGGGCCAGATGGCATGATCTTAGTTTTTTTGATGATGAAGGGGAAGACAGACTTCACATTCCTGGGATCCAAGATCACTGCAGATGGCCACCCTGCTAAAGAGTTACAAAATTTGTGGCAGGCTATGAGCTTTCGAGCTGTGGTGCTGGAGAAGAATCTTGAGAGTCCCTTGGACTGCAAGAAGATCAACTACGGGAAATCAACCCTGACTGTTCCCTGGATTGTCAGATGCTGAAGCTCAAATAATTTGGCCACCAAATGAGAAGAGCCTGCTTTGCGGGGAGGGCGGGATATAAATAAAAAGTATTATTATTATTATTATTAAGAGAGCACTCACTGGAGAAGCCCCTGATGCTGGGAAAGACAGAAGGCAAAAGGAGAAGGGGACGGCAAAAGATGAGATGGCTGGACAGTGTTACTGATGTAACTAACACAAATTTGAGCAGACTTTGGAGGATGGTGGAAGACAGGAGGCCCTGGCGTGACTTGGTCCATGGGGTTGCAAAGAGTCGAACTCGACCGTGTGACTGAACAACAACAAATGAGCTTTCATGAGTCACTGCTTACTTCAGATTCAACTAGAATGTGAGTCCATCTGTCCTTGTATCTTGGAGCGTGGAGCGATTTCAGATGCCAAATCAACAACAACAACAACAACAACAAATTTTATTTGTATCCCGCCCTCCCCGCCGGAGCAGGCTCAGGGCGGCTAACAACATGGTTCAGAGTTAAATTATACAAGTAAATAAAACTACATTAAACATTATCAGCATTTAGTTAAAATCTGGTTAAGCTTTAAAATTAAATTAGTTAATTTTTAAAAGTGCTAGTGCTATGTTTGCTTTTTCTGATGGCGGTTTCCTTCGCAATTTCCATTTTCATCAGGGAAGGCCAGTCTGAAGAGGAAGGTCTTGCAGGCCCTGCGGAACTGTTCTAGGTCCCGCAGGGCCCGCATTTCCTCTGGAAGTTGGTTCCATAGGCTCGGGGCTATAGAGGAGAAGGCCCGGTTACGGGTGCTTTGCAGCTTCACCTCTCTCAGTCCGGGGATAGTCAGCAGGTTTTTCCCGGCTGACCTCAGTGCTCTCTGGGGTTCATATGAGGAGAGACGGTCCCTAAGGTAGACAGGTCCTCAACCATATAGGGCAATACCAATGACAATACCAAGCAGATGACAATAGCAGGTGTGATTGAATTATGTGTGATATGCAAAGTGGTAGTAAGAGTGGAGAAATCAGCATTGGACAGTAAACCTAGGTCATGATTTAGTCCAGAAGGATGCATTGTCTTGAGCTTTATTATCAGTTGCAATTCAGCAGTCTCTCTTTCTGATCTCCCTTTGACAGACAGTGCTCCCTCTAAGCTTGGAGTCGTGAGCAAAAATTCTACTTTGTGAGCTACCAGCATTAAAGTTGTGAGTGAGCGACCTGGCTACTGCATAAATTAGTGTGCTCTGGGGCCCTCCTTCCTGAGCAAAGACAAAAATGTGTGAGCTGGAGGCTAAAAAACTGAGCTAGCTGATGGATATGGTCAGTTAATAGCTGGATGGCATGAAACTTTGAATCAAATGCCTGTTTTTCAGCAGAACGGAACTTCTGTTGGAGGATGGTGGAAAAGCATCAGGGGGAAGAAGGTGGCCGAAATGAGTTTGATTAGACTAATGGAAAGCATCAAGAAAAACCATAGTCGTGTTGTGTTGCTAGCACAGAAGATGCTGTTTTCTGAATGCTGTGCTTCAGCTGGCCTTTCTCACCGCAGTATTAATAAAATGTGATTATCCCAACAGATGGACGGAAGCCTTTCCCAATCAATCATGGCCAGTCGAGCGATGCCACGTTCTTAGAGGTACGATTTTTCAAGGGCTTCAATGACTTTTGTACTGCCTACTAGGAGTGGAATTCTAACAGGAGCTCCTCTGCATATTAGGCCACACACCTCTGATGTAGCCAATCCTCCAAGAGCTTACAAAGAAGAGCCTTGTCAGCTCTTGGAGGATTGGCGACGTCAGGAGGGTGTGGCCTAATATGCAGAGGAGCTCAAACTAGAATTCCACCCCTGCTGCCTGCCATCATGGAATCGTGTGTGTGTTAGTAGACCCTGTTGTAACCTCTGCCAACTGATGTATGGTAAAATACATAGCCTCCTACAGCAGCATTTAAGTTTGCACACTGAGTATGATTCACTCCTGATCTATCTGAAAGCTTGCTAGATGTCTGGCGGGAAACCTTTTCTCCTATGCACAGTCAGTAAGACAAAATAGGAGTCGATTGCACCTTTAAGACCATCTTAGTTTGATTCATTACGTAAGCTTTCATGTGCTCTCTAAGCACACTTCATGAGATGAGGAATCTGATGAAGTGTGCTTAGAGAGCACACGAAAGCTTATATTCTGAATAAAACTAAAACAGGTTAAAACGGATAAAAGGAAGTACTTCTTCACCCAAAGGGTGATTAACATGTGGAATTCACTGCCACAGGAGGTGGTGGCGGCCACAAGTATAGCCACCTTCAAGAAGGGTTTAGATAAAAATATGGAGCACAGGTCCATCAGTGGCTATTAGCCACAGTGTATGTGTGTATATAACATTTTTTGCCACTGTGTGACACAGAGTGTTGGACTTGATGGGCCGTTGGCCTGATCCAACATGGCTTCTCTTATGTTCTTATGTTCTTACTTCAGACCAACACGGCTGACTACTTGGATCTATCTAGTCAGTAAGACAGTAAGTGATAACTTGTATGGCTTGTAAACTGAATTACATCTTTTGCCTTTTTCTTTGTTTGTAGGATGCAATAGAAGTATGCAAGAAATTCATGGAGCGTGACCCAGATGAATTAAGATTTAATGCCATCGCTCTGTCAGCAGCCTAAATTATTCTTAAGTGGTGGTGAAGAACCCTGTGTGTCTAAGTATTGTCACAATCATGCTTTTGCCATGGATTACACTTTTGATACCTCCCAAGTAACAACGTTGATACAGATTAAAAAATTCTGATTTGTCCTAGATCTCTTGTGGGACTATTCCTTCTCCATTACTTCGAGTGACTTTAGATCAGGGGTGTCGAACATGCAGTTTGAGGGCCAAATCAGGCCCCTGGAGGGCTCCTATCAGGCCCCCAAGCAACTGACTGTCATCTGCTTCCTTCTCCTCTCTCTTGCTTCCTTCTGCATTTCAGCTTGCTTTGCAAGGCTTGCTCAATTGCACAGGAGCGACAGAGCAAAACCTCTGTCGTCTCCATTGGCTGAGGCTCCTTCCTTGGGGAGGAAGAAGGGCAGGGGGAACTTGCTTTGCCAGGCTCTCTCAATTGCATAGCAGAGCTACTGAGCCAAGCCTCTCTCCCTTCTATTGGCTGAGACTCCTCCTCCTTCTGGTCCCCTGGGGAAGGGAGGAAAGAACCGGAGCTTCCTTTGGCAGTTCCCTGGATCCCATGGGAGAAATACAAAGAAAACATCTTTAAGACCAATGAGTGCTAACGTTTTAAGCATGTTTTAAGTTTTTAAAAAATATATTTGTGTTTGTCTGTGTTCTTTATAAGATTTGTATCCCTGCTACCTAATCTTAAATAGGTACACACATGGCCCGGCCCAACATGGCTCAGCCCAACCAGACATGGCCCGGCCCCAAAAGGTCTCATTTATGTCAGATCTGGCCCTCATGACAAATGAGTTCGACACCCCTGCAGATGACTAAATGCCACAAATGCTGCTGTGGTAACAAAAAGAAGCAGTGCATATTACTTCATATTGCTTTTCCTCCTGATTGTAAGAAGTCGTAATTATACCATTACAGAAACACTGGTGCATTGCATTGTAGCGATCAGGCAACTGTAGATATGGCCACCCATAAGTCCTTTCACAACAACTACTGAGGGAACACCTTTGCCGCAATACTAGAAACCACTCCAGGTCATTCCCAACAAGAGTGTGTGTAGGACAGGAGCAGTGTTCCCCTTTAAGCTGAGTTAGTATGAGCTAGCTCACCGTTTTTTAGCCTTCAGCTCACACAGTTTTGTATTCGCCCAGGAAAAATGGCCCCAGAGCACAGCTTGGAGGGAGTATTGGTCAGGAGTGCTCCAATTTACAAGGTAACTGAACTTCAACATATTATCCCAAGAATTCTTTCCACAAACAGTTGCCAACTTGAGAAGACTCTCCTGTGTGAGTTTTATTTATTTATTTCATTTCTAACCCGGTCTCCCAGAATCAACTCAGAGTGGATGACGACTCATAACTATACAATATGACCTTTCTAAAATAAACATAAGTTAATATAGCCTGGGGGGGTTTTTTTGGTAGCAGGAACTCCTTTGCATATTAGACCACACCCCTCTGATGTAGCCAGTCCTCCAAGAGGGACTTCTTACTGGGCCTACTTGTAAGCTCCTGGAGGTTTGGCTGCATCAGGGGAGTATGGCGTAATATGCAAAGGAATTCCTGCTACAAAAAGAGCCGTGAATATAGCAATAGTTAAAAGTTGATAAGCATGTGCACTGTACGATGGATGTACAGAACTGGTATTCTCAAGCTACGGGGAGCCAGAAGTATTTGGGGTTTTTTAAATACATAAATAAATCTAAGTTGGCATCCTATTGGTTTTTTCTCCCAATTCTGGACTGCCTGGGCATTTTCTGGGCAGGGAGGGGATAGGAACTCAAGAACAGAACATACAGAAGCGCAAGAGTGGGGGGCGGGGTGGAACATTTGTGCCTTATAGGCACTGTGGAATTGCATAAGCTCCCGCAGGGCCCTGGTGATATTAGGCGCATAGTTCCACCAAGTCGGGGCCAGGACCAAAAAGGTCCCGGCCCTGGTCGAGGACATCTTTGGGGCCAGGGATCACCAGCAGATTGTTATCTGCAGAGCTAAAGCTCTCTCAGGGACATACCAGAGATGGTCCTGCAAATAAGTTGGTCCCAGACTACTCAAGGCCTTAAAGGTCAAAACCAAAACCAGAGATGGTGGTTCAGAGAAGACAAGAACATCCACCATTCTTGTTCTCAGGCCACACTGATTGCTAGTCCCTTATTCCCATTTTTTCTGTAAGGTGTTTCCAGGTGGCTCGTAACTTGTGACTGCAGAAGTCAAATTCACCCAAAATACCAAATAAAAAATCCATGTAGAAATGTATTTTCTACGAGGGGTATAAGAAGTACTAAGTTTCCTGATGCAGAATAAAGAAGACTAGGATGCTAGTGTCAACTGTGAGTGTGAATCAGCACACTATCTGTCCTCTACCTGAAGTGAGGGAGCAACTTATTGTATGGAACTCGTATTATGAATATCATCGTATAGTTCTTCCCAATTCCTGAATTCGTCTTCCTTTGTATGCAGTTATTTAAAACAAATTGACTGGTCGTTCTGCCCCGTGGCACAGAATGGTAAAGCTGCAGTACTGCAGTCGAAGCCCTCTGCTCATGACCTGAGTTCGATCCCAGTGGAAGCTGGTTCAGGTAGCCGGCTGCAGGTTGACGCAGCCTTCCATCCTTCCGAGGTCGGTCAAATGAGTACCCAGCTTGCTGGGGGGAAAGTGTAGATGACTGGGGAAGGCAATGGCAAACCACCCCGTAAAACGTCTGCCGTGAAAGCGTTGTGAAAGCAACGTCACCCCAGAGTCGAAAACGACTGGTGCTTGCACAGGGGACTACCTTTACCTTTTTTTCTGCAGTCCATATTTCTTAAGCTTTTGCATGAGAAGGTATTATTGAAACAGGTCAAAAACATGATGGAATTCTTATGTAAAGTACCGTTCCCTTTGCAGAAGGAGCCAAATGCTGGTTCAGAAATGAAAATGGAGATCGTCCGACATTCTGGCTCCTCAGCCCACATGAATTGCTAGTCCCTTATTCCCATTTCCCTGTAGGTGTTTCCAGGTGACTTTTAACTTGCAGCTACAGAAGTCAAATTCACCCTATCCGTTACTCCCTGGGTTTTCTTCCTTTGAAGATAGGAACCGTGTTTGCTCTTCTCCAGATGTTTGGGAGTGCACCAAATATCCATGAACCCACCCCCACCCCCAACATGAGACTGAATGGTTCTTGTATTTGCTCAGCTAATTTAGAATCTTCAGGGAATATCTTCAGTCCCCACCTATTTCCCACCCCCACCCCCAACTTTAAGTCATTCAGATGGTCAGAGTCTTCAGCAGACTTTCTTCATTATTATTGACCTGTAACCTCTTCCATCCTTATTCCTGTCAGCTGCTAAATATCTCATCTCAAAGCTTTTTCCCTAAACCCTTCAAACTGACACCAAGTAGACACTGAATCTTCTCCTCCTCCTCTTTCTTCCCCTTCTTCTCCTTTTTCTTCTCCTTCTCCCTTCCCCCTTCTTCTCTCCTTTTCCCTTCTTTCTCCTTCCATGCAAAATATTCTGAAGTGCTTTGGAGGGGCAGGAGGGCTTTTCATATCACACAAACACACAGCAGATCGTGACTGCATTTTTAAAAACAAGGAAGCAGAAAAGGGGGGGGGGGAGAAAACTCCTACCAGACAGCAAACAAGTAATCAAACTTCGTGTTTCAAAATCTGTTTGAAGTAATGCTGTCTTTCAAGGGAACATTAAAGCTGGTAAAATAGGTGTCTAAATTTTTGCTTTAATATGCATTGGGTTGGATCCCCTTGCTATTGGAGGTGCTTTCTTTCACTCAGTGGAGAAAAACGCCTCTGCAAGTGGAACAGATCCATGGCCCCTGACCATTGTTTGGGATTTTATTTGCAAAAGTTCAGGGAATATACTTCTCTAATCTAGGTTCTTTTGAATTCCACCTTATGCCTGTCTCATGAGATACCTGAAACAAGTGAATTTTGCTTCTCCCCCCCCCCCCCCCGAAGTTCCACTGAAGAACACCATAATTCTTAAGAACATAAGAGAAGCCATGTTGGAGCAGGCCACTGGCCCATCCAGTCCAGCACTCTGTGTCACACAGAGGCCGAAAAACCCAGGTGCCATCAGGAGGTCCATCAGTGGGGCCAGGACACTAGAAACCCTCCCACTGTGACCCCCCAAGCACCAAGAATACAGAGTATCACTGTCCCAGAGAGAGAGTTCCAACAATACGCTGTGGCTAATAGTGACTGATGGATCTCTGCTCCATGTTTATCCAATCCCCTCTTGAAGCTGTCTACACTTGTATCTTACAGTGAATGGCCACCGGATTTTTAAAAGGGCATTCCCCTGCCCCCATCTGTATATTCTTTGTCCCTATGCTTTTCCTATTGAAGCTCTGAATAAATACAACAGCAGCATCCCCTCCTCAAATTTCTGTGTGCAATGGCTAAGAGGAAGGGGGGGGGGATAGAAATAGGCAGTTGCTGGGGGGAATAGAATAGTTGAGCAGCTGTTTCATTTTTAAATGTTCCAGCCAAACGAGCAACGGATGGGACCAGCCCGGCTCTTGCGCTTGAAAGACAGCTTTGTAAAAGTAAAGGGGGTTAAGCTTGTACCTCTTAGTTTTTTAAGGCTTTTAAATATTTATGGAGCAATGAAACTAGGTATTTTAAAAGCTTGGTGCAAGGAAATAGCTGTTCATCACGTTGCGGGGGCAAGAGCCCATTGGTACTGGTGATATCCCCCACCCCGCCTAAGTTTTAAAAGCCACGGTTGTCTCTGAAACGAGAACCACATGTTCTCCACATAGAAGAGATTGCTGTGGAAGCGCCGGAACAGAGCAGCAGGCTTATCCCAGGAATGCTACCTTGGAAGTGGAACACCTGGATCCTATCAAAGGAATAATCGTGCAAGGCCCTAGAAGGAGGGCTTTGAAAGAGTGAAACTAGGAACAAATGATGGGAAATTAAAGGATGCTAGAGAATTTCTGAGTATACCTTCAGAACTTCTGTTCCCATTTCCCACCTAGCTCTGCTTTGTTAGTATTGCAGCTGGGGATATGTTTTCTCCTTCCAGATGTTTATGAATGATTTTTGATCTGTTGTGCAGAGATAATTGTGAAACAAAGCTGGAAAAATCTGACTTGTAACAGTTAGTAAAGCAATCATAGAATCATAGAGTTGGAAGGGACCTCCATGGTCATCTAGTCCAACCCCCTGCACAATGCAGGAAACTCACAAATACCTCCCCCTAAATTCACAGGATCTTCATTGCTGTCAGATGGCCATTTAGCCTCTGTTTAAAAACCTCCAAAAAAGGAGAGCCCACCACCTCCTGAGGAAGCCTGTTCCACTGAGGAATCGCTCTGACGGTCAGGAAGTTCTACCTAATGTTGAGCCAGAAACTCTTTTGATTTCATTTCAACACATTGGTTCTGGTCCTACCTTCCAGGGCCAAAGAAAATAATTCCACACCATCCTCTATATGACAGCCCTTCAAGTACTTGAAGATGGTGATCATATCACCTCTCAGCTGCCTCCTCTCCAGGCTAAACATGCCCAGCTCCTTCAACCTTTCCTCATAGGACTTGCTCTCCAGACCCCTCACCATCTTCGTCACCCTCCTCTGGACCCATTTCAGTTTGTCTATATCCTTCTTAAAATGTGGTGCCCAAAACTAAACACAATACTCCAGGTGAGGTCCTACCCGAGCAGAGTAAAGCGATACCATCACTTCATGTGAGCTGGATGCTATACGTCTGTTGATACAGCCCAAAATTGCATTTGTCTTTTTATGAACAAAGGAGTTTTCTTTTTAATGGGTGTTAGTCAGTGTTCCCTCTAAGCTGAGTTAGCGTGAGCTGGCTTACAGATTTTTCGCCTCCAGCTCACACATTTTTGTCTTCGCTCAGGAAGGATGACCCCAGAACACAATAATTTATGCAGTAGCTTGCCACTTTAATGCCAGTAGCTCACAAAGTAGAATTTTTGCTCACAAGACTCTGCAGCTTAGAGGGAACATTGGCGTTAGGCTAGTTAGCAATCCTAAATTTATATTTAGCTGACAAGGTGACAAGTACCAATCACTGAGATGTTAAAACAGGACTAGTTTCTTTCCCAAGTGGGATCCTAATATTGAAACAAAGGATGGGAAATTAAGAAGACTGCAGATTTATACCCCGCCCTTCTCTCTGAATCTGAGCCTCAGAGCGGCTTACAATCTCCTTTATCTCCTTCCCCCACAATAGACACCCTGTGAGGTGGGTGGGGCTGAGAGAGCTCTCCTAGAAGCTCCCCTTTCAAGGACAACTCCTGAGAGAGCTATGGCTGTCCCAAGGCCATTCCAGCAGCTGCGAGTGGAGGAGTGAGGAATCAAACCCGGTTCTCCCAGATAAGAGTCCGCGCACTTAACCACTACACCAACCTGGCTCTCTCAGCAGAAGCAGTAGCTGCTAGGCCCTATACCCTCTCTTGTCCTGCTCAAGGATGCTCGAGAAGCCACAGGTGCCCATGGGGGTTTATTCTGCCCTGTCAGGACAAGTGAGGGTACAGGGCCCGGCAGCTGCTTCTTCTGCTTCCTCTCCTAATGGCCATTCCAGATGTTTCAAGCCTGTGGTATCTGAATGAAACTGGAATCTCTACTAAATCTTTTGGAGGGTTACAGCTTACTTCCTGAGATGGGCCGGAGCGTAAATCTATCAGGCCAAATTTATATATGTAACCAAAGGGGATGGAATGGGGGGTACGTTACAGAAGGAGGCCCTTTGGAATATCCCCCTTTTCTTTTCTGCATAGAAACGGAGTCTCCTCTCCAGAATAAACTTTGCGGCATGTTAGCTGTAGGAGGGTGTAGATCGAAAGTGCCCAAAAACAGAGTGTGCTAAGCTTTAAATGGCTTGCTAGGGTTTGAAAGAGGACCCTGGAATGTCCTGGCTTGAAGAATGATGCCTTATTTTTGCTTTTAGGCTTTATGTACATTTACAAATGTTTGAGATTAATATCTCAGCAAACTTTAGAATCAGGAGTGGAACAGTGCATTACGGTGTATTTCTATACATTTGGAAGGGTGTAACTCAGTTTAGGACTACGCTGCGATTGTTCAGATGGGTTCTTGGAAACTGAAACAACAACATGGGGTCACAGTTCATAATAGAGAAAATACAACCAAACACTATGATACGCTGGCTAACATTAGCAAAAGTTTTGTAAGAAGTACTTTTATCACATATCTTACAAAGTTATTTGTCACATTAGAAGGAAGTACCATATTATAATCCAGAAGGCTTTTGCATCTGTTTTAACAGGGGTGTCTAACTCTTTTGTTATATGGGCTGGATCTGACATAAATGAAGAAGATGAAGATGAAGAAGATATTGGATTTATATCCCGCCCTCCACTCTAAAGAGTCTCAGAGCAGCTCACAATCTCCTTTCCCTTCCTCCCCCACAACAGACACCCTGTGAGGTGGGTGGGGCTGCAGAGGGCTCTCACAGCAGCTGCCCTTTCAAGGACAACCTCTGCCAGAGCTACGGCTGACCCAAGGCCATTCCAGCAGGTGCAAGTGGAGGAGTGGGGAATCAAACCCGGTTCTCCCAGATAAGAGTCCACACACTTAACCACTACACCAAACTGGCTTTCCAGATGAGACCTTATCACCATCGGGCTGGGCCATGTGTGTCATAATAATGCCAGGTAGGGAGTAGAAATATCAATTTAGCGCTCCTTGGCCTTCAAGGTGCTTTCTTTGTATCTCTTATGCGCAATCCAGGGAACTGGGCAAGGGAAGCTCTGGCTCTTTCCTTCCTTTCCCAGGGGACCAGAAGGGGGAGGAGCCTCAGCCAATAGAAAGGAGAGAAGATTGGTTCAGTAGCTCTGCTGTGCGATGGATACTATCCCTCCCCCCTCCTCCCCAAGGGAGGAGCCTCAGCTAATGGAGAAAACAGAGGTTTTGCTCTGTAGTTCCTGTGCAATTGAGCAAGCCTGCAAAGCAAGCTGTGATGCAGAAGGAAGCGAGAGGGAGAAGGAAGCAGATAACAGCCAGTTGCTCCGGGGCCTGATAGGAGCCCTCCAGGGGCCTGATTCAGCCCCTGGGCCACATGTTTGACACCTCTGTGTTTTAAGAAGTAGTTAAGGACTGATTTGCTTCAACTACATACACTGAAATATAGCAGGAGGCTGATAACTTTAATGTGTACCACATCATCCTTGAGAAAGAATTTGATGAAAAGTGCCTAAACTGGATTCTCTTGTTGGATGGGTTCTCAGAAGCTGGCAAGTGGGGGGGGGCATCAACGATGCTACCGGTATATTTTAGAGAGCCAGTTTGGCATAGTGGTTAAGTGTGCGGATTCCTCCACTTGCACCTGCTGGAATGGCTTTGGGTTAGCCATAGCTATTGCAGGAGTTGTCCTTGAAAGGGCAGCTGCTGCGAGAGCTCTATCAACCCCACCCACAGGGTGTCTGTTGTGGGGGGAGAAGATATGGGAGATTGTAAGCTGCTCTGAGTCTGACTCAGAGAGAAGGAAAGGAAAGGTCCTCTGTGCAAGCACCAGTCGTTTCCGACTTTGGGGTGATGTTGCTTTCACAACTTTTTCACGGCAGACTTTTTAGGGGGTGGTTTGCCATTGCCTTCCCCAGTCATCTACACTCCCCCCCACAGCAAACTGGGAACTCATTTGACTGATCTCGGAAGGATGGAAGGCTGAGTCAACCTGGAGCCGGTTACCTGAACCCAGCTTCTGCTGGGATCGAACTCAGATCATGAGCAGAGCTTAGGACTGCAGTACTGCAGCTTTAACACACTGCGCCAGTATAAATCTGCATTCTTCTTCTTCTTTTAGTCCTGTTCAGTAACTCTGCTTATAAGGTTAAATATGGGGAAATATGATATGTGCACTAGCTCGACAGCCTCGGTAACTGTTGGAATATTTAGCAGAGCAACAAAGGCAGTCTGGCGTGTGTATTAGTTTAAGGGAAAAAAGTGTTACTATATAAAGATAGGCGAAAGGGTTACACTTGGAAGTAAAATAACAAACATCTTATCTAACTGGTTCTAAGCACCATGTTGACTGTTTGGATGCTCAATCTCCTGTGTGTGAGAGAACAAAAGGAATGACATTTTCCTACAGTCGCCCACTGGATAGGCCTAAACCCACACAGCATCCCAGTAACACTCAATCAGCCAAGAGAGATTGTACTGCTCCTTTCATTAGGAAAATTGTCACCTTCTGGAGAGCCAGTTTGTGGTTAAGTGTGAGGACTCTTATCTGGGAGAACTGGGGTTGATTCCCTCCACTTGCACCAGCTGGAATGGCCTGGGGTCAGCCATAGCTCTTGTAGGAGTTGTCCTTGAAAGGGCAGCTGCTGTGAGAGCCCTCTCAGCTCCACCCACCTCACAGGGTGTCTGTTGTGTGTTTGTGTGTGTGTGTGTGGAAAGTTAAGGGGATTGTGACCTCTCTGAGTATAGGGCGGGATATAAATCTAATACCATCTCCTCTTTGGTGGGAACGATGTGCGTGAGATCTTATTGGTGCCTAAACTAACTAGCTGACATTAGCATGCATGCATAAACCAGTTAACTCTTTCATGACTGAAGGATGAACTTGCAAACTCCAGCAGTAACCACTTGAAAAGTTTGTGGCTCCATCTTTGTAGAGGGCAAAGAACACCTGGAACTGTCAGACCACGCTGTGAATCTCTCCCTGACATCTCCCCTTGTTCGACTTTCCAAGGCAACAAAAGCTGTGATTGATGCAGACAAAGCAAACAGAATGCCTTCAGTTCCCCCACGCGACTGTCACAAAGGCCCGCATTCTTAACACACTGGAAAAAAAACCACAATCTCTGGGCTGGAATAAGTAAGCCACATGAGTAGGATGATCGCTGATATTTACTGTGTTAGCTTCTGTGTTAATTTCCAATCAAGAAATTGCTTTTATGGATGGTCTGAAGTTGACCAACATGTGACGCCAGTGTCCATGCCTACTTTCCCTCCTATCTTCCTTTGAAAATATCAAGAACCACATGTTGCCACAGCTGGCAACCCTAGGAAGTAATTAGGAGATGGGAACTGGCATGCTGGCATCACCTTGGCATGCTTACTTCTAGTAAGAGGTGGAATTCTAGCAGGAGCTCCTTTGCATATTAGGCCACACACCCCTGATGTAGCCAATCCTCCAAGAGTTTACAAGGCTCTTCTTACAGTCTTGGAGGACTGGCTACATGAGGGGTGTGTGGCCTAATATGCAAAGGAGCTCCTGCTAGAATTCCACCCCTGCTTCTAGTAAAAATGGGCAGTGATGTCATAGCACTGTGTAGGACTTGCAAAACTTTATGGTTATATCACTTAGCATAAGACCCAGCAACCCTGCAAGATTCCAATTGTTGTTGTTCAGTCACACAGTCAAGTCCGACTCTTCGCCACCCCATGGACCACATCACGCCAGGTCCATCTATCTTCCACCATCCTCCTAAGTTCGCTCAAATTCATGTTCGTTGCATTGATAACCATCTCATTCTTTGCCGTCCCCTTCTTCCTTTGCCTTCCATCTTTCCCAGCATCAGGGTCTTCTCCAGTGAGTGCTCCCTTCTCATTTGAAGACATTGGATTTATATCCCGCCCTATACTCGGAATCTCTAATGAGTCCTCTTAGGGTTGAGGAGTCCTCTTAGGGGATGCGAAACTACAGGTAGGGCCTAGAGATCTCCTGGAATTGCAAGTGCTTTCTAATCACAAGGGGCTTCGCCTATAGAGCAGGACTGAGCACTCACCTTGGTTTGCTCAACAACACCTGTTCACCTGCTGTGCCAATCACTCCATGGTAATTAGTAATGAGTCCTTGTAGGGTTGCCCAGGGCTCACCTTGTAGCAGGATCTCCTTTGCATATTAGGCCCCACCCCCCTGATGGAGCCAATCCTCCTGGAGCTTACAGTAGGCCCTGTATGAAGAGACCTGTAATCTCTTGAAGGATTGGCTACATAAGAGGGGTGTGGTCTAATATGCACAGGAGCTCCTGCTACAAAGTGAGCCCTGGGTTTGCCAAACTACAGGTAGGTTAGTAACAACCCAAGAGTTCCACAGAAACTGGAAATGTAAACAATATCACCACGGAATAACGAATGAAATTCACCAAAAAATTACGATACTTTTACAAAGTTACAAAAGTTTATAATACTTTACAAAAGTTTCAAGTCCATACAATTTGCAACAAGCGCAATACTAACAAACATTCAATTTGCAAAACCCACTTCCTGTTGGTTCTCTGTATTCCCTCAATCTCGCCGCATCTGCGGGGCTCTTTGCGTTAGTGCTGGTGCAGTTGCCAATTTTATATTCAGGGTCGATATCAAAATTTCACACCATTTACAACGTGGCATACAATATGCATGTAGGGTTGCCAAGTCCAATTCAAGAAACATCTGGGGACTTTGGGGGTGGAGCCAGGAGACATCAGGGTGGAGCCTGAAGCAAGGGTGTGACAAGCAGAACTGAACTTCAAAGGGAGTTCTGGCCATCACATTTAAGGGGACCGCACACTTTTGAAATGCCTTCCCTCCTTTGGAAACAATGAAGGATAGAGGCACCTTCTTTGGGGGCTCATAGAATTGGATCTCCTGGTCCAATCCTTTTGAAACTTGGAGGGTATTTTGGGGAGAGGTACTGGACGCTATGCTGAAAATGTAGTGCCTCTACCTCAAAAAACAGCCCCCCTCCCAGAGCCCCAGATACCCACGGATCGATTTTCCATTATACCCTCTGGGAATCAGTCTCCAAAGGGAATAATGGAGTGCCCAGCAGACATTTCCCTCCCCCCCCTTTCTGATGACCCTGAAGTGGGGGAGGGCCTCTAAACCGGGGGATCTCCTGCCCCCAGCTGGGGATTGGCAACCCTACAGCCAAGTCCCACTCCTGCTCTAGACGCCCCTGCCTTCAGCGTCCCCAGAGGGCGCGATTGCGCTCAGGTCTGTGCTGCGAGGTGCCTGCAAAGCGCCCCGCCGTGGAGGGATTGCACAAGCGGCCAACAGGTGTTGGTGAAGAAAAACGAGGCAGGTGCTCAGGCCTTCGGCTCCTAAAGCCCCCTTGTGGGATTTGGGCTCCCCCTCTTCAAAGGCCGGAGAGCTACTGCCCTCCCCTCGCGATGCTTCCGATAGCCTGCCTTCCAAGCGCCGTCTCCAAACCCCCGACCCCGCGCGCCGCTTTGGTCTCGTGCTTTAAGCGCCACCCTCCACCCCTCGCTCCGGCCGCCGCCACGCCACGCGCGGCGCTTTCCCCACCTGCCGCCAGGTGGGGCTCGAGAGGCCCCTTTCCGGAAAGTTTTAAGAAAGTTTCGCCCGAGCGCGGCCGGCGTCGCTGCTTCGCCAGCGCCCCGGAGCAGAGCAGAGCAGAGCAGAGGCGAAGGCAGGCGGCTTCTAACGGGAGCCGAAGGAGGCAGCCGGGAGCGAACCGAGGGGAGCAGGACCCCCGTTGGTAAGCGGCTGGCGGGGCTGGCGGGAGGAGGCAGGTCGGGCTCTCTTTTAGCGAGGGGCGCTTAATTGGCTTCGGAGTCGGCTTTTAATTGGCTCCTTCCCAGGCGCGCCCCCCTTCGGGCTTGCTTTCGGTGGAGGCGCGCAGCAGCCTCCTCCTGCCAAAGCCTCCTGAGGGGACTGGAAGGGGCGCCCGCCGCTTCTCCGCCCGCCCTTGACCCTCCGCTTTCGCCCCACCCCACCCCTCCCCAGGGCAGCGCTTGTCTGGTCCGCCGCCGCCGGCCATGGAGGGCAGAGAAGGGGCCGCCGAGGGCGCAGGAGACGGAGCGTTCGCCGAGGCTCGCCGCTGGGTGGAGGTGAGTCAGGTGGGGCTGGGGCGCGCGTCCCGGGGGCTCTTTCTTTATTTCGTGCCCGGGCGGGGAGGTTCCAGGTCCGTCGAGGTTGGCTCAGTGGTAGAGCAGCTGCTTGGGAAGCAGAAGGTCCCCGGTTCAAACCCCGGCACCTCCAACTTAAAAAAGGGTCCAGGCAGAGAGGCGTGAAAAACCTCAGCTGGAGAGCCGCTGCCAGTCGGAGTAGGCAATGCTGACTTTGGTGGACTGACGGTCTGATTCAGTAGAAGGCGGCTTCGTATGTTTGGGGAGGGGGCTGTTGTGGCTCGGTGCTAGAGCATCTGCTTGGTAAGCAGAAGGTCCCAGGTTCAGTCCCCCACATCTCCAACTCAAAAGGGTCCAGGCAAGTAGGCGTGAAAAACCTCAGCTTGTGACCCTAGGCTCTGATGGACCCAGGGGTCTGATTCAGTAGAAGGCAGCTACATATGTTCTTTATAGGGGAGGGACGGTGGCTTCAGTGGTAGAGCATCTGCTTGGGAAGCAAAAGGTCCCAGGTTCATTTCCAACTCAAAAGGGTCCAGGCAAGTAGGCATGAAAAACCTCAACTTGAGACCCTGGAGAGCCGCTGCCAGTTTGAGTAGACAAGACTGACTTTGGTGGACCTGAGAGTCTGATTCCGTATAAGGCAACTTCGTTGTGTCCATATGTCCATCCCAAAAGGATCAAAACTCAGTGAGGGGTAGTCCAGACGGCGCGGAGTTGGTGCGCAGGGGGGGTCTTAATGGCTCGCATTAAATGAGTGGGTCGGGTGGGCAGCCCTTGTTGGTCTGAAGCAGCAGGTCAGAGTTGGAGTTCAGTGGCTCCTTTAAGACCAGCAGAGTCCAGTGGTCCCTTCAAAGTTTGAGTCCAGTGGCCCTTTCAAGACTAACCAAGACCAGTGACACCTTCGAAGTTTGAGACCAGTGGCCCCTTTAAAGTTTGAGTTCATTGACATCTTCAAGACCAACAAAGTCCAGTGACACCTTCAAAGTTTGAGAACAGTGGCCCCTTCAAGACCAACAAAGTCCAGCGGCTCCTTTAAAGTTTGAGTCCAGTGGCATCTTCAAGACCAACTCCAGTGAAAAAATCCAGTGACACCTTCAGAGTTTGAGACCAGTGGCCCCTTCAAGACCAACAAAGTCCAGTGACACCTTCGAAGTTTGAGACCATTGGCCCCTTCAAGACCAACAAAGTCCAGTGGGGCCTTTAAAGTTTGAGTCCAATGGCATCTTCAAGACCAACAAAGTCCAGTGACGCCTTCAGAGTTTGAGACGAGTGGCCCGTTCAAGACTAACAAAGTCCAGTGACACCTTTGAAGTTTAAGACCAGTGGCCTCTTCAAGACCAACAAAGTCCAGTGACACCTTCAAAGTTTGAGACCAGTGGCCCCTTCAAGACCAACAAAGTCCAGTGGGGCCTTTAAAGTTTGAGTCCAGTGGCATCTTCAAGACCAACAAAGTCCAGTGACGCCTTCAGAGTTTGAGACCAGTGGCCCATTCAAGACTGACAAAGTCCAGTGACACCTTCAAAGTTTGAGACCAGTGGCCCCTTCAAGACCAACAAAGTCCAGTGGGGCCTTTAAAGTTTGAGTCCAATGGCATCTTCAAGACCAACAAAGTCCAGTGACGCCTTCAGAGTTTGAGACGAGTGGCCCGTTCAAGACTAACAAAGTCCAGTGACACCTTTGAAGTTTAAGACCAGTGGCCTCTTCAAGACCAACAAAGTCCAGTGACACCTTCAAAGTTTGAGACCAGTGGCCCCTTCAAGACCAACAAAGTCCAGTGGGGCCTTTAAAGTTTGAGTCCAGTGGCATCTTCAAGACCAACAAAGTCCAGTGACGCCTTCAGAGTTTGAGACCAGTGGCCCATTCAAGACCAACAAAGTCCAGTGACGCCTTCAGAGTTTGAGACCAGTGGCCCATTCAAGACTGACAAAGTCCAGTGACACCTTCAAAGTTTGAGACCAGTGGCCCCTTCAAGACCAACAAAGTCCAGTGGGGCCTTTAAAGTTTGAGTCCAGTGGCATCTTCAAGACCAACAAAGTCCAGTGATGCCTTCAGAGTTTGAGACCAGTGGCCCATTCAAGACTAACAAAGTCCAGTGATACCTTTGAAGTTTGAGACCAGTGGTCTCTTCAAGACCAACAAAGTCCAGTGGGGCCTTTAAAGTTTGAGTCCAGTGGCATCTTCAAGACCAACAAAGTCCAGTGACGCCTTCAGAGTTTGAGACCAGTGGCCCATTCAAGACCAACAAAGTCCAGTGACGCCTTCAGAGTTTGAGACCAGTGGCCCATTCAAGACTGACAAAGTCCAGTGACACCTTCAAAGTTTGAGACCAGTGGCCCCTTCAAGACCAACAAAGTCCAGTGGGGCCTTTAAAGTTTGAGTCCAGTGGCATCTTCAAGACCAACAAAGTCCAGTGATGCCTTCAGAGTTTGAGACCAGTGGCCCATTCAAGACTAACAAAGTCCAGTGATACCTTTGAAGTTTGAGACCAGTGGTCTCTTCAAGACCAACAAAGTCCAGTGGGGCCTTTAAAGTTTGAGTCCAGTGGCATCTTCAAGACCAACAAAGTCCAGTGGGGCCTTTAAAGTTTGAGTCCAGTGGCCTCTTCAAGACCAACAAAGTCCAGTGGGGCCTTTAAAGTTTGAGTCCAGTGGCATCTTCAAGACCAACAAAGTCCAGTGATGCCTTCAGAGTTTGAGACCAGTGGCCCATTCAAGACTAACAAAGTCCAGTGATACCTTTGAAGTTTGAGACCAGTGGCCTCTTCAAGACCAACAAAGTCCAGTGACACCTTCGAAGTTTGAGACCAGTGGCCCCTTCAAGACCAACAAAGTCCAGTGATACCTTCAGAGTTTGAGACCAGTGGCCTCTGATGTGTGGGTGTGGGGGCAGCCTTGGGCAGCAAAAACCCTAGCACCTCCACCACCACCAGTCCATGCAAAAATTGTCTTCCAGAAAACCGGTCCCTGGTGCCAAAAAGGCTGAGGGGCCACTGCCCTATTTCATACCCAGATCCTTGTCCAACATAGAGTGTTGGGCTAGGAACTGAGAGATCTGCGTTCTTATCCCCACTCTGCCACAGAAGCTAGCTGGGTGTATTTGGGCCAGTTAGACACGCTCAGCCTAACCCACTTGATGGTAGCTTTTAATAAGTAGCTTTTTCTGGATTCTTCAGGCTACCATAATGGGGACTCACTGACTGAGAGTATAAGGAGGGATCCCCAATCTTTTTGAACCTGTGGGCACCTTTGGGATTCTGACACAGGGTGGTGGGTGGATATACAAAATGGCTGCCGCAAGACGAGGAGCCGTCCACAAAACGACTGTTGACTCCTTTCTAAAAACCCTGGGCACACATCAAGAAAGGGTGTAAAGGAGTGTGGGTTTCTATCCTGGTAGCTAAACTTCCATCTTTCAGGGCCATTTCAGTTTTCTCCTTTGATGTAGCCTCCTGTATTTTACAGAGGAGTAATCATGCATTCCTTTCTGCTTAACAAAGCATATGTTAAGTTTTATGGCCAAGTTCAGATTTGCAAGCTGCACTTAAAGGAGACAGTTTAGTCCTTGGTGTGAACTCCCAGAGATCCATCAAAGATGATGGAATGGCACCTGAGGAACTGATTGTCAAAAAAAAAATCTCCCTCAAAGGTGTCTTCTGCGTTTCTGGAACTCAGAGAATGTAACCGAAAGACTTGTGGTTGCTCTGTAAAATTAACAAGGTGTGTGAAGTGGCCAGGTCACTAAAAGGGATCTTATTTTCTAGCTTTGCTCTATGAATAGCTGCAAGTGTTTGTACGTGTTGGAAGGTGGTTTGAAAAGTGATGCCTTGAGGCTATTAATCTTAACACTTCTGGGAGAAAAACTTATTTTGCCAGCTCCTGGAATAATGGCACATATTTCATTGGCTTCTATGAGAAGGGGGGGGGATGGGGAAGCCATTCTGGGACACTTCACCTTCAGGTCCGTTATTTCAGGAAGTGGAAAACAGGAAATTTAAGTACTCTCTCAAGGCTTGGCCAGTTTCAGCTAGCAGAGTTTCTCAGTGTATAGACTTTGAGCCTGTACATTTACATTATGTGGATGGGGTAGATACAAGTGAAGGCTTTTCTTTTTTACACAGCAGGTGTGCTGGCATGTAGTTATGTCATTGTAATGGTAACACCAATGAGTAAGTTGTGAGAGTTTTTACAAGCGTGATAAGTTGGGCTTCAGGGCTTTTTTGTAGCAGGAACTTCTTTGCCTATTAGGCCACACCTCCCTGATGTAGCCAATCCTCTTGGAGCTTACAGTAGGCCCTGTATTAAGAGCCCTGTAAGCTCTTGGAGGACTGGCTACATCAGGGGGGGTGTAGCCTAATATGCAGAGGAGTTTCTGCTACGAAGAAAAGCCCTGGTAGTAAGAGATTCACACTGAGTACATGTGCTCTGACATAGTTTGGGGTTGTGTGAAGGATTTCTGATACTTACCATTTGTAATACTTTTTGCCCTTCTGCACTTTAATTAAAAATTGTAGGGCCATTAGGGCCTATATTAAAATGGCTTTGGGAGAAACTACATTGGCTGTTTCTGGCTTAAACAAAACCTGGTTTTGTTGCTTACTTCAGAAGTAACTGTGGAATTATTTTAGTGTCATTGTACATGCTCACACTTCTTTACATGGCAAAACATTGGTTTGGATCGAGCAATGCACAAGTTGAAACTAATGGTTTGTTGTAGTAGAAAAGAGCAGGAGTCCAGTAGCACTCTGAAGACTATCATAAGAACAGAAGAGAAGCCATGTTGGATCAGGCCAGTGGCCCATCCAGTCCAACATTCTGTGTCACACAGAGGCCAAAAAACCCCCAGGTGCCATCAGGAGGTCCACCAGTGGGGCCAGGACTCTAGAAGCCCTCCCACTGTTGCCCTATCCCCCTCAAGCACCAAGAATACAGGGCATCACTGCCCCAGACAGAGTTCCAATGATAAGCTGTGGCTAATAACCATTGATGGACCTCTGCTCCAGATGTTTATCCAATCCCCTCTTGAAGCTGGCTATGCTTGTAGCTGCCACCACCTCCTATGGCAGTGAATTCTATCAAAATTTGTGGTAGGGTATGAGTTTTCGTGAGCCATTGCTCACGTCTTCAGAAGCGAGCAGCTATGTATTTAGCAAAATAAATGCATGAAACAAATGGAGGTTGAGGAAGCTATAGATTTGGGAGCATTTATAGCGGACATCCCTGTAGTTCTACCTCAAGTTACATTCAAATGCTTGCAAAAGTTATAATTATATAATTACCAGTGACTTGTCTCTACAGAGAAGAGTACCAAGAAGTCTTTTTTTTTGTAGACCAAATTTTTTAATTTTTGCAATACATTGAAAAATATACTTCAGTCAACACCCAAATATAATCAGCCAATACATTACAAATTTTCCTCCCCCCCCTCTAATTTATAACCTCCGCCGGTATTTAAAATATATAAAAAACATTCTAAAGGTAAAATTCACTCTTCTAGAATCTTCACTAAAAGTTACCATTATCTTAACTCAAAGATGATTATTATGCTTTATCCTCAACTTAATTCTTATTCATCTAACTTACATATTAAATCAAATAACATCACAGTTCTTCTTTTCTCTTTAAAAGTTCAGTTATTGTTGTCAAAAACCACTAAATGTCTCTTCACTTTCCATTGTAACGCCACATAGTTTTGAAACTTCTCCCAGTCGTCTTTGAATTTCTCCAAATTACAGTCTTTTAAGATTCTAGTAACTTTGTCCATTTCACTCCAGTTTAATACTTTTAAGACCCAGTTCCATTTTTCTGGTATTTTGTCTTGCTTCCACATTTGTGCATACAATGTCCTTGCAGCTGAAAGCAAATACCACAACAATGTCCTGTCTCGCTTCGGAAAGCTTTCCATTTGTAACCCCACCAGAAAGACATCCGGGGTTCTCTTAATATTATATCCCAAGATTTTCCCAAGAAAGAACCTTCATGTTTTTTACATTTCCAACACCTATCTGAAGCTTGATTGTTCATTTTTGCTAGTTTTTTAGGTGTCATATACCACCTATACAGCATTTTAAAACAGTTCTCTTTTATATTATAACACGTTGATATTTTTATAGAGTTCTTCCATAGGTGTTCCCACGTTTCCATTTGTATTTCCTTGTTAAAGTTTATTGCCCATTTAATCATTTGAGGTTTCACCACCTTCTCTTCCGTAGACAGTTTCAGTAACAGCTTATAAGTCCTTGAAATCAGTTTTTCATTTTCACCCAACAGCATTTTTTCCATTTCTGTTTGTTCATGTCTTATACCTGTATTCCTGATAACATTCTCTACCAAACTTTTAATTTGTTGCAATTGAAACCAGTTAAACTTATCCTGCAACTCTTCGGCCAATTTCAATTCTACTTTGCCTCCATGAATCTAGCAGTTGTTTATATGATATACATTTTTCTTCCTGTGGACTTGAAGACAACTTTATAACTTCTGTTGGCACAATCCAAAGTGGTTTTCTCTCATTACCATATTTACTTTATTTTTTCCAAGTATTCAACAAGTTCCTCCTTATATAATTGTGTGAGAAAAGTCCATCCATCTTCTCCTTCCCATAATACACGTATGCATGCCAACCAAAAATATTTCCATGGCCTTCTAATGCCAATAATTTTCTGTTAAGCAAAGTTATCCAGTCCTTAATCCATACCAAACAAACAAAATGGTATAATCTTAAATCAGGTACTTGGAAGCCACCTCTTTCTTTCGCATCCGTCAGAATTTTCATTTTAATTCTTGATTTTTGGTCCGCCCATACAAATTCTGAAATCTTTCTTTGCCACAGATTAAATTGTTTCTTATCTTTCACTATTGGAATAGTTTGAAAGAAAAACATAATTCTTGGTAGAACATTCATTTTAATTGCAGATATCCTCCCCAGCATGGATAAATTCAATTTATTCCACTTTAACATATCCTCTTCAATTTTATGCCAAAGCTTTTCATAATTATTCTTGTATAAATCAATGTTTCTCATCGTAATCTCCACACCTAAATATTTTCCTTATGAGGTAACTTCGCATCCAGTAGCATTTTGTAGCTCTTTCTGTTTGCTTAGTGACAGATTCTTACTAAGGATTTTCGATTTTTCCGACAGTTCTCCATACTCTTTGATTTTCTTTAACAACGAAGTTGTCACTTGTAATGGATTTTCATTGATAAACATCACATCATCTGCAAAGGCTCTGTATTTAAAGTAAAAACCTTTCAACTTCAGTCCCTCTATTTCTTTATCCTCTTCAATCTGAGTCAACAAGACCTCAACAAGACCTCTAGGGTCATTATAAATAGCAACAGAGATAGAGGGCAACCTTGTCTTGTGCCTTTGCTAATTATCATTTGTTCTGTTAAGTCAGCATTCACACAAAGTTTAGCTTGTTGTTCTGTATATATTGCCTTAATCATCCTTATAAAATCATCTCCTAGTTTCATTTTTTCCATCACTGCAAACATAAAATCCTAGTTGAGATGATCAAAAGTTTTTTCTGCATCAGCAAAAAATAAAGCCACCTCTTTTTCTGGATGCTTTTCATAGTATTCTACAATGTCTATTACTGTTCTGATATTGTCTCTTATTTGCATTCTGGGGAGAAAACCTGCTTGTTCCTCTTGAATAGAAATGTTCAAATGCTGTTTAAGTCGTTCCGCTAGAATTCTAGCAAAATTTTTATAGTCATTATTCAGTAGTGAATTTGGTCTATAATTTTTAACATTCGTAACATATCTTTCTTCTTTCGGTATCAATGAAATGACTGCTTCTTTCTATGTATTTGGCACTTCCCCATCTTGTCTAATACCGTTCATCAATTTTTGAACTTTAGGTACTAATACTTCTGCCAGAACTTTATAAAATTTTGCTGAAAAGCCGTCAGGACCCGGAGCTTTTCCTAATTTCATTGAACAAATTGCTGCTTCTATTTCTACTTTTTCAATTGGTTCATTCAAAGTTTTTTCCATATTTTCTTTTAGGGGTTTCACTTTCATTCTTTGCAGGTAAGCTTCTATTTTCTCATTATTTACTTGTTGACCTTTACATAATTTAGTGTAGAATTTATAAAATTCCCTTTTAATTCTGGCTTGATCTACAATTTCTTTACCCTCTGAAAAATTCTTTTTATGAATTTTTTCTCCCTTTTTTCTTCAATTGCCAAGCCAAGTATTTCCCCGGCTTATTAGCGCCCTCAAATGATTTCTGCTGTAGCCTTTTTAAATTCCACTCCACCTCTTTATTCAATAAGTGTCTCAATTGGTTCTGCAGAATTGTAATTTCCCGCAATATTTTCTTTTCCCCCGGTCTTTTTTTCAGTTCATTTTGTTTTTTTACCTATTTCTGTTTGTCAGTCCATCAATTGTTTTTCTTTAGCTCTTTTATCTTTATTGTTCAATGTAATTAGTATTCCTCTCGTAACAGCTTTATACGCATCCCATACGGTCTGAATTTTAACATCCTGATTTTCATTCACTTGGAAAAAAGTTTTTGTTTCTTTTTCAAGAGATTTCACTATTTCTACTTTTTGCAATAAGTCTTCATTTAACCTCCATCTTCTCATCTTTTCCCTTTCTTTCGCTAACCACATTAATGGATTGTGGTCTGCACCTATTTTCAGAAGAATCTTTATTTTGTTAGTGATAAGTCCCAAATCTTTCGTAGACCATACCATATCAATTCTTGAGAAGGAGTTATGCCTTGCTGAAAAAAAAGTATAGTCACGCATATTAGGGTTAAACTTTCTCCATACATCTTCCAGACTTTCTTGCTTTGTTAGTTCAAAAAATGACTTTGGCAGCTTGCCATCTTTATTCTTTTTGTTTCCAGATCTGTCCAAAGAGTTCTTAATAGTTCCATTGAAGTCTCCCATTAACGTTACTTAATCTTAGGTCACTTGGTCTAATTGTTGCATAATGTCTTTAAAAAGAACATCTTTCGCCCCATTAGGGGCATATAGTCCCAATAACAACGTCTTTTTCTCATTCATAAACACCTCCACAGCAGCGTATCTACCTTCATTGTCTTTAAAAATCTTTTTAAAAAAGGTTTATTTCTTTAGTTTCTTCTCACTTCTGGTTATTAAATCCTTCATTACCTTCACCAATCTTGCCTCCATAGCATCCAGTTGTTCTTGAACTTGTTTAGCTATTTTTCCTTCTCCCAGCGAGGCTGCTCTTAGACATGTAACCCTTGGTCCCAGCTTTTGATCAGACATCACTGTCCTCCCATTGCATAAACTGGGTTCTTAAGTTGACCTCACCAAGCCACAATCTGATAGTTGCATTCAGTAGATTAGAGCATGCCCTTTCCAACAAGCCCAAAATTGCCATCCTCTGAGCTTCCTAGCTCCAGATATTAATTTTTAAAGTTCCGATGTTTCTTTATGGTTTCTGGCTCTAGAGAAGACCCGGATGCTTGAAGATTCCTCTTCTTTCAACACTTTCTTCCTGACTCTCTGGCCATGAAGTCTCATTCTCGATGGTTGTAGATCCCACGATAGTTGAAAAGATGTAACTTCCTGTTTCGTATTAAGAGTCTGCAGCTTTGTTATGGCTGGGCTTTTTTTCAAAGCCACAAGAATTTTAAACAGCAACTATTTTTTTACACTTTTCTGCTTACTCTTAACTAAAAAAATTCCACTTTCACCCCCTTCCACTTCTCCTTGATTTTATGCTCTTGCAAATAGTTCTAGGTCTTAAATCTTTTAACAGTTTTATTTTAGTCCCGGAGTGAAAGATAAGAATCTTTTACTTTAACGAAGTCTATTCTTGTTTATACCGTCCACTTTGCTTTCAGATATTATTATAGTCCATAGAAAGCTGGAATATTGATGAGTTTATATCAATTTAATGACTCCGGAGATTCTTTGTAGATGATGGAATACAATTCTTCATCGGGGATTCTTCAAAGCCAAAAAGAAAACCCTCCTGGGATCTCTTGTCAGCCAAAATAAGTACCCTCAAAATTATCAAGCATGTCTTAGACAGATTCCTTTACTGGAAAATGTCGGCAGCAGGCATTAGATTGCCTTTTATGCCCAAAACAAAGATTTCGGTCTGCTCCTCCTGAAAGAAACAGGTCAACTCACCATGTTCCAACCCTGGAAGCCAAGAGTACCAAGAAGTCTTGAGGGGAAAAATGTTTTACTACAAACTTATTTGGGGTCTGATGGGCATTCCTTGTTACTGTTTGCCTGCCCTGGATTTCTTCTTGCGATGCATCACAATTGAGAATGGTCATAGATAGTGGCCTTCCATTACACAGGTTAATATACTATGGATCGGGGTGGAATTCTAGCAGCAGCTCCTTTGCATACTAAGCCACACATCCCTGATGTAGCCAATCCTCCAAGAGCTTACAGGGCTCTTAGTACAGGGCCTACTGTAAGCTCCAAGTGGATTGACTACATCAGGGGTGTGCAGCCTAATATGCAAAGGAGCTCCTGCTAGAATTCCACCCCTGCTATGGATGCTTGTTAGAAGTTGGGCATAGGTGGCCGGCTTCAGCTTCGGAGTGATGGGGATACGCTTCCTTCAACCAAGGTTGGGGGCCTACCTGATTGCGATGTCATGGCAGCCTTTCCTCCAGTTTTGGAAGTGAAGTGCTAAGGAAACTTCAGTTTACCAACTTTGAGTACATAGCAAGCTCCCATCCTGTTGGGGAATGGGACTTCTTGTTTCTTGACGGAAAGGGTTATCAACTGCCAAGTAGTGAACTGTACGTGACTGGGGAAGGCAAAGGCAAGCCACCCCATAAAAAGTCTGCTGTGAAAACGTCATGATGCAGAGTCACCCCAGAGTCGGGAACGACTGGTGCTTGCACAGGGGACTACCTTTACCTTTTTTATTTATAGTAGCAAACAAGAATGATTCATTCTATGCAGATGTGTAATTGCAAACAAAATTCTTATGGATATAAACTGTTGAGCAGCAGCCTGCAAACAGAAAAGATTTTAATAATCAGCACTTTATAACAAAAATATTTTTTGCAATTGGCACTTTATTCAGTGTGACAGTTGTGACTGATGCAAACTTGCAAGTTTTTCAGTATCTGGCTTCAGCGTTGTTAGTGACAAAGATCACCTCGTCTAACAATATCAAGGATGTTATGAGCTTTAGATAGCAGGCCTATCTAAAACCAGATTCAACAAGGTAAGAAGTGAGAAAAGCAATAAAGTGCAACTTTACTTTCTCCCAGAGCAGTGGATACTTCCTCATCATTTCTCTGGTTATCCATAAATCATATTTGCCATGTTTGAATCTAGCTTGTGCTGTTATATCACTTTATAACTCAGTGAAACTTCCTTGTAATGTAATGTCTACTGTATTTGCCCCAAATGGATCTACCACTCAATTCAGAATATTCATCTCTAGCAAGTCATTGAACTGAATTTTCATTATTGATTCTCAGTTGTAATTTTCAGTTTTTACAATGCTGAAATTAAAACAGAGGATGAAATGTGAGAATTGTGACAAACTGATAGCAAGCTTGTTTTGTGGGTGGGAGCACAGGGGGGCTTCCTCTGGTTGCCACCTCTCTGGTATGCATGCAACTAAGGAGGGATCAAAATACCGCCCCCCCACTCACTGTTCAGGCTAAATTGGCCTTCTGAATGGCTGAATAAGGCGTGAGGACCCAGACGAGTAGCAAAAATATGGTTTATTAAATAGATTTGGTAATAACAGGAATGGATTAAATTAGATTGGGTAAAACACAAGGCAGTGAACAGAAACTTGCAGCAAAACAACAACAATCCCTATCGCATCTACCTTCTTACTTCCCGTTACATTAGGCTCAAGGTCACACTCATGCTTGGCCTGCAGCAACTCCTCTCTAGCTTTGGCTCCAAGAGTGAATGCCCTCTCACCTGCTGCAGGGCCTTTTATGCTTTTGGCCCAATCCCCACCTCTTCACCTGTGGTTGGCTTCAGTTTAGGGTCTCCAAGTCACTCGCAGCCTCTGGTGGGGGAATTTCTTCACGCGCGCAAAGCGTTCACAGAGCAATGACGTCACCCAGAAGTGACATCATCGTGCCGGTGATGTCACATGGTGGCCATTCTAGGCGTTTCCAGGAAAACTCTATGGTTATCTCGGATGCTCGAGCCATTTGGGAGGGAAAAACTCCCTCCCAAATGGCTAGAGCATCCGAGAAAACCATAGAGTTTTCATGGAAATGCCTAGAGTGGCCGCTACGTGACATCACCAGTGCAATGACATCATTGTGCCAGTGACATCAGGGGAGGTTCCTCCTGCCGGCCCAGTGGGGGCTGGAAGGTTGGGAACCTCCTGGGCGGGGGAACTCCCACCCGGACCAGGTGCTTGGCAGCCCTTCTTCAGTTTCCTTCCATTTCTCCCTTTCCCAGTCACAAAACACTGAGAATGCTGGGGAACTGTAGGCCCATAGCCTACTATAGCTGAGACTTTCTGGATCCTGCAGGTCTCAGTCTGCCTCAGCCTAGGCCCAGGATCATGACAGACTGGCAAATAGGTTTGATGCCCCTTCCTGAAATTTATTGTGGCCCCTTTAGTGATATAGCACTTACTGGGGCCACCTACAAATATGCCATGGTCCCCGAGGAGCCATCTGGCCTATGTTGAGAATAGGATTCCTGTTCCCCAGATAGGGGCACGGGATCTCCCGCCAGACAACTGTTCATTGTGAGAAACTCTACCCCCAAGCAGCAACATCCCCATGCAATGTCCTCGATGTGATGACATCACACAGAAGTGACAGTCATCACGTTAAGGGTGTTGTGCAGTGACATTCTGGGTTGAGGGCAAAACTCTATGGCTTGGAGGCAATTTTATCATAGAGTTTTGCCTTCAAACCAAGTATCGTTGCATAACGTCACATTTCCATGTGACATCATCACATAAGGGATATTGTGTGAGGATGTCGCTGTTGGGGGAGTGGAGTCCCATCCCACTCCCAGAACGTTCCCTCCCACCCTCCACTAGTGAGTCGTGGGGACATGACAACACTAGTTGAGAACCACTAATCTATGCTTAGGGTTGCCAAGTCCCCAGCATTCTCTGGCGGGAGACTTTCATGCGCAGTGCAATGACGTCACCCAGAAGTGACATCATCACATTGGTGAAATCACTTGCAGCCGCTCTAGGTGTTTCCAGGAAAACTTGATGGTTTTCCTGGACGCTCTAGCCATTTGGGAGGGGAAAACTCTATGGTACGTATTGTACCGTAGAGTTTTTCCCTCCCAAATGGCTAGAGCATCTGTGAAAACCATAGAGTTTCCCTGGAAACACCTAGAGCAGCTGCCGTGTGGTGTCACCAGCGTGATAACATCACTTCTGGGAGACGTCATTGCGCCGACGACGTAGGGGGAGGTTCCCCCTGCCGCCCCAATGTGGGCCGGTGAGTTGGGAACCTCCTGGGGGGGAATCACTGCCTGGACTGGGGGCTTGGCAGACCTATCTATGCTACTGACCATCTCCGTGTCTTACAGACGTGAATTTCGTAAGCTAATTATGCATGGTATGAAATAGCATTTCTTCAGTTTGTCTTGAATCTACTGCTGGTCAGGTTCGTCAGGTGATCCCTTGGTAGTCTAGTCTGCTTTTTCCACATTATCAATTTTATAAATCAATGCCATACATTATATGTCTTTAAAAAAACGTAACAGCTCCACCCTCCCCCAACCCTCCCCTTTAGCCTTTCCTTACAGGGCAGATTTTTGAACACTTTAGTTACCTTATTCTCCACATCTTCCACCATTCTCTTTGAGAGGAGTGGTTGGTATCAGAGCTGAGTGAAGAATTCTGGCTATGTGATCATACGGACTTGGAAGGGAACAACTCTGTTTATGATTGCATGTCAGGCAATAAGGTTTCAAAGCAACCAGACCTTGAATTGATACAAAGTTAGGCTTTATTTGATACTCCATATGTACTAGGAGGAAGAAATTGGGACTGATACCATGTAACAGTGCAAAGCATACTTAAGAGGACTACATCAAAGATTTCTAAACAAAAGCCACAATTCTAAACATTGCTGAGCTGAGGTGTGAAGGTTCACACGGTCCCTCTCTCTTATCTTATTCCTACGGTTTGTCTTCCTGGGATGGCCAAGAGGCTCGTCCCTGGAGGCACTTTATCTTCAAAGAGGAATTCTTGCCTTTGTTAGTATTAGGGAGAGACATCAAGCACTGGCAACAATCTACAACATTCTACTTTGATATGCAAGGTCTTTCTCATGGTTAGTAACAGCGGTTCAATATGGCAGCTATTAAGCTAAGCATTTTATTTCAGGAAAAGTTACTGTAATGTAATGTACTCAGTGACGAGATGTGTAGAAGGCAACATACTTTATTAGAAGGTACATCCAGAACAGAGCAACGCGGGCCGGGACCCGCTTTATATACATTCAGCCCGGAACAGCCCTCCAGCTGGCCAGTCCAATCCTGGCCAGTCAAACTTCCCCCACAGATCTTGATTGGCGGAGTCTTTTCCCGCGCTGCGCAGGGCGACCAAGGGACTTCCCCTGGTTGCGTCTGCTGCATGGCCACGCGGTGCTTTTAGATAAGCCCAAGACACTACAGTTACATTGCCTGACATTGCACTGCAAATATCGCTGAGCCCCTAGATACACACCAAGGCATTACAATAGCGGGGTCTCTCTTTCTACTCCCTTTTCCATGAACTGCCTTTTTCACTGTTGTTGTATAACAAAACTGATAATTGCATAAATAATAGTACCACAACCTCAAAGCTTCTTTCCTGGAAACACAGCCAGTTCATTTCTCCGATTTACTTCCAGTTTCATTTGCCACTTGTTGCCCATTGACCCTTTTTGGAGACCTCCTTCCAGAGCTTTTCACAGTGGGCTGGGATTTTCGCCATCTTGAATAATTTGTTTATTTCAGACTGGATTGGCTTGTGCTCTAAGTTAAATATAATCCTTTGTAGACCCCACTGTTTGCTTCCCTCCATTGTGAGCATTTGCAGTTATTTTCACCATCTGCTTCCTGTTCTGTAGTATCTATGGCTATAAAAGGGCCTATTCCATTAATCTATGGTAGCTGTGTTTACTTAGGAGCCTTAAGTGAGCCCCATTAAAAACCTTTTTGGCAGTCAAAATATAGAAACGTCTACCATGTTTGTTGACATTATCAAATAACAATTTTACTGTGAGCAGTGAATTTCTTTTGAACATTTTTTCCAACAATTTATACAATAGTACAAAATTTCTGTGACTTTTTATTTATGTAGAACGACTCAATCTTCTGCTCAGTGATTTTCAGAGCATATCACAAAAAGGATAACCACAAATTAAGAGAGCAACATAAAAGGCCTTTGTTAGAAACTCTTAACACAATACGCATGCAGCAGCATTAATAACAAATCAGATATGGTGAAACCAAATCCATCAATCATTGAGAAGGGATTTTTTTTTTTAAATTGTACCTAAAGAAAAATAAAGGGTGGTGTCTGCTAAGTGGCTTCTGTGAATGTTAAACCTCATCCAGAGCAGAAATGCAAAGACAACTGTTCCTAGTCACCATCACCCATCTAACCTCAGAAAGCAGAGACATCTGGAACAGGAAACTAGACTTTGGATAAGAAGCAAAATCCTGTGGGATCAGTATATATGTGCAGGGTTATCTTGTTTGGTGTAGTGATGAAGTGCACGGACTCCTATATGGGAGAACCAGGTTTGATTCCCCACTCCTTCACTTGTAGCTGCTGGAACGGCTTTGGGTCAGCCATGGCTCTTGTAGGAGTTGTCCTTGAAAGGGCAGCTTCTGAGAGAGCTCTCTCAGCCCCACCCTCCTCACAGGGTTTCTGTTGTGGGAGGAAGGAGATGAAGGAGATTGTAAGCCGCTCTGAGACTCTGTTTCAGAGAAAAGGCTGGGGTATAAATCTGCAGTCGTCTTTTTCTTTTCACAATTTTAAAGTTTCCAATAGATAATTATTATTAATTTCTAGCCTGCTCTCACATAACCAGAGTGGGTGACAGAATTTTATACCTCTACAGTAAAACCTTCTAAAACACAACGTAAGGTAATAGCAATAAAATCAATAAAACAGTTATTATACAATTTAACATGGCGTACTCAAACTGAGGGGCAATATAAAACATCTGGAGCAGGGAAGAGATGGGGGGGGGGAGCAAAACTTGCTATACCTATCAGCTAGGTGCCTGATTCTGCCCTCAACCATAGGCCTGGCAGAACAACTCTATTTTGCAGGACCTGGGAATTGTACCAGATCCCACAGGGCCCTAATCACTCCTGGAAGAGTATTCCACCAGGCTGGGGCCAGGGCTGAAAAGACCCTGACTGAGGACAATCAGATGCTCTTTGGGCCGGGGGGGAAACCAGAAGATTTTGGTCACTCCAGCAAAGCATTCTACGGGGGTTGTACCAGGAAAGGTGATCCCAAAGGTATGGTGGTCCCTGACCGTTAAGGGCTTTAAAGGTCAAAACCAGAACCTTGAATTTGAACCAGTCTTCAGTCTGGAGGCAGTGCAGGTGATAGAACTCTAGTTGAATATGTGCTCTAAAATGTGTTCCTGCGAGGACCCTCATGGCTGTATTCTGAACTAGCTGCATTTTCTGGATCAACCTCAAGGGAAGCCCTATGTAGAGTGAGTTACAGTAATCTAGCCTGGAGGTGACCGTTGCATGATTCACTGTGGCTAGGTCAGAGGGTGACAGGTACCGGGCCAACTGTTTAACCCGGTGAAGATGGTAAAATGCCAGTTGAACCACCTTTGTGACCTGGGCCTCCATTGAAAGGGAGGCATCCTGGATTACTCCCAAACTCTTGATGGACATCCCAGCTGTTAACTGTCAAGAGAGGGGAGTTGGCAAACTGTCCCTCCCCCCCCCCCCCAGCCAGCCACAAGCCTTCTGTCTTTGTTGGATTTAGTGTTCACCTGTTCCATTTTATCCAACCAACTACAGCCTCTGAACCCCTGGGAAGATGTTCTGGGATGGCCTCCTGGTGGCTGCTCATTGACAGATAGAGCATACTGGTGACACCCCAGCCCATAATCCTGCAGTAGCTGGAGAAGGAAGCACATAAAAATGTTAAATAGCATTGGGGAAAGGATAGCTCCTTGAGTAGGGCTGCCAAATTCCCAGACCCCCATTGGGCTGGCAGGGGGAGCCTCCCTTGATGTCACTCAGAAGTGACATCATCGTGCTGGTGACGTTGCGTGCCTGCCACTCTAGGAGCATCCAGGGAAACTCTGTGGTTTTCCCTGATGGTCTAGCAATCTGGGAGGAAAACTCTATGGTACCATAGTTTTCCCTCCCAAATTGCTAGATTGTCTGGGAAAACCATAAAGTTTCCCATTTGTTCTTTAGCTGCTGTCGAGCAACGTTGCTGGTGCAATGATGTCACTTCTGAGTGATGTCATCACACCGTGCATGCTTGGCCGGAGGCCGGGGGGGACTTGGCAACCCTGTTCTTGAGGGACTCCACATACCACTGGGTGTCATGGTGAAACCCTTTCCCCTAGTGTCATCCTTTGTTCCCGATCTCAGAGGAAAGAGGTAAACTCTGTAAGGCCATCCCCCTGATCCCCATGTCAAACTCTTCCGATAAGTCCAGCAATATCAGCAGTGTTGACCTGCCTCAATCCAGCTGCCTGTGGAGGTCAACTGTGAGAGTGACCAGAGCCATCTCCATCCCATGCTCAGGGAAGAACCCAGATTGGAAGGGTTATGCTGAGCTTTCATTCAAGAAAGCCTGGACTGCACCATTCATTCATACCATATCCTTTGTGGTGTTTGACTCTAGTCTGCCTTCTCTTATCCTTATATACTCTACAGGCCTTCCCATTTCAATAATTTCCCAACTTCTAGTCTTCTGTTTGGGCCTAGGAAGAATTTTAGAATGATGCCATTTACTTGCAACTAATATCGTAATGCTTCTTCCAAATTAAGTGCTAGTGTAATTGCCTTTCCTCAACTGGGATGGGATAGCATATTTCCTATGTGCGTCATTCACTCAAAGAATACTTAGTTGATTATCATATAATTCAGCAGATCGAATTTAAATAGATAAAACAGTTCCTCAGAGGGAGGGAGGGAGGGAAATGCTTTTAGATGAATAGTACTGTGAAAGTTACTATCTTAGAAGAGGTATATCTTCCTTTTTTGCAGAATGAAGAATATTTGCTTCAGCTTAAGATGTAGCCAAAAGACATTGGACAATTTTTTAGTATTAATGAGAAAAAAATATTGAATTTTGATCGGTTAGTAGCACCTTTAGTATTGAACTTGAATTTATAACTTCGGGGAAGTCAACATTGGAGGGAGGGGGGATTGAATTACCATATGGGTTAGTATATAAAATTTTATAATTAAGTTTTGTAACCATATGTTATCAATAAATTGTTAAAACACAAAGATGTAGCTTGCCCATACTTTTTAATGGAATTCCTTGTAAGCCACACCCACTGTGGTTTATTCAATATATAATGTTTAATCAAAAGGTTCTTTAGTCAGTAATCTGGTTGAGTATTGCATCTCAAATCCTCAATTATCAATTTAATTTTATACTTAATCCTTTCGTACTGCTTCACAAGATCTGCTTATATGGGCTGTGGGAATCTCACCTCTGATATTTGTTATTTATTTATTTATCTGGGATTTATATCCCGCCCTTCCCACTGAGTGGCTCAGGGCGGCTTACAACATATATAAACTAACATAAAAATATAAAATTACACATTTGTTAGTTAATTTTGATTGTGTTGAGTGGTTACCTGCAAAGTGAGGCTGTTTGATAAGCTCAGTGCTTATTTATTTATTCAATTTATTTATTTATTCAGTTTATTTATTCAATTTATATCCCGCCCTACCCCACCAAGACGGGCTCAGGGCGGCTTACAATACAATATATATATATATATATATATATTGTATTGTGTGGATATAATCAAAACCTCAATAGCGTGTGTGGATATAATCAAAATCTTACAAGGTAGTAGATGTAATAATGACTGTAAAACAGGTGGAAATATCAGTAAAACACTAAACATGCAACGAGCCATCCCATTTTTTCCAATTAATGTATAAAGTGAATTTTTACAGTGTAGCGAAGAAGATTAATTAACACATATGGTTGTCTGAAACAGTTAAAATGCCACAAATAATTTCACATAGATGAGTCATCGCATGGTGTTACATAATATCACCCCAAACTTCATGCATATTGTAACTTCAGATATGCTTAATCTCTTTGAACTATAAGTTCCCAGAGCATCTGGATAACCATTGTTGGAAAGAGGGCTGGCCTTGATATGGGGTTGCTGTGTGGGGGATACCAGGCATAGAAAAGTCTGGCAGCCTGGGTCACTGTGGACGCCTAGGGAGGCACTTGAAATATCATGTTCTAATCCAGGGGTGGAATTCTCGCAGGAGCTCCTTTGCATATTAGACCACACACCCCTGATGTAGCCAATCCTTCACGAGCTTACAAGGCTCTCTTTTGTAAGCTCTTGGAGGATTGGCTACATCAGGGGCATGTGGCCTAATATGCAAAGGAGCTCCTGCTAGAATTCCACCCCTGTTCTAATCAAAAATTTTGTTGTGTGCTTTGGAATATGAAGGGGGACCCAATGTGGTCATAAGAGCAGTCAAGGAAGATTCTTTGTCTTGAGTGGAGATTGATGGGACGTGGGAACCCTCTCTCAAGATCTGGGGTGTCAAACATGTGGCCTGGGGGCCAAATCAGGCCCCCGGAGGGCTCCTAACAGGCCCACAAGCAACTCACTGTCATCTGCTTCCTTCTCCTTTTCTTGCATCATCACTTTCTTACTTCTGCGTCACTGCTTGCTTTTTCAGGCTTGCTCAATCACACAGGAGCTACAGAGCAAAGCTCCTCCCTTGGGGAGGAAGTGGGGGAAGGAGAGCTAGCTTTGCCAGGCTCTTTCAGTTGCACAGCAGAACTGCTGAGCCAAGCCTCTCTTCCTTCCATTGGTTGAGGCTCAGCTAGCTAATAAGGTGGATTAGGCTGAGTGTATGTGTTTGCCTGTGTCTTTTATAAAGTTTATAACTCACTGACCTGGCGTTACTTTTTATGACACACATGGCCCAGCCTGGCAAGGTCAAGATCTGGCCCTCACAGCAAATGAGTTTGAAACTCCTGCTCTCGATCAGTGGTCCCCAACCTTTTTGGCACCAGGGACCGGTTTTGTGGAAGACAGTTTTTCCACGGCCGGGTGGGGTGGGATGATGATTTCAGGATGGTACAATAATGCGCTTTTGGTGTCGTTAAGTGTGCGAACTCTTATCTGGGAGAACCAGGTTTGATTTCTCACTCCTCCACTTGCAGCTGCTGGAATGGCCTTGGGTCAGCCATAGCTCTCGCAGAGGTTGTCCTTGAAACAGCAGCTTCTCTCAGCCCCATCCACCTTGCAAGGTGTCTGTTGTGGGGGAGGAAGATAAAGGAGATTGTGAGCTCCTTTGAGATTTTGAGCGCAGGACAGGATATAAATCCAATGTCGTCTTGTTTTCATTATTATTACTACATTGTAATATATAATGGAATTATTATACAACTCATGGCCCGGCTGCTAACAGGCCATGGATTGGAACTGGGAGGGACGGTGGCTCAGTGGTAGAGCATCTGCTTGGGAAGCAGAAGTTCCCAGGTTCAATCCCTGGCATCTCCAAAAAAGGGTCCAGGCAAATAGGTGTGAAAAACCTCAGCTGGAGACCCTGGAGAGCCGCTGCCAGTCTGAGAAGACAATACTGACTTTGATGGACCAAAGGTCTGATTCAGTATAAGGCAGCTTCATATGTTCATATATGTTCAACTGGTCCACGGACCGTGGGTTGGGGACCACTGCTCTAGATGACCGAATAGGCCCATTTTAACTATCTATTGTCACAATAAAAAAGAAAAGAAATGAAGACTGCAGTGAGTTAGTTCTGTGTCCCTAAGGGCTAGCACAATTTGGGAACTGTGTTCTGAAATCATATTTGCTCAACTGCAAGAGGATGCAAGCTTTAGGAACCGTAGCTGCTCATACCTATGGAGAGGTCTTTTAATTGTCAACTTGCCTTCCATTTCTTTGGGATGGGGCCCCTGAAGGGGTTGGAATTTTGTGAGACGTTGTCAGGTTACCGGAGAGGCAGGCAGGTCATCAGCCACTGGAGTCAAAACGGAGACTTGTTTGTAGCTGTGTAAAGATTTGCTGTCAAGAACGCAGTCCCGAAGGACAGCAATTCGGAACTGGATACCTAAGGCAGGTCTGGGATAGGAGCATTTGGAAGAGGAAGGTAGATTCTCAAATACTGGAAATGGAAAGGGATGGGAACAATGCAGACTATGTAAAACCAGAGTTGGGTCACCATCCCATAGTTTTAGTCCTGTGGCCATTAAGGAATCAGTTGAAGTGCCTTGGTATAATAATAATAATTTTTAATTTATATCCCTCCCTCCCCGCCGAAGCAGGCTCAGGGCAGCTTTGGTTTCCTATTCTGAATCGATAATCCCTCGCGTGTTTTGTCTGTAGCAGGGCAGATTTTCTCTGTGTTTTGACAGACAAGGGTGAAGTTTTTCCTAAATAAGTCTAAAACTGTTTTTATTTTTTTTCCTGAAATAAGTCTAAAACTGTTTAGAAACAGGTGGTCTCCATGTTCTGCCCTCTTAACTGCAGATAGCACACAAAATGTTAATGTTGAATTTGTTGCTGCAGGTAGCACACAAAATGTTAATGTTGAATTTGGAGATTCCTTCTAGTTCAAGTTTATACACAGCAAAAGCCAGCAAAAACAATACAGATAAAACCAATGTTGGTTACAGTAACCCATATAAATTGTGCTGAGAGAACTGAGGTAAAATTGCTACAATCAATTATAAAACATACATACAGTTTATAATGGGATTAAACATTTTAAAAACTACCAACTAAGAGAGAAAGAGAAAATGCCTAGCTATTTCCCTTCAGAGCTATGAGTGACTTTCTAGTTCAGGTGGCAAGCCAGCCAAATTTAGCCAATTTGAGTATAACCATTTGGTTCAGAGGAGATGTGCCCAGCAGCCCTTACACCTTCCGAGAGCGTGAAACTAACTTTATCCAGGAGGACATGGAAGAAGGAAAGAAGGAATTTTGTTTCTCTTGCTTGGTGACAGTTTTCAACATTTGTTATATACCATGGATATAGTCATTCCATACTTGACACCAGGGGTGGAATTCTAGCAGGAGCTCCTTTGCATATTAGGCCACACACCCCTGATGTAGCCAGACCTCCAAGAACTTACAAGGCTCTTTTTTTGTAAGCTCTTGGAGGATTGGCTACATCACGGGTGCGTGGCCTAATATGCAAAGGAACTCCTGCAAGAATTCCTCTCCTGCTTGACATGCTAAGATTCTAAAACAATAACCTGACCAATAGAAGAAGTTTCTGTGCTATTTTTAAATCTCTCTTTTTTGTGTGTGCAGTTGTGATGAACTGCCTCAAACAAGACCCACTGAAATGGGACACCTGTCCCAAGAATTTCGAGCACTCAGCAGCCACCCTTGGCTTCAGCCTGATAAAAGGGCTCTTGATACATCGGAGTGTTAGGTTTACGATTACCACATTCTTTCTGAAAATACTTCTAGATGCAAGTGGCTTTTTAACCGTGTGCTTTATTTCTTGCGTCCACAACAGCACAAGTGAAAGGGAAACTGTGCTAATGCTAAGGGGCATTAAAATAACTTTTCTCCTAATATTTGAAGCTTCGCACACATGGAATGGTAGTAAGGGCAATTCGAGGGAATGGATATTGCTTGGAAAGGGAAGTATTTGTGGTAAGGCAGGGCTTTTTTTGTAGCAGGAACTCCTTTGCATATTAGGCTACACACCCCTGATGTAACCAATCCTCCAAGAGTTTACAGTAGGCCCTGTACTAAGAGCCCTGTAAACTCTTGGAGGACTGGCTCCATCAGGGGGGTGCAACTTAATATGCAAAGGAGTTCCTGCTACAAAAAAAGCCCTGTGGTAGGGTATGATCTTTTGTGAGTCACTGCTCACTTCTTCAGATACAGCTAGAACTTGAGTCCATCTGTCCTATTTATTGGAAAGCGAAGTGATTTCAGGTGCCAAATAACATTAGCAGGCAAATGACAATAGAAGGTGTGATTGGATTAGGTGTGGCACACAGAGAGTTAGCAGGCATGGAGAAATCAGCATTGGAGAGTTTGCCTGAAAGCGATCTCATGCCTCTCTCAGAATTGGCCAAAACTCTAAGGTAAAGCTGCAGGGAAAGGAAAAAGGAAAGGAAAGGTCCCCTGTGCAAGCACCAGTCATTTCCGACTCTGGGGTGACATTGTTTTCAAGGCAGACTTTTTACGGGGTGGTTTGCCATTGCCTTCCCCAGTCATCTACACTTTCCCCCCCAGCAAGCTGGGTCCTCATTTTACCGACCTCGGAAGGATGGAAGGCTGAGTTAACCTCGAGCAGGCTACCTGAAAACCCAGCTTCCGCCGGGGATCAAACTCAGGTCATGAGCAGAGCTTAGGACTGCAGTACTGCAGCTTTAACACTCTGTGCCACGGGGCTGTAGAGTTTGGTCCAATTTCTAGAGTGGTGTAATGTCATTTCTGCATTTACTAGAAGCGACACCATGCTGTTGTCCATTTAAAATTGTTTATCTTTATCCCACCACAGGGATGGCCAGACTGTGACTTGGGAGCTACATCTAGCTCTCACATAAACTGTGTGACTCTCGAAGCTCCCATTGGCGGGCTTGGAGACGACATTTAACATTAAAGTTGCTTCTTTCCACCTCTCCCTCCTCTCGCCCCTTCTTTCCTTCCTTCTCTCTTTTCTGTCTTGCATCTCTCAAACATCTGATGTTCGTGTCTTGAGGCTCTCAAACATTCGATGTTTATTCCATGTGGCTCTTACGTTAAGCAAATTTGGCCACCTCTAGCCTACCACAATTCAGAGCAATGACAGGAAATGCCAACTGAGGGTGGCAGAATCCTCCAATGGAACTAGTTCTTTTTAAGATCGGGAAACATCCATGCATGCAGTTCGTAAATTGTGTTCTGTAGGCTAAAGCTGTCCTGTGTGATTTTGTTGATTTTTCTTAATATATATGTTCTGGTCTCTGATGACTAGGGAAAAGCAATAGAGATGCCAGAAGTTGACTTCTCGCATTCAAGGTTTGGAGTTTCTTGCATATTAGGCAGTGGGTGTCTTTGGAGATTTTTGCTTGCTTTTAGAATCCCATTGTCTCTAGCAAATTCGAAGTATGCGGCAAAACACTTCCTCTAAATACCTGAGAGGACAATGAGAGCTCCCTAATCTCTTTTATCTAGCTGTCAAAAGCGGCTACACTTTGGGAGAGGAATGAGTGGTCAGTGTTCAAAGCAAATAGGATCTGACTTGCTGTTTAATCCATCTTCATCAGGAAAAGGAAGAGCCTGTATACACTTGGGAAGAAAGTGACTGAAGAGCCTAACAATGTGAAACTTACTGACTTGTTTTTTTGAACTTCTTGCATCTGTGTTTTTATTCAGAATGCAAGCTTTCGTGATGAAGTGTGCTTCTAGCACATGAAAGCTTCCACGCTGAATAAAACTTTGTTGTTGGTCTTCAAGGTGCAACTTGACTCTTGCTTTGTTCATAGGGCAGATGTTACATTGTTTTCATCTGCAAGGTTTCCTTTAAGGCTTTGTCCTGAACTCTGATGTTTAAAGAGGCACCAGCATACCATAAGACTGTTGTCCGCAGAAGCAATTGCAAGCCTAACAGGGCAGCATTAATCATCCTGGTTAAAAGCTGTGGAGCAAAATAAGAGACAGTAGTTAAAAAATAGGTGAGTGAGAACTCATAATTCTGACAGTCAGGGCAGCGTTTCTAGCTTTACAGAACTGGGAGAGGCACAAACAACTCCCAACTGTCCCTGTCTGGCGAAAATGCACATTGTGCAAATGGCATTCCCCGCTTATTCATTAGGAACATGCCCTCGTGACCTGCTTTTTAAAAAAAATCAAGTGAGGTCTGAATAGTCAAACGATCTGAAAAACCACAGAGGGACGTTTGATGGATGCTTGGTCACCAGGAATGTAGGACTTTCATGTGATATACCAGTCCGGCTGTCCTTGACGATTGGCGTTCTTTTTTTTCCACGACTTGTGGCAAGCTAGGATTTATGTAAAAATGGCACTCTTCTCTGCAGATTTTAACTTCTCGTTCTTGGAAGCGTGCAGCATCTCCAAAGTAGTTGTCGCTGCTGTGTGTGCTTGCAACAAAAGGTTGTCTGAGCCACATAATACACGTGCATGGTGTCTAACATACATGTTTGCATTTTTTGTGAGGGGTAGTGGGGTGGTGATTCTCTGTCTCTCAGCTGGTAATGGAGATCATGTTCACAGTCGTAGATGATTTTGACGTGGGCTGGTTTGGAAGAAACATGTCATTTCCACGAGTTTTTTTTATTTTGCAGAAGATGGGTTTTGCCAGCATTGCTAGGCAACTCTCCCAAAGTAATCTGGCATGGATGAATTAAATAAATAAATAAATAACCCTGAGCCTGGTAAATGATCATGTCTAATGGGAGGGTAGGTTATAGAGGAAAAGAGATTTTCAAAGTGTTTTTTTTCAAAAGGGGGCTCTCGTGTTTGGTTGTTCCTCTAGAGAGCCTCAGGGGGCATCTCCAAACTGATTTGTGCCCAGCATCATGTAATCTAATTAAGACTGCAGCACAATTAAACTACAGACTTTCAGGGGCTCTGCCAATATACCCTGATTACCACCACGACCCCAGTATATCCAGCTTGATGAAAGATTCTGGGGAACTCAAAAAGCTTGTGCTCTTTTTCTCTTGGGATGATATATATATATATATGTAATTTTAGTTGCAATAGGAAAATTTTGCATTGCAGTTATGCTTTGGATCCCCTCCCCTGAATTCATGTGGCTAGCTGCAATTTTAATGGATTTTAATGCAGCACTTGGAAGAAATTGAACTTTCAGACCACTTGCAAAGACTAAACTTGTCCATACGGTGTCATAAACAAGCCTGGAAGGACATGCTTTGTTCAAGTGGCCCCCAGCACCATGATGGGTCGCTGCAGCAGTAGACACCCCCAGAAACAATGGTTTTCAAACCTTCTATCAGGTTACACTTCAGCTTGTATGCTGAGGAAGCTGCCTGAAAATATCTGTAGAAGATTCTGGGGCGAACAACTGGTTCAGTTTGCCAACCTCCAATTAGGGTATGAACTGGGATGGAATTCTAGCAGGATCTCCTTTGCATATTAGGCCATGCCTCCCTGATGTAGCCAATCCTCCAAGAACTTACAAGGCTCTTTTTTTGTAAGCTCTTGGAGGATTGGCTATATCAGGGCTGTGTGGCCTAATATGCAAAGGAGCTCCTTCTAGAATTCCACCCCTCAGTGTGAAGATCTTCCAGAATTACAACTGATCTCCAGACTACAGAGATCAGTTCTCCTGAAGCAAATGGCTGCTTTAGAGGGTGGATTCTATGGTTATACTCCCTGCTGTCTCTGTACCCCATCCTTCCCAGACTTTACCCTAAAATTTCCTGGAGTTCCTCAGCCTAGAGTTGCTACTGTGACAAATAGCCGCAATGCTAAGGCCCATTGAACTCACTCTCATTGGTGGACTGCTTGGAACTGTCAAAAGAGAGTGGCAGTTAGGCAGTTAGGAAGTCAGTTACAGAGATGAAAACTGACTGGAGAAGAGCAGAGGTCTTTTGGAGATGCTCTGCAGAGTGTGACAAAAGTCACAAGGGAATCGATCTCCATAGGGAATAATGGGAGTGCCCAGCAGACATTTCCCTCCTCCCCCCCCTCCGCTTACTGATGACCCTAAAGTGGGGAGAGAGCTTCCAAACTGGGGGATCCCCTGCCCCCACCTGGGGATTGACAACCCTACAAGACTTCCAGGGCATAAGCCTTTGAGAGCTAACACTGCTTCTCTCTTTGTATATGACAAACAGAGCTTTGATTCTTGAAAGCCTTGCATCCCATAAATGTTTTTGGGTCTTTAAGGTGCTATTGGACTCAACTCTTCTCTTCTTCTGCAGACCAGGATCTCATGAGAGAGAGAGAGAGAGAGAGAGAGAGAGAGAGAGAGATTGGCTTTTTAAATAAACTTCTGTTAAAGTGAAGTTTGAAAGTACCATGTAACATAATGATGAAGCCTTAAGGAAATGGCAGTCTAACATGTGGTCACCACATGCCTATTTCTGGAACGTGTTTTAAAGCCAGTCTGTCTACTGTATATTTTCTGGGTTTGCTTTTCTGCCAGCGTGTCCAGCTGGGGTGGGTTTCCTGGATTTGCATGAAGACACCCCCCCCCCCCCACCGCCGCCGCCGCCCTCTCTAAGTCCTTCTCAAGAGCACAAGTCTAATCAATGCAGTATGGCTTTATGGGGGAGACGAGCAGGGAGGGGGGATGGACTAATGAGCTTTCAGTTTCCCCTCATGTAGCCTAAAGGAACAGAAAGAATTAACAATAATATTTATTGGCAAGTAGTAAGTTATTTTCCAGCAGCCTCAGAAATATGGCAAGGGCTGCGCGATGAGATCTCTCTGACCTTGGAATATATATGTATGAATCTATGTAGATCATGTAATGAATAACATTTGAGAGACAAAGCCAAACCTGTACGTTTCTCCATCAAGTAATTCATTCGGATTGTGAAACCTGGGTGGGCTTTTCTTTCCTTTTTCCTTCTTGCTTAGAGTACTTTTTATAGCTCTGTTGCTATGGTCTTGGCTCAGTTCTGGAACATCTGCATAAGGAATATATTTAAGCCTTCTATTAGGTGAGTATTGCTGTTTCACCATGTTGGGGAGATGAGAACTTTGTCTGGGGGGGGGGGGGGAGGGCCTTCTATCTTAAATTTGAAATTTATCCAGTTGTGAGGGCTATGCTGGCAGTAAAACTTGTGAAATGGAGTGGCTGGGTATGCAAAGCCAGCGGAGTCCATTAAAGCGACTGAGTTCATTTCCTTCAGGTGAGAACTCCATCTTTGGAGCGCTGTGAGCTTTTCTCCTGGCCAAATAAATATCGTATGCTGTACACGAATAGCGTAGCCATCCCAAGTGCTTCCCTAGCTCTCAATATTGCCTGCCCCCACATATAGTGTAAATATGGGTCTCTGCAGTAGCTGGGAGAGGATTACCAGGAATAGGGTTAAACCTTCCCTTTCAGGGGCATTTTGCAATGAAGCCAACTGGCTGGCATTGTGTGTGGCTGCAGTATAATGTGTGGTTTGGCCTTCAGTTTGTGTTTTTCAGCATAATGAACTATACCGGGGTGGCCAAACTTGCTTATCATAAAAGCTACAGAGAATAAACGCCAGGTGTTTTCAAAGAGCTAGGAAGGAAGGAAGATAGATGGGTGGAGGAAGGGAGAGGTGAAAAGAAAGCAACATTAAATACATTCTGGAAGGAAGGAAGGAAGGAAGGAAGGAAGGAAGGAAGGAAGGAAGGAAGGAAGGAAGGAAGGAAGGAAAATAGATGGGTGGAGGAAGGGAGAGGTGGAAAGAAAGCAACTTTAAATACATTCTCGAAGGAAGGAAAATAGATGGGTGGAGGAAGGAGAGGTGGAAAGAAAGCAACTTTAAATACATTCTCAAAGGAAGGAAAGAAAGCAACTTTAAATACATTATCCAAGTCACCAGCTGGCTTGAGTTGGAGAAGTGATTAAGAGAGACAAATGTCTTCTCCAAGCAAGCTGTTGGTGTGTTGGGGGCTTCAAGAGCCACACAGTATGTGTGAAAGAGCCACATGTGCCTCCCGAGCCACAATTTGGCGGCCCCTGAACTACACAGTGTACTTCATGGATCAGGTGCATATGTTAAAGGCAAAATGGCCTTGCTTCTGATTTGTGGTTTGTAGTGTGAACATAGACCAATGAAGCTAAATAACGGTTGCTTGATTCAGCAGTTGGGTTCTGAGCCATCTGCAGTATGACCCAAGCAGCGTGTGATGTCAGGGAATGGGTTTGGGATCAATTAAAGTGTTGGGAATTCAGTTGTCACCTCTGGGGTGGGAGATTCCTGGAGAATTTGGGGTGGAGTTTGGGAAGGGGAAGGACTTCAGGAGGAGGGACTTCAGGAGGATCTCCAGCTGGCAGAGATCAGCTCCCCTGGAGAAAATGGCTGCTTTGGAGGGTGGATCCTATGGCACTGTACCATGCTGAGGCCCCTCCCCTCCCCAAACCCCGCCCTTTTCAGACTCACCCCCAAAGCCTCCAGGTGTTTTCCAACACAGACCTGGCAACCTTATTGGCAGCCTGACTTGATAGTAGAAAAGTGAGTTGAAAGCAGGGCATCGGTTATATATTGGGAGGTGGTTCCTTGGTTTGGCGTGGCATCCGTAAGCTTTGAGTGGGCACGCTTCTTCCTTTACCTTCTGAACTTTTGCTGTTGACAAACCAAAGTTTGCTTTCTCCAGGTTATGCTGTCCAGTGTCCCCTTAACCCATATCTGACTATCTGTGCGAAAAAAACTTCTCTATCGGAGTTTAACATACCAGGTGACTTCACTGAAGTTTTCTGTGTTGCTTTTTTGATCTTTTTGAGTTATGTCTTGCAAGCCATAATCTGTCTCAGAACTCTTACTACTCCCTTTGCTTCTGTCTCTTTGAACTGTGATCTAAAGCTTTCATGAGCTTTGTAAGGGTACTAATGTTTTCCTCTGTAGTTCAAGAGTGAACAGATGTCAGATAATGTTTTCCATGCTCGATACCGTTGTCAGCACTTAAACAAGAGGAAGTCAGGCCCATTTTCAACATAGTTTTGTCAATTTCTCTTTGTCTCCTCCCTTCTGCCGTTTAAAGCTTGGCTGAAGCTGCTTTGGACCAGGAAAATGCAGACTTAATTTTACTAGAAATGACTTCTGTTCCTGCTCTTCTTGATATGTGTTTAGAATACATAAGCAGTCTCTTGAATAAGAAGCAGGCCTAGGTCGTAAATAGTTTTTATTCCAGCATTAAAATGTTTTCTAGCCTCTCTTAAAAAGGAAGATGTATTATAATAGTGAAGGAGCACAGATATAAACCCGCACAGATGGTGCGGTCTCATTTGGAATACTGTGTACAATTCTGGTCACCGCACCTCAAAAAGGATATTATAGCATTGGAAAAAGTGCAGAAAAGGACAACTAGAATGATTAAAGGTTTGGAACACTTTTCCTATGAAGAAAGGTTAAAACGCTTGGAGAAACGTCGACTGCGGGTTGACATGATAGAGGTTTGGGATGGAGAAAGTAGAGAAAGAAGTACTTTACTTCCTTTTTCATAATACAAGAACTCATGGGCATTCAATGAAATTGCTGAGCAGTCGGGTTAGAATGGATAAAAGGAGGTACTTCTTCACTCAAAGGGTGATTAACATGTGGAATTCACTGCCACAGGAGGTGGTGGCGGCTACAAGCATAGCAGCTTCCATATTAGATAAAAATATTGGGCAGAGGTCCATCAGTGGCTATTAGCCACAGTGTGTGTGTATATATATTTGGCCACTGTGTGACACAGTGTTGGACTGGAGGGGCCATTGGCCTGATCCAACATGGCATCTCTTATGTTCTTATGATATAGAAAATAGCTTGCAATTCTTAAATGTGCAGTTTCATTCCCTGAGTAAATTGACTGGCTGATGCAAGATGCGTGGCTAATAATATTTTAAAAAATATTACTCACATTGTATACTGTAAAACAGATTTTGGTACATCCAAACACAGAGAACAAACAGTTCCCAGCTATAATTTTATAATATGAAACTGCCACCTGAGGTTAGGACAGATGTGTAAAAACCTTTGGGAAGATCCATGTCTCTTCATGATTAAAATCATAGTAGTGGCCAGGCCCTTCTCTCTGGGCCACTAGGTTCCACAAGGTTAATGTAACTTCTGAGAAGGTCCTACTCTGAGTTTTCATTGCCTTATCATCCTGGAAGGATGAGATTTAAAACAGAGTTTTCTCCAAGCAGAATACCTTTGGTAATCAGGGAGAAACGTGGAAAAATGCTTTCAGGAACAGCTCTGTGTGGAGCGTGTGTAATGATCCAAGCATACAGTTATTAAAGAGCACTCCCTAGCCAAAGTTCCCACTAGAACAGGGGTGGCCAAACTGTGGCTCTTTCACACATATTGTGTGGTTCTTGAAGCCCCGACTTCCCCACTGGCTGGCTTGAAGATCACTTCTTAAATCACTTCTCCAAGCCAAGCCAGCCATCTGATGTTCGTGTACTGCAGCTCTCAAACATCTGATGTTTATTCTGTGTAGCTCTTATGTTAAGCAATTTTGACCACCCCTGCACTAGAACATATAAATAACAGCAGCAGTCATGTCGAGGGGATGAACTGTATCTCATCCAGTACAGGAAACCCCTGCCATCTTCAGGTCATGCTTTCCTTCAACTCAGTACTTCTTTCTTGATTCAACATTATCATTGACACTTGTTCTTTTAAGCTTGTACCCTGCTCTCCACTCACATCACATTGTAATAAGAGGTTGCAAGGCGACTTCATGTCAAATTTTCCCATTCTCCTTCCATAACAGCTGGTGCAATTTACTCCAAGCATGATGCTGTAGCAACAGCCAGTGCAATTGCTGTAGGTGCATTTAAATTGTACCAAAAATGAGGTATGCTTTTTTTTTTTTTAGGATAAAAAGGTAAAAGTAGTCCCCTGTGCAAGCACCAGTCGTTTTCAACTCTGGGGTGGCGTTGCTTTCACAATATTTTCATGGCAGGCTTTTTACGGTGTGGTTTGCCATTGCCTTCCTCAGTCATCTACATTTCCCCCCTAGCCAGCTGGGGACTCATTTTACCGACCTCGGAAGGATGGAAGGCTGAGTCAACCTGAATCCAACTACCTGAACCCAGCTTCTGCTGGGATCGAACTCAGGTCGTGAGCAGAGGGCTCTGACTGCAGTACTGCAGCTTTACCACTCTTGGTAGTAAAGACGGAAAAGAAGGTGTTGATACACCTTCCTACAGGTGTCTTTAGGAGGCTTGAAATTCAAAAACTTTCCTAATTGCCAAAATTGGGAAAGTGAGCTTAATGAAATGTAGGTGACTGTGTGATGCCTATGGCTATAGTTGTCCAGGAAAAGGGTCATGCCTTCCCTGAGCTCATTCCAGTGTTTATCAGGGTTTCACCCAAATTAGCTTGAGTGGGTAAGACTTTCCATGCTGCTACCGAGTTTCCATTTCTTCACACAGCAATAAAAAGCAGCTGTTTCTACTCCTTTTGATGCTCTCTTCCCAATTCTGCCACCCAGTGAATTAAAATTGGTTCGGTTCCTGCCTCTCACGAGCCAGTGTTACGTCTCGACTGATGCAACTACTCATCTTGCATTTCGTGCCAGATGGCTACAACTTACGTCTGAGTTAGCATTGTCGTTTTTATAGAACAAATGCTTTAGAGCAGCGGTCCCCAACCTTTTTGGCACCAGGGACCGGTTTTGTGGAAGACAATTTTTCCATGGACCGGAGGGGTAGGGGGATGGTTTCGGGGTGATACAATTGTGCACTTTATTTCTATTAGTTTGGTGTGGTAGTTAAGTGTGTGAACTCTTATCTGGGAGAACCGGGCTTAATAATAATAATAATTTTTAATTTATATCCCGCCCTCCCCGCCGAAGCAGGCTCAGGGCGGCTTAAGTGTGTGGAATCCTATCTGGGAGAACCGAGACTGTTCCAGGGCCCCTAGGGGTTGGGGACCCCTGCTTTAAAGTGAAGATTGCCCTTAAGCAATGGGTTTGGTGTCTATACTGGACAAAGCCAAACTTCCTGTGTTACTATTCTGAGTGAATTAGATCAAGCATATAGTAAAGTTCACATTTTACAATTCTGAAGCTGGAGTCATTATGGCAAAGCCATGTTGAAATCTTGGCAACTGTGTATCTGTTCTTAATATTAGGCCTGATAAGCAGGTGAGGATTGCTTTGATTCCGCACTCCTCCACATGCAGCCAGCCGGGTGACCATGGGTCAGTCCCTCCTCTCTCAGAGCAGCCCTCTGAGAGCTCTCTCAGCCCCACCTACCTCACAAGGTGTCTGTTGTGCAGCAAGGAAGGGAAGGAGATTGCACACTGCTCTGAGACTCCGAGTGAAGGACAGGGTATAATTCCAGTCTCTTATTCTTCTCTCCTTTGTAGGGAACAAGATCTTATGGTGCAAATGGATGGAGCTTCCACCCCAGGAACTGGGGCTTTTGATTTTTTGCTTGTGAAAATGCAAGCATCTTTTTTTCCCCTCTCAGGGGTGACTATTTAGAGGCAGAGCTTCAGAAACAGTCGTCTCTATCCCTGTTCAGCGCGTTGTTAAAGTGTGGTTCAGTGTTTAAAACTTTAACCCACCAGATCTAACTTGTATTAAACCTTACAAAAAAGCTGCACTGAGCTCAGAGAAAGTGCAAAGAACGTAAGGGGTCCAAAGTAGTCGTTCTAGGACTAATCGACAAATTAAAAATCAAGTCGGGATAGAATGTTCCCGGGGAACTAAAAAAAAAAAAGTCCTCTCAGAGCTGTTCTCTCAAGAGCAGTTCTTGAAAGAACTCTCTCAGCCCCACTTAACTTACAGGGTGTCCCTTGTGGGGAGGGAAAGGGAAAGGAGATTGTAAGCCTCTCTGAGAGTCCGTGAAGGAGAGAGTATAAATCCAGTCTCCTCCTGCTCCTCTTTCTCTGCTGTTGCTTCTCCTCTTTCTCTTCTTCCTCCTCTTGAAAACTCTATGAAGTTACTCTAAGTTGGTTGGGACCTGATGGCACTTTCCACCCTGCCACCCCGGTCATCACAGCTAGATGGAGTATCCAGGCTCAAATGCTAAAGAGCAGTGAGGATGCAGGATGCTAGACTAGATGGAACATTGGTCTTATTCAGGGGTCATTTTGTAGAAAAATAGGTGGTGGAGCTCATTAGCATAATTCATTAGCATATGCCACCCACCCACCCACCCCCAGCCAAAAGCAACCTGATGCAAGAAAGCAGAACCCCGAGCGAGCGAGGCCTGCTTGGGCTGACTAGAGATCCAGCCAGCCCAAGCAGACCTCACTTGCCTGGGGCTCTCCTGGATTGCCCCCCTCCCAGTCAAAAGGCCAGCAAGCTACCCGCTGTCCGAAATCACATAAGAAGTGGAGAAAGGGTGGTGTGGGCTTCTCCAGGGGTTAATGAGGGCTGCTGAGGGTGTGGCAAAGCCCCTGATGGTTGGCTGGCTGCCCACTCTCCTACTCCAGGGATTGTTATGCAGCTGCACCTACTATTCAATGAACAAGGAAGGTAGGTGGGGAGGAGGAGGGGGAACCATCAGAAAGGTTCAGGAGCTGTGCTCCTGTGAGCTCCTGCTGAATCTGAGGCCTGATGCTGATTCAGTTTGATGCTGAAACGGAGCTGATGGTTTTCTAAAGTACGTATCATTTTGTGCAGTTTCTCTGCACAATAAGCTTTTGGCAGGAATGACTTTACATCCCAGAAAGCGTAAGTGGGAATGATTCAAGAACTTTTTCTTTGTTGTTAACCTCTTTCTAAGGAAAAAGCCACGAATTGCATTAAGTTAGTCCATATGGTTTGTATTCAACGGAATTGTATTTATGTAGGTGGTTTGCAGTTTTCAGAGGATTGCACTCTGCTTATTGCATTCTGGATAAATTGGCTGTTTGGCCTTATAATACTCAGGAGTTCTGCCATTCTCTCTTGTTTGCTGACTTGGAATAGCTATAAATTGGGAAAGATACTCAGGGGAAGATAATCACGCTGACATGCTGAAATAAATCAAATATCTGCACTGGGTGTTAATGCACAAAGCAAGGCTTCTCTCTCTTGTGCTTAGGTTTGTGTAGGTGTAACTGAGCTCTATAGCTCTCAAATTTGCCGGCAATTTTGCTGTTAGATAATGCAGTGAGATAAACATTGCTTTGTAAGGAAGACCAGCTTTTCTTGTGAAACGAAACGCATCTACAGTTACCCAGCTGTGGCTGGCAACGCCTGGGAGCATTGGGGTGGTGAGGTTTGGCACACTGGTGTCATTCTGCTGCCCTGACATCACTTCAGTTGAAAGCATGTTGACGAGTTGTACTCAGTGTGTTGGTGCTGCAGGAAGGGCAGGTGGGAAAAGTTGATGGATGCTTAGATGCACTTTACTGTTCTCGTTTGATGTTGCCTTGTTCTTCTGCGTGCTCTGAGTGCTTTTTAAAATTGGGAATGTAGAACATAAAATGCTTAATAAGAGCCAGTTTAGTGTAGCGGTTAAGCGCGTGGACTCTTATCTGGGAGAACCTGGTTTGATTCCCCACTCCTCCACTTGGACCTGCTGGAATGGCCTTGGGTCAGCCATAGCTCTGGCAGAATTGTCCTTGAAAGGGCAGCTACTGTGAGAGCCCTCTCAGCCCCACCCACCTCACAGGGTGTCTGTTGTGGGGGGTAGGAAGATAAAGGAGATTTTGAGCCACTCTGAGATTCAGTGGAAGGCGGGATATAAATCCAGTTTCTTCTTCTTCTGCTTCTGCTTCTACTTCTTCTTCTTCTACTTCTATGTTTATGTGAACCTTTATAGTGCCACATTTGTTCTGATAGTAGCCTTTTGAGCAAGGGTAAGGTTACACAACATGTTCCAATGTCTGTGAAAAAATCACAACAAAAATCACCAGATAATAATAATATCTTCACGCATTTAGTGTGTATACATACTCTGTTTAGTACTTGTCAATAAACATTCATTGACATTAATCACATATCACTGATAACCACTCAGAACTGGAACACAGGGTGCTTTGCTCTCCCCCAAAAAGTCTACTTCACAGGAACTGCTGTATATGTTTCAGGGGCAAACGCCTCCCCGTTGTTATTCCATATGTCCAGTGACTTTGGGTGAAGCCCTCCAACATCCAGTAGAAAAATGAATTTTCAAACAAGAGAGTAAGCGACCATATGCACAGGGTTCCTCACGGTTTTGTGCTTCCAGTCCTTCCTCAGCCTTTTCTCTCACAAACTTTACTTCTGGAGCCACAGTATATGTAATACGAACATGAATCAATGCATGTCAATTGCAATCTCTGCTCCTGGCTCTCCAGAGTATGTATACACACTAAATATGTGAAGATATTATTATTATCCGGTGATTTTTGTTGTGATTTTTCTAGCAAGGGTGGCTGGCTTCTTTTCACACAAAGCCCTTTGGATTGATTTCTGCCATTGTAAAAGGATTAAAAACCTTCCAGAGAAGTAGTGGATAGACCAGGGTGGTGGCTCAGGTTCAAATCTCTGTCAAGGTACAGTTTACTGGGTTATCTTGAACTACTTGTAGCTTCTTGTTCTAATCTCTGCTTCACAAAGTTGTTACACAAATAAAAGTGGAAGGAGAAAGCACAGTCTGATGATTTGGGGTGTAGAAATACATGTTTCCCCCATTTCTGTTAATTTTTATGCACGGCTGGGAAGACTATGGTAAGTCTGTTTTCTTTGGTCAATCTCCCATTTCCACCTTTCTTTTGCTCCAATTGTCTTTGTCTCCCCACTCCCACACCCAAATAATCCAGTGCCCCGACAGCAAACAGGAGGTGGTGGTGGTGTATTATGGCAATATTAGTATCAAATTTTATGAACGGGACAGGGAGGACTGTAGTTTCATCCCACGTGCAGAGAAACTCTAAAACAATTCAGACGTTTGCTTCATTCGTATTTCAGCCTGAATGTTTGTTTGATAACATTCCAAACAGTGACTTCCCCTCCTCTAGTCCCTGCTTCACAGAGCTTCCTACACAGGGTTGAGCAATGATTTGTATCCTCAGTGTTTTAAAGTGGAACAAAAGTCCCTGCCATCCCACTGCTTGGCAGCAGAGGCTACCTGGCTGACGGCCTGTTTCCTGAAAGTAATACGGAGCAGAGCAGGTACGGAGAGCAACCGCCTTGACAGAACAGTAAATTGTGCAGAAAACAGCTGGAATGAGATGGCTGCAGCATTAGGTCATTGTAAGAGGTGTAACTTGGCTTCCTTCCTCTTACTTTGTGCTTTTTCAGTGTGGCTTCCCAGAGGTTTTGAATGTTCACAGCATTAAGCTTCTCTGTGGTACCATGTCCTACAGCAGGGCTGGCCAACAGTAGCTCTCCAGATGTTTTTACCTACAACTCCCATCAGCCCCAGCCATTGGCCATGCTGTCTGGGGCTGATGGGAGTTGTAGACAAAAAAAAACATTTGTAGAGCTACCGTTGGCCACCCCTGCCCTACAGTCCTTAGGGAATCAGCCAGCCAAAGCTAAGCATGTTTTAAATTCTGCTGATTTTTTCCATTGAGACAGTTAAGCATCTTCATGGAATCATAGAGTTGGAAGGGATCTCCAGGGTCATCTAGTCCAACCCCCTGCACAATGCAGGAAATTCACAAATACCGCCCCTGAAATTCCCAGGATCCTCATTGCTGTCAGATGGCCATCTAGCCTCTGTTTAAAAGCCTCCAAGGAAGGAGAGCCCACCATCTCCTGAGGAAGCCTGTTCCACTGAGGAACCGCTCTAATGGTCAGGAAGTTCACCATGGCTCTGATAGACACAAACATATCTGACTAGGTTTTTGACTTTTCCAGATCCTGGAATATGGCTCCTTTTGCCCTGTGACTTGATAGCTTTCCAGAGGTTTGGGGAGGGACGGTGGCTCAGTGGTAGAGCATCTGCTTTGTAAGCAGAAAGTCCCAGGTTCAATCCCCGAGGCATCCAACTAAAAAGGGTCCAGGCAAATAGGTGGGAACAACCTCCGCTTGAGACACTGGAGAGCCTCATAAGTGGGGGAGGGACGGTGGCTCAGTGGTAGAGCATCTGCTTGGTAAGCAGAAGGTCCCAGGTTCAATCCCTGGCATCTCCAGCTAAAAAGGGTCCAGGCAAATAGGTGTGAAAAACCTCAGCTTGAGACCCTGGAGAGCCACTGCCAGTCTGAGTAGACAATACTGACTTTGATGGACCCGAGAGTTTGATTCAGTAGAAGGCAGCTTCATATGTTCATATAGCAAAGGGTAAACATTTGCTCTCACTTATTTGCTTTCACTTATTCAGTGATGCTATACATGAAAACCAGAAGGGGTGCCAAAATATGGACAGAAAGTGTCTTGGGCACAGAGGTACTACTACTTTCCTAATTCTTAAAATATGTGAGATGCCAATAATAGATTTATTACCCCTAAATCTGATTCTTACACTCCTTGTGGAGTCTGAAGTAGAACTGATGTGTATGAGAGGTGTAGTTTTGTTGATGTTACCGGTTGGGTCCAGTGCAAAATTTCCACTTGCATTAGTGGTCTTGCATAAGGAGAAGTTCAGGGAAGACCGCTGTAGCCACTTGCACTAAATCAGACTTATTGCATCCCTATTTGCATTTCCACTTGTGTGAGTTCCTGTGCAACCAGTGTCTGGGCACTATAGTATATAGAGGGGAAAGTACTGTATCTTATGTAAGTGGAACTGTGCTAAGTCCATTTATGCTTCCATTTGCACATTGCTGGATTGAAGCCTTTGTCTTACACAGCTTTTGCTCTGTAACTTCAGTCATTCTAGAGTCTTTGATGTTGTGGCTTAGCAGCCAAACCTGGTTCAGTAAAAGGTAAAGGCAAAGGTCATTTCCGACTCTAGGGTGACGTTGTTTTCACAACGTTTTCACAGCAGACTTTTTATGGGGTGGTTTGCCATTGCCTTCCCCAGTCATCTACGCTTTCCCCCCAGCAAGCTGGGTACTCATTTTACCGACCTCGGAAGGATGGAAGGCTGAGTCAACCTTGAGCCGTCTACCTGAAGCCAGCTTCCACTGGGATCAAACTCAGGTCATGAGCAGAGCTTAGGACTGCAGTACTGCAGCTTTAACACTCTGCGTCATTCTCCCTGGTTCAGGGAGGCCCAAACATGGGCTATATATTACTAGTGGCAGCCATTTTAGTTCCAGCAGCTGGCAGAAATAGCCTATCACATACTCTAACAAAGGAACCCATACATTTCTTCAAAGATACTACTGGAAGGTATGCTAGGGATACGATATAAAAGATTGTGGGTCATGAATATACACACCTGTTGCTATACCTGCCCAGTAAGAACCCAACCCTTAAGTGGATGCAAAAAGGTTGTTTTGCTTCTCTGGAGAAGTGGGCTGATGATATAGTTGAGAGAGAACTGGAATTGTGCCTTAAAGTTTTTTGTATCTTGGGGTTTGTATTGTGTTGATTGTTGTATGCCCCTCAATGTGTTCTGGCAGAGAGGTGACTGACTTGTGAGCTAGTAATGACAATTAATAGCTACCATGCCTGGCCAGAATTTGTGGGTTTCTGCTTGGGAGATCAACCAACTATAAAGCTTACTGGAACGCTATAACCTCAGAGGAGTCGTAGGAATAAACTGGGATAACTGAATATGTTCCTATGTTCTTAATACATTCTCTCTCAGCCTCATTAGAGGAAAGGGTGAAGAGCAAAAAATAAATAGCAATATTTATTTCTTGAACAAGAGGAGACAGAGAAACATACTGGTTCCATATTGCTAATAGTAGTTCCTTAGAAAAGAGTAAGTGTCCAGTAGCACTGTAACGACTAACAAAATTTGTTTTAGGGTATGAGCTTTTGTGAGTTGTTGCTCATTTCTTCGAATACAGCTAGAATGTGAGTCCTATATGTGGGGAAGTGCTACATCTTATGTAATTGCAGGGCATGTTTTGAGCACGAACGCCGTTCCAGCTGGCATGGTGTCAGGGGGTGTGACCTGATATGCAAAGGAGTTCCAGCGGGGCCTTTTTCTACAAAAAACCCTGTGTGAAACAATGGTGATGTAAGGGGTGTGGCCTAATATGCAAATGATTCCCGCTGGGCTTTGTTGTAGAAAAAGGAGCCGTACTAAGTGCATTTACGTTTCTGCTTGCGCATTGCTGGATCTAACACAGCTACACATCTTGAACTAGTTGCTTAGTATTACTAATACTGGTTGTATAATTTCCACATAAAACAGCTGTATGATTAATTTGATGAGTGGTGTTGGAGGAGAGTTTTACAGGTACCGTAGACTGCCAGAAAGGCTAATAAGTGGGTTCTAGATCCACTCAAGCCTGAACACTCCGTAAAAGCTAAAAAAGACTAAACCGAGGCGACTGCAGTTTTTGCCACATTATGAGAAGACTGGAGTCACTGGAAAAGACAATAATGCTAGGGAAAGTTGAAGGCTGCAGGACAAGAGGAAGAGTCAACATGAGCTGAATCGGCTCGCTCGAGGAAGTCACAGCTCTGAGTGTGCATGACCTGAGCAAATCTGTTAAGGGCAGGACATGACGGAGGTTAATAATTCACAGGGTCGCCATAAATCGGAAGCGATTTGAGGACACTTAGCACACACGAACGTGTCCAAGGCTTAGTAGTACAGACCGACCTGAAAGCATTTCTGCACCCAACCAAGAACCCGTTCATGAGCCACATTCCACCTGAAAGGAAGGTGGTTGCAACTCCTCTGTTTCCAAACTGCAGATCTGGTGGTTTCTTTCCCGAAAGCCTGTCTTAAACTTGGTTATCTGCTGAAAATATACATTTGGATTCACCAGTGAACTGCAAGATCTGCTACGCTGTCACTGTCTTTTGTACAATAGAATTGAGGTGAAGTAATAGAAGGAGGTGAAGAGCCCCATGGCACAGAGTGGTAAAGCTGCAGTACTGCAGTCGGAGCCCTCTGCTCACGACCTGAGTTCGATCCTGGCGGAAGCTGAGTTCAGGTAGCTGGCTCAAGGTTGTCTCAGCCTTTCATCCTTCTGAGGTCAGTAAAATGAGTACCCAGCTTGCAGGGGGGGAAGTGTAGATGACTGGGGAAGGCAATAGCAAACCACCCTGTAAAAAGTCTGCAGTGAAAACATGATGCAACATCACTCCAGAGTCGGAAACGACTGGTGCTTGCAAAGGGACTACCTTTACCTTTTTTGTGGTGATTGTACTGTTCATTCCTCCTGCACCTCTCAGTGTGTGTCCAGTGGGCATATGGTTCCTTTGTTTCTGTACATGGCCATTAAAAGCAGGTTCTTTCTTTCTTTTTATTTATTTAATTTTATTCGAGTTTTAGCCCGCCCTTCCCGTAGAACGGGCTCAGGGCAGGTTACGTCATAAATACAGTCAGCAGTAAAAACAGTAAAAGACCAATTTAAAATATATAAAATCTAAAATTAGACAGACTAAGATGGCAGATTCTGCCTCACAGATGTGACCTTTTGTCCAGGTCCAGCAGATCTTGTAGTGCTGGGATGGAATGAGGCGGGGAGGCCGATAACAAGTGATGCCCACTGCCTCAGCTGGAAGCCTGGTGAAAGAGCTCTGTTTTACAGTCCCTGCGGAATTGAAGCAGATCCCCCAGAGCCCGGATCTCCAGGGGGAGCTCATTCCACCAGGCAGGGGCCAGGGCTGAAAAGGCCTTGGCCCTCGTTGAGGCCAGATGGACGTCTCTGGGGAAGGGTATTAACAGAAGTTGTTGGTTTGCTGACCGTAAGGATCTACGGGGCTCATACAGGAGAGGTGGTCTTGAAGGTATGCTGGCCAGAGAGCCGTGCAATTATTATTATTAGTATTGGCAAATCTATTGGGGGTCATGACCCAGCAGATGGGGCCCAGCCAAGGCTATTGACCTGGGGGTTGAAGTCTCCCCATTTATAGGTCATGTCGTGTCTAAGAAATCCTAACTGCTTTTATTATCTGTGTGAATTTATCGCAGCTGTCATACAGGCAATAAAGAAGTTAATTGATACATATCTTGGTCCTGCTGCTTTTAATAGATGAACATTGAACTCATAAATTAAAAAAAAAATGGTGCAATATTCGTTGGGTTCGTCAGTATTACCTGGCTTGGATGACCCAGGTTCGCCTGATCTGACCCAAATGGCCCAGGCTAATCCTGTGTCACCAGATCCTGGAAGCTAAGAAGAAGATGACCATAGATTTATTCCCCGCCCTTCTCTCTGAATCAGAGTCTCAGAGCGGTTTACAATCTCCTTTATCTTCCTCCCCCACAACCGACACCCTGTGAGGTGGGTGGGGCTGAGAGAGCTCTCGTGACTCCCAGCAGCTGCCCTTTCAAGAACAGCTCTGTGAGAGCTATGGCTAACCTAAGGCCATTCCAGCAGCTGCAAGTGGAGGAGTGGGGAATCAAACCCGGTTCTCCCAGATAAGAGTCCACACACTTAACCACTACACCAAACTGGCTCTAAGCAGAGTTGGCTCTGGTTAGTATTTGGATAGGAGACCCCCCAACAAATTCCAGGGTCATTATGCAGAGGAAGGCAATGGCAAACCACCTCGGTTAATCACCACAAGTGATTTGGTGGCACTTTCCTCTTCTTCCTACAAGGCAATAGATCCAAGTGGACAGCCATGCTGGTCTGAAGCAGTAGAACAAAGTAGGAGTCCAGTAGCACCTTTAAGACCAACAAAGTTTTATACAGAATGTAAGCTTTCGTGTGCATGCACCTTCAGACGAGGGGATAAGGTACAGTGGACTGGAATACACATAGTTGGTGAGTTAAGAGTGTAAACTGATACAAAGTTAGGATCAAATGGAGAAATAGTGTAATAAATTGGAAGACCATTTGGTCTGGATAGCAATAAAAGGTAATAAAAGTTGAGTGTTGATTGCTGTTGCTGCAAGTCTAGTTAAGTCGAAAGGACATGTATTTCCTAGTTCTCGTCCACCTAATTTTCTTTTTAATATCATTCTGTGCATTATAAACATTCTAGTCTGCCATTAGAAACAAAGAATATATAAAATGTAAATGGGTTAAGTATGTCAATACAAAACATTATTCTATTATTAACGAGAAATACATTGGAATACTGTGGATGTATAGCTATATTCAGTGAGAGTGGGTTTGTAATGAGATAAAAAACCAATATCCCTGTTCAGTACTGGGTAGGTGTTTGTTCCAAGTTTCATAATAATTTGTAATTCATCGATTTCTCTCTCCATTCTGTTCTTGAAGTTCCTTTGCAGTAAAACAGCTACTTTGAGGTCACCCATGGAATAGTCAAGTTTGTCAGTATTACCGCAGAACAGCCAGTAATGGGGTAATTAGAGGGATGGCAGCTACTTGGAAACAAACTTCAGGTAGTCTCACCTTTCACAATCACGTGTATCGTCAATGGGTAAATAAATGTCAATGAAGAAGCTTCTTGCTGTTACAAAGAGTACGTTCAACGGTTCATATCGCTTGTGTATAACAGGGGTAGACACTTAAGTATGTGCGGGTTATTTATGAAACCTTGATTTGACCCACTTCTGTTGAAGGGGGCACAACTGTAGGGAGCCCAGGTTTTCTTATTAACTCTTTGATGGGTGCTGCGTTTTGCAATTAAGATTTCAAAATGTGATTAATTTAAGTACTAATGGCCGAGCGAACAGGGCTTGAGTAAGCTTTTTATTTTATTCCAGGAACTTGGAGCTAATCATTTACAAATTGCTAAGGGAATGCTCTCAGATCACCAGCACTCCAGCATCTGTCAAAAAAAGAAAGAAAAACAGAGGAACAAAACCTCTCATGCTGAGGCTGTCCAGCCTCAGATATGCATTTTTCTTCCGTCTGTGTAGGTGTAGTAAAATTTTCTCTTGCATATTTTTGGTCATATGCAAATTCATAACAATTGCAAGGTTGTATTTATGGTACTTTGCCTTTTAAGATTGCTTTCCCTCCATTGCTCTCCATTACCTGAAGTTTGTTTCCAAGTACCCTTTGCTGCTAGATTTTTATATATTTTTTATCATCACAAGTTCAATCACAAGAACTTTCATGATGTTACTGTGTATGCAAATGCGGTCGCTTTCCGTTGTGATGTTAGGCTTCTGCTGCAGAATTACCATTTTCCCTCCCATGGCTTGCACTGTGTGAGGTTTTCAGGAGCATACAGGTAGGTTGTACCACGTAAGCAACGATATAGAGGAGTCACAGTAAGTGAAAAGCAGCAGAATGAGAAATAAGACCAGGACTGAAAAGCAAACAACTATAAAGGACGTTGAACAAAATTATATGTAATTTATTTTTGTCTAGGGTTGCCAGTTCTGCGTTGGAAAATACTTTTGAGGGTGGATCCAGGAGAGGGCGGGGTTTGAAGAGGGGAGGGGCCTCAGCATGCTACAATGTCAGAGAGTCCATCCTTCAAAGCAGCCATTTTCTCCCAGGGAGCTGATCTCCGTCAGCCGAAGATCGGTTCTAAAAGTGGGAGATCTCCAAGCCCCACCTGGAAACTGGCAATCCTATTTAATGAAAATCAAACACACAGGCTCTGTCTTGTAAATAGTTAAAACTATCAGTGGGTCAACAGTATAACAAAATGTATAAATATTAAGAGCTCTGAACGTATCACAACCATATTTGCAAAGTCTCTGAAGATTACAGAAGAAGAAGACAGAGACTCAGAGCGACTTACAATCTCCTATGTCTTCTTCCCCCACAATAGACACCCTGTGAGGTGGGCGGGGCTGAGAGGGCTCTCACAGAAGCTGCCTTTTCAAGGACAACCTCTGCCAGAGCTATGGCTGACCCAAGTGGAGGAATGGGGAATCAAACCCGGTTCCCCAGATAAGAGTCCACACACTTAACCACTACACCAAACTGTGTAAGCAGGCTTCCCTTAATGTGGGATGTTAATGTTATATTGCAGCTAGATGGTTGTCTGTAAAAATGCTAAATGAAGGTAATGAACTGTTCTTGGCAGAGAAGGTAAATGAAGTCTATTGAAGGTAATTCCTATCCCACGGTAGATGGCATCATATCTTGGTTGGTGCCCTTTGTTTTTACCATAATAAAAACTTCAGTCAGTCTTTAGCAGAATCTACCTTCTGATTTTAAGTTACTCTGGTTAATCAATACAAGGCAGAAAAGTAGAATTGCCAAGTCTGGGTTGGGAAATTCCTGGAGATTTGGGTGTAGGGTTCCCAGCCTCTCACTGGGGCAGGTTTCCCCCATTTTAGAGGCCCCCAACCCACTGGCACGGAACTGGCCGGTGAGGGGATCCCCACCCCAAAGAGCTCCATTGGCATCCAACATGCCTGGCATGATGAGGTCACCTGGAAGTGACATCACTGTGCCGAGCACGTTCCACTGGGGATTCTCTAGCATGTGGGTAAAAACTCTATGGCACCATAGAGTTTTAAAGCTTAAATGCTTCAGCATCCCCTGCACTACCTGCCTGGCATGATAATATCACTTCCAGATGACATCGTAGTGCCAGACATTCCCCCACAGGGAGCTAGCTAAGACCTGGCAGCCCTATATGGGTGTAGAGCCTGGAAGAAGAAGACTGAAGATGTATACCCCGCCCTTCTCTCTGAATCAGAGACTCAGAGCAGCTTACAATCTCCTATATCTTCTCCCCCCACGACAGACACTCTGTGAGGTGGGTGGGGCTTAGAGGGCTCTCACAGCAGCTGCCCTTTCAAGGACAAATCTAACGAGAGCTATGGCTGACCCAAGGCCATTCCAGCAGCTGCAAGTAAGTGGAGGAGTGGGGAATCAAACCTGATTCTTCCAGATAAGAATCCGCACATTTAACCACTACATCAAACTGGCTCTTCACCAAAAAGAGGTTGGGATTCAGGAAAGGGAGGGACCTCCATGGAATGTGATGCCGTAGAGTCCACCTTCCAAAGCAGCCATTTTCTCCGAGGGAACTGATCGATGTAGTCTTGAGATAAGTTTGAATTCTGAGAGGTCTCCAGATTCCACCTGTAGATTGACAGAAAAAAAGGAATGGCCCCCTGTGCGAACACCAGTCGTTTCCGTTGCATCACAGCGTTTTCACAGCAGACTTTTTACGGGGTGGTTTGCCATTCCCTTCCTCAGTTATCTACACTTCCCCCACAGCAACCTGGGGACTCATTGGATTGACCTCGGAAGGATGGAAAGCTGAGTGAACCTTGAGCCAGCTACCTGAAAATCCAGCTTCCGCCGGGGATCGAACTCAGGTTGTGAGCAGAGCTTAGGACTGCAGTACTGCAGCTTTAGCACTCTGCACTTGCAGATTGACAACTTTACCAAAAATATTAAAAGGAAGCTGAATGTTTGAGGTGACAGTACAATTAAATCTCTCTAAAAGCAGATTCGAAGCGATCATTTTCCGCCTGTGTGGCTTCTGTTTGTGACCGTGGCTGCTTCTTCAGATGCTTTTGAGTACACTGTATTCTGATTTAAATGGTATGCAGTCTCTATTTTGCCTGAATTGTCATTGCCTACAAAGCAACTGTGTGGGTACAAATTGTGTGCAAAGTAATACCGTAACTTGTTCTGTACTAATCTGTTATAATTTAAATTTATAAGACAATAGGATTCTGTTGGATTCATATTCTGATACTGGGGATATCTTTCCAACTCTAGAATGCAGTTGTCCCTCTTTCAGTCTTACAATCAGCATCGCAAGACACTGATATTGCCGGTGACCACTGTACAGACTGTCCACGCTTGTTAGCTTCTGTGTTGAGCTCAGTTTGACAGATTTTATCCTTCGTACTTCATGGCTTTATGTTTTTTGTTTGTGGACTCCCCCCACCTCGTACTATGTACAGGAAAAATGGGGATATAGTTCTGACAAAGTGGGCTATTGTTCCTGAAAATTTATGCCGTAATAATGGGGAATGGCTCTTTAAGTGGCAGTTGTCTTGGGCAGAAGGAAATACGCAGATTGGGTAAGTTACTTAGGAGTTTAAACAATGTTTTCTTTCTTTCTTTCTTTCTTTCTTTCTTTCTTTCTTTCTTTCTTTCTTTCTTTCTTTCTTTCTTTCTTTCTTTCTTTCTTTCTTTCTTTCTTTCTTTCTTTCTTTCTTTCTTTCTTTCTTTCTTTCTTTCTTTCTTTCTTTCTTCCTTCCTTCCTTCCTTCCTTCCTTCCTTCCTTCCTTCCTTCCTTCCTTCCTTCCTTCCTTCCTTCCTTCCTTCCCCATCAAGTTGCAATCAACTTTTGTTGACGCCATATGCAGGGGTGGTATTGTATCAGGAGCCCCTTTGCATATTAGGCCACGCACCCCTGATGTAGCCAATCCTTCAAGAGCGAGCCTCGTAAGCTCTTGGAGGATTGGATACATCAGGGGGTGTGGCCTAATATGCAAAGAAGCTCCTGCTAGAATTCCACCCCTACCCATAGGGTTTTCAAGGCAAGAGATATTTAGAAGTGGTTTGCCATTGCCTGCTTCACTGTCACAACTGTGGTATTCTTCGGTGGTCTCTCATTCAAATATGATGAGGGTTGACCCTCATTATCTTCTGAGATCTGATGAGATTGGGCTTGCCTGGTCTATCCACTCCAGGGCACTCCCTTCTTACCCTTTCCATTTCCCATTAAACTTGGGTGGTGTTCCAGTGAATCCAAAAGTTCTGCTGTTCAATGCTGAGCTGGTAAATAGGGGGAAATCACTCCTCCTTGATTTGATCCTCGGTGAACTTGTTGCTATTGCATATACAGTATTAAAGAAACTTGGTTTGATAAGAAAAGGGTGTGGAGCTCTCGGCTATTTCACCAGGTTTCTCAGTCCAACAGCAGTGGTCCACTGGAGGGAGTTACCATGGTCTGGATCTCTCTCATGCTAAGCCTGTAGTATAGTCTCTGAAGTCTGATGGTTGGTATCTAGTGCTGAAATTGAAAGCTGGGCTAGGGATTCTGTTGGTGCATTGCCCACCCTAATGCCCAGTACCTTTCCACCCTGAGCTGAATAAGATGGTCTCAGGGTTATTGTCACAGGCTTGCACAATTCCCTACTTCTAATCCTTGGGGAGTCATCTTGGGGTACCCTTTCTGGGTGAAAAGATGGCACAGAAATGTTTTAAATACAAAGTACTGTTTTTGACCTTTTAAAACATTTAATCCATAGGCTCCAGATTACCTGAAGTATTACCCAAATTGGTCCCCCTGTGAGTCCCATAGGGCATCCTCTACAAAACAGTGGCTCAGGGGCCGCAGGGAGCTCTTTCACACATATTTTGAGGCTCCCAGAGGTTGAGGCAGTAAGCATGTGTAGCATCAGGACCTCAATCAGTAAGCATGTGTAGCATCAGGACCTCAATCAGTAAGCATGCGTAGCATCAGGACCTCAATCAGCCTCTGATTGCTAACCCATAGGTAGGTGACTGTTTCTGTCATATGTGAAGTGGGGAAGGAGGGAGAAATAGGCAGGTTTGAAAGCTTTTTTCCTCGACTGCAGAGGTCACCCAGAGACCTAGAGCCAAAAAAAAAAAAATCCCTAACCATTCCCCATGCTGGTCTTATGATGACTGTTATTCTCAGCTTTTGTTTTTAAGAAAAGTCTCCTTCCAGCATGGTCATGTTGTAAAGTCCATACATATGTATTTTATCTTTCTGTGCAAAGAAAGTACGAAGAGTTTTAATAAAGATGTTTGTGTAATATTTGTTCACAGTTTGCGGTTCTCAGACATATAGCATTTATTCTGTGCGGCTCTTACGCTAAGCAAGTTTGGCCACCCCTGTTCTACAAGTACCACACACACAGTCTGTGGTAATTATTTGGGAGTAGTTCAAATCTGTTTTATAATCAGCACCATGCGCTTACTAGCACAGTAACTCTTCGAAAGAGCAATCCTAAACAAGACAGATTTTTTTCCTTATCAAGACACAGAGCTAGAATATGAAAGACTAGGGGAAGCCAAAGCACGAAATGATGTTGCGTTACAGTAACACTATCCTAGCTCTGCTGCCTTTTGCTGCTGTCTAATCTGGGTGTGCTTGGGAACCTAAGGGGAAATAAAGGGAGAAAGGAAAATCATACCTTGCTTGTATTGCAAAGCAGAGTCTGATGCGATGTGATCCAGGGCAGGAGAAAGAAGAACTGGTCCAAGATGGGTGGTCTTGGGGTGGAAGGAGGTCCCAAAGGAAGTGTGGAGTTGGGGTTCCCATGGTGGCCTAAAGCTCGGCAGCAGAAGGGAGAGGGTTCTGTGGTTTCAGTGAGGACGGAAGAAGGTGTAGGAGCAGAACCAACTACGAGGGAAGGAAATCTGGGTACAGCATCAACTATAAATTTGGAGCTGCCGTCTTCTGAAGTGAGGAGAACAGGGGTGGAATTCTAGCAGGAGTTCCTTTGCATATTAGGCCACACCCCCATGATGTAGCCAATCCTCCAAGAACTTACAGAAAAGAGCCTTGTACTCTTGGAGGATTGGCTACATCAGGGGTGTGTGGCCTAATATCCAAAGGAGATCCTGCTAGAATTCCACCCCTGGACAAGAACAACGTGGAGCTCTGTTTTTGGCCCAATCTTATGGAGAATTTTGAATCCACATTGATCGATGAAGTGGTGTCAGGTCTTGCTTCTTACGGGGGGGGGGGGGGGGGGCGTATGTGAATTTGGAGAAATGAATGTACAGATATTTCAAGCAAAAGGTAAAGATATTCCCAGGGCTTTTTTGTAGCAGGAACTTCTTTGCCACACCTCCCTGATATAGCCAATCCTCCTGGAGTTTACCCAAGGCCCTGTACTAAGAGCCTTGTAAGCTCCATGAGGATTGGCTACATCAAGGGGTGTGTGGCCTGATATGCAAAGGAGTTCCTGCTACAAAAAAGCCCTGCTCAGGAGGGTATAGATTCTGCCTTCCAAAGCAGATGTTTTCTCCAGGGAAGCTGATCAACAGTTGTAATCTCTTGCCTTGAAAACCCCATAGAGTCACCATAAGCTGGCTGTGACATGACGGCACCTTCCATCAGTATTGAAGGCAGCCCCAATAAGGAAGTTGAGTGGCTTCTAGATCAGGAAGCCAATTCTTTGCCTAGAAACTGTTTCCATCAAGAAGCTCATCTAGCTCATTGTTCTGGCCGTTATTAAAGTGTTTGTATTGTGCCTAGAGCAGAGACCTTTAAAACACGGTCTGGCTAAGGGAGCTTTGACTCTCAAATGCTTATGGCCAGGGGTGGCCAAACTTGCTTAACATAAGAGAAATAGAGAATAAATGTTAGATGTTTGAGAGCTGCAAGACGAATGTCAGATGTTGGAAGGAACATATGAAGCTGCCTTCTACTGAATCAGACCCTCCTGGGTCCATCAAAGTCAGTATTGTCTACTCAGACTGGCAGTGGCTCCCCAGGGTCTCAAGCTGAAGGGGAAGGAAGGAAGGAAGGAAGGAAGGAAGGAAGGAAGGAAGGAAGGAAGGAAGGAAGGAAGGAAGGAAGGAAGGAAGGAAGGAAAAAGATGGGGGAGGGAGAAGTGGAAAGAAAGCAACTTGAACTTTAAATGCATTCTCCAAGTTGCCTGCTAGCTTGGCTTGGAGAAGTGATTTGAAGAGACAAATGCCTTCTTCAAGCTGGCAGATGGGGTGGTGGGGGCTTCAAGAGCCACTCAGTATGTGTGAAAGAGCCACATGTGGCTTCCGAGCTGCAGTGTGGCACTCCTGGTTCATGCCCCTGAATGGCTTTTTGGTCTCTAAAATGCTTCTGGACTCAAATCTAACCATTCTGTTGCAGACCAGCATGGCTGCTCGCTGAAACGAAAACACTCTGGTCAAGTGGGCTTCTCAACACTTTTAATTGTGATTTCCTTGTTTGTAAACTTCGTGCCCACATGAAGCACAGCATGAGGGTTACCCTTTGTGATCAAAACCACTTCCACTCAGTGATGATTCTTTGAGTGCTTTCACACGGCAGCTGTTTGCACAGTGGATCCTGCTATTCTTACGCAATAAAAATCCAGTTGCAAAGCACATTATTTAGTGCGTGTGAGTGCACCCTTTGTGATATTGGTGATGATATTGCATTTATATCCTGCCCTATACTCCGAATCTCGGAGTTTCAGAGCAGTCATAATCTCCTTTACCTCCCCCCCACACACAACAGACACTCTGTGAGGTAGGTGGGGCTGAGAGAGCTCTCCCAGAAGCTGCCCTTTCAAGGACAGTTCTGCAAGAGCTATGACTGAACCAAGGCCATTCCAACAGCTGCAAGTGGAGGAGCGGGGAATCAAAACCGGTTCTCCCAGATAAGATCCCGCACACTTAACCACCACACCAAACTGGCTCTCTTTGTGTTGCTTTCATCCCTGCTGTGGATACAGAGGTGTGTGAATTGGCAGAGGAGTGTCCACACATGGGCACTTTCAGTACCATTTTCTTTGCCTTCCAGCTTTTTCCTCCTCAGCAACTCTATGTTGGCTTTCAGGACATGGCCACCATGGATGCTGTGGAGACTAGCCAACTCTTTTTTGTTCTTCATATATGCATTACAATGGTTGCATGGGCACTTGTGAGGGACTAGTGGTGGGGAAATGGTGCTCGTGTGGGTGGGATCTTATTTTGTGCTATATGTTGATATGCTTGAACAGGGCGCTTTCCAAAAAGGATCAAAGATGGTTTGGAGTAAGAGCATATTAAGGTTTCAGAAGTCCAGGTTGATTACCACACCTGGAAGCTCCCCCCAGAAGGTCCCAGTTGGGAAGCCAAGGCAGAGAACCACCTCCATGAGGAAAGCAGCCTAAGGCAGACTTTCCAGTTGTGATGAGCAAGTTGTTAGATTGTTAGATGGAGCTATTTTTTCTGCATGAACTCATTTCACCCACCTGAGAGAGATTAGGCTGAGCAATCGACAAAGTGGCGGCTACAAGCATAGCCAGCTTCAAGAGGATAAACATATGGAGCAGAGGTCCATCAGTGACTATTAACCACAGGGTATAGATAGAACTCTGTCTGGGGCATGGATGCTCCGTATTCTTGGTGCTTGAGGGGGTGGGAAACAGTGTGAGGACTTCTAGTGTTCTGGCCCCACTGATGGACCTCCTGATGGCACCTGGGTTTTTGGCCACTGTGTGACACAGAGTGTTGGACTGGATGGGCCATTGGCCTGATCCAACATGGCTTCTCTTGTGTTCTTATGTGACACAGAGTGTTGGATTGGATGGGCCATTGGCCTGATCCAACATGGCTTCTCTTATGTTCTTCTATGACACAGAGTGTTGGATTGGATGGGCCATTGGCCTGATCCAACATGGCTTCTCTTATGTTCTTATGATCTCTTCTCCTTCATTGTCACTTTGCCCTCACCCACAGTAAGCAGACAGTGATTGGCTGCACAGGTAAATGTCCAGGTGGCACCGCCTCCTGGAGGGTGGTGTGATGGGTTTGCTTTGAGGATCTTCAACTTTACCCTCTTAAGCTCTGACAGCCACTTCTCCTTGTTAGGTCATAAAATGTTGACAAGCCAATCTATAAAACAACAGTTTCAGTTGAGATCGCAAAAGGTGCGGCTTCCAGAGATACCAGAAACCTCTTTTTTTTAGGTGGGGCTGCTTTCTATGGGAGACGCAGTGAGTATGATTGAACTTCAGCATTCTCAGCCGCTGGCTTCAGTGGTCTGCTTTGTTCTTCCACACCGTTGGTAGTCTTAAGAATTCTTTCATAACAATAAATGCCGATGCTTTACCCTTGAGAAAACATGTGATTACTTGGAATGTCAGTTTTCATCTTTAGCTCATTAGGAGCTTAAAAAAAAAATCCTAACTTTATAATTGCGGGGGAAGAAAGGAGAGAAAAGTTTGGCGGGGGGCCCCCACCGGCTCCTGTTGAAGAATTCTTTTAATACAATGTTTTTGGTAGTTTATTTTATGAATTTTAAAGAGACGGTGTTTGGCTATGCAGCCCTTGAGGCTTCACAGAGTGATGGTCTCTTATTCACCAACCGGAGGTTATTACTGCTTGATACCCCTCTCTATATTATTCCTTTTAAAATTAATTCAGTGTGTATTATGTGATGACCAGTCCCTGTTAGTTTAAATCTAATGACAACCTTTAAAGGTGCCAAATTATTGTTCTTCAAAACTGTAGTTCTGAAAAATTCTGTAGTTGCGACATAACTTGGCAGCAACAACAGATATTTTAATTGCTAAATACTAGGAATTTCCATCTTATAAGGCTCTATATTGCTGTATAAGTCCTGAAGTTGTAATGTTTGAGTGAACACATATTTGCGATGATTAAAATTCATTGCCAAGCAATTTTTATTCAGATATGAGAGTTTAATGCAAATTAGTAGATGTTTCTGTTCAGTTAAATGGCATTTTGTGTATGTTTGCTACTGCACGATTTTAATGTTGGATAACAGCTTAATTTTATTTTCAAACTGCTATCTCCTTTTTTGCCCCAGAGAGCCCGAGGTGGCTAGCAGCACTCCTGTAAACGTTTGTTATAAAATTATCTGTTCAAAAATATGCATAAATGATAGTTTGCATTTGCAAAAATCAGATGCGTATACATCTTCACAAAAGGCCTTTAAAACAAAACTTCTAGCTGCCTGTTAAAGGTGATCAGTGAGAGCATCTTGAAAATCTTCACAGAATGTAATAGAAAAGGCACAGGAGCTGTAGAAGTCAAGTGTGTCATTTCTGAAGCCCCCATCTGTGACCTTTGATCATAACAGCATGGATCCAAGTGGGCAGCCGTAATGTAGCAGGAAAATAACGGAGCCGCACACATTACTGGTATGAAGCAAGGTTTTTTACTTCTGGTACCAAAAGCAGGGTCCAGTTGAGCAGCACAGCTCCAAAATACTGAGCCTCCCCACCCCTGATCCTCAGACCGTCTTTTTAAGCACAAAGCACGCTTAGCAGGCAGGCTCACAGGTTTATCTGATTCAACATTCCCCACCCCCCTTGCAACTCCTTCTTGTATTTTTCCATACCTCCTGTCTCCTTGCTTTATCAGCTCCAGCAAGAAGCTTCTCAATGAGGCCCCTTTGTCTTATCCTAATACACATCTGTGAACACAGACCCACTGAAGGCTGTCCGTGCTCCTAACGAACATTGCATCAGACACCCTCTTTTTGAAGGCAGAAGCATGCTTTCATTCGTTATTATAGGGGTATTCATGAATTATTCAGGGGTCCCCCTTCACCATGTTGGTCTGAAGCAGTAGAGCAAAGTAGGAGTCGTGGCACCTTTAAGACAAAGTTTTATTAAGAATGTAAGCTTTCGTATGCATGCATACTTCTTCAGACAAGGGGATGGGGTACAGTGAGGTGGAATACATATAGCTGGTGGATTAAGAGTGTAAACTTATACAAAGTTAGGATGAAATGGCGAATTAGTGTAATAAATTGGAAGACCATTTGGTTTGGATAGCAATAAAAGGTAATAAAGGTTGCCTGTTAATTGTTGTTGCTTCAAGCTCTCTAGGCTACAGCCTGCCTCCAGCTCAGCCTTCCAGGAAAAAAAACGCACCATGCCTGGGTTTGACCCTTTTATGTCCTCCTCCCAGACCCCACCCCTCTCTGGGCTACTTTCCTTCCAAAACCTTACCACCCAATCAGAGGGACAGGAGGGATCCTGGGAAATGTAGGCTTTTCCCAGAAACTTCAGGCTTACTAGGCCCAGGATCATAACAGGTTGCCAAGCTCCCACCAGGGTCAAGAAATCGCCCGGTCTGGAGGGCCCCAACCCACCAGTAGGGAGCAGACCACCAAGGGGATTCCCGCACTGAGGAGCCCTGTCACTGCATGCTGTCCCCAGCACGATGACATCACCCGGAAGTGATTTCATCACGGCGGGGCTGCTCGGAGTTGTGGTAAAACTCTGTGGTACCATAGAGTTTTACTGCAACTCCTAGAGTGCCTCCGGCATGACATCACTTCCGGGTGGCATCATCGTGCCATGTGAGCTTTGCATGAGCAGAACAACAGTCCCCACCCCCGCAGCAGCAGAGGGACTTGGCAACCCTGTTTGTGTGCCCCCCTTCTCCAGATACTCCAGTTATTGAACGGAATCTTCTGTAAAGCTGTTCTGTTGCATTTGTTTACAGAATATTCTGGAGCTCAAGAAAGAGAAGCTAAACATTTTCTTAAAATAAAATTTCACGGCTGCAGGGCAGTTCTATACTGATGGCCAATTGCAGAAGCTAAAGAAGCTTGCCAACATCCATGTGGTCTCCTAGAGATCTCCCAGAATTACAGCTCATCTCCTGATTACAGAGATCAGCTCCCCTGCAGAAAATGGCAGCTTTAGTGGTGGACTCCTTGGCATTATACATCGTTGAGATCCATCCTCTCCCCAAATTCCATTGTCCCCAGACTCCACATCCATAATCTTCAGAAATTTCCCATTTGGGAGCTAGCGAAATGTGCTTAGAGCAGCAACTGGTATTTCGAACCACGTTACTTCAACACTCAGTGACAAGTGCTTTTTCCTATTTTCTCTTCCCCACCCCCTCTGGTTAATAAAGAAATTTTCCGTATCAATATTGAGTCCGCTAGCTTTCTGATTTTAAAACCACTCATCTTGAGTCGCTCTGTGTGGAAAGAATGTGGAGCATGTAAAAGCCTTCAGTGGCTGTCTGTCACTGTGAAAAGAAGAGGGAGCAGCCAAACATCTGTCGCCCTGAGGCGCCACAAATGTGGCAGCCCAGACAGGCCCATTGCAGTGCCTATATCTGCCGTTGCCAAGTGACAACAGAAGCTGTCAGCTGTAGCTGGCTTCTGCTTGCAGAACATCGCCTTACTTTTGTGTAGCTTCCTCCTCTGGAGCATTGTTTCCTCTAAACTACAGAGTCTTGTGAGCAAAAATTCTACTTTGTGAGTGACTGGCATTAAAGTTGTGAGCTACTGCATAAATTATTGTGCTCTGGGGTCATCCTTCCTGAGCTAAGACAAAAATGTGTGAGCTGGAGGCTAAAAATCTGTGAGCTTGCTCACGCTAACTCAGAGGGAACACTGCTCTGGAGGTGCCTTTACTTCCAGATCTCTGATAATCACTCACAGTTTGCCAGAATGTCCCGTTTGTTTTTGTTTTTTCTTTGTCCCCCCAACTATCCCTGAAGTGGTACCAATCAGCTTAACTCGAGTTCCTGTTAAAATTTGCTAGCCAGCTAGCTCAGAAATCCCACATCTGAACAGCAGAGGACAGTAAAGGAACAGTCTTCCCTCAATACAGCCTCCTTCTCTCCTGTCATTCAGAAACATTTAAAGCATTTTAATTATGTACAGCTCTTGGTCTCAAATGGAGTTTTGACTCTTGTAGAATCATAATTACTGCAAAAATATTGGATGTACCCTGTTATTTTGAGGGGCTTCGGAGGGGTCGGGGGCATGCTGTAACACACGTGTGGAAATGTTTTTTTTTTAAATTATTATTATTATTATTACCCTTTTAAACTCTTTACTGTCATATTGCTTAATTTATCATTTGTAATTATATAGGATCTGCCTTTAAATCTCACTGCTCTTGAGAGCTTGGGAGTTGGAAATGTTTGTTTGAGATGTGAGCGCTTTTTAGATTGAGAACTTAGTTTATGAAGCACAGGCAAACGGATCGGTCATACTTCTTGGGTGCTCGTGAATTGGAGGGCAGCCAAAACCAAGTGGGGCAGAATGATTTAGGACAGAATCCTGTGATAAAAGTTAGTTTCAAGAAACGAACTGAAACCAAGGTTAGAATCTTCCTGGCGGGGGGAGGGGGGAGGCTAAAATGAACCCTGAATAGTGCCAATGCTGGTGTAGTCTTAGAATGAGGAATTGTTTTGTAGAAAAATAGGTGGTGGAGCTCATTAGCATATGCCACCCCCCCCCCCACACACTAGTCAAAAGCAACCTGACACAAGAAAGGAGAACCCCGGTCAAGCGAGGCCTGCTTGGGCCAGCTAGAGATCCAACTAGCCCAAGCAGGCCTTGCTCACCTGGGACTCTCCTGGACTGCCCCCCCACAAGCAAGCAAGCCACCGGCCACCCAAAATCACATAAGAAGTGAAGAAAGGGTGGCCTGGGCTTCTCCAGTGGTTAATGAGGGCTGCTGGGAGTGTGGCAAAGCCCCTGGTGGCTGGCTGCCCGCTCTCCTAATCCAGGGATTGTTATGCAGCCGCACCTACTATTCAATGGACAAGGTAGGTGGGGAGAAGGAGGGGGGGACCATCAGAAAGGTTCAGGAGCTGTGCTCCTCTGAGCTCCTGCTGAATTCAAGGCCTGGTTAGAACTAACAAGGAGGAAAGCCAGAACTTGCGTTTGTAAGCATCCATGTGTGCATGGCTAATTTCTTAACCATGCAAGAGATGTTTAGAGATGGTTTGCCGTGGCCTGCCTCCTGCATCAAGACCTTGGACTTCCTTGGTGATCTCCCATCCAAATACTGTAGTTGTTGTTCAGTCGAGTCCGACTCTTTGTGACCCCAAGTCACGCCAGGCCCTCCTGTCTTCCACCATCCTCCGAAGTCTGCTCAAATTTGTGTTAGTTACATCAGTAATGCTGTCCAGCCATCTCATCTTTTGCCGTCCCCTTCTTCTTTTGCCTTCTGTCTTTCCCAGCATCAGGATCTTCTCCAGGAGCTCCCTTCTCATATGGTGGCCAAAGTATTTGAGCTTCAGCATCTGACCTTCCAGGAAACAGTCAGGGTTGATTTCCCTTAGGACCGACTGATTTGATCTTCTTGCAGTCCAAGGGACTCTCAAGTGTCTTCTCCAGCACCACAGCTCGAAAGCATCTATTCTTCTGCGCTCGGCCTTCCTTACGGTCCAACTCTCATAGCCGTATAGCCATACATTACTGCTGACCAAATACTAGCCAGGGCTTATCCTGCTTAGCTTCTGAGATTTGATCAGATTGGTCCATCTTTAGCACCCCGGTTTGTTTAAACCCAAGCCCATTTGTCCTTGTTACCATTTTTCATCCAGCATGGGCAGTGTAAACTGAGCAGCAGTCTTCCGCACACAGATCCTCTCCTGGATAAGGAACTGTGCACCCAGGAGCTTTATATTCTTATGAGGAATTCACTGCAGCCGGAAGTGGTGGCAGCTACAAGCACCGACAGCTTCAAGAGCAGATGCAAGAAACGTTTGGAGCAGAGATCTATCAGAGGCTATAGAGTGTTGCCGTGTGACATGCCCAGCATAATGATGTCACTTCCATGTGATGTCATCATGCTGATGACATCACACTCAATGAGATTGCCCCTGCTCACTGGCTGGTTAAGTAGACCTGGCAACCTTAGTATCTCCCTGTCGGGGCAGGCATGAGTGTTTTCACTGCTGCAGGTTGGAACCAATGGTTAGTGCAGTTAGACTGACAAAATCCAACCTCTCCTCCTCTTCACCCCACCCCCATTCTCAGCACCTCATGAGCAGCACATGGGTATGTGCATGCACCCAGAGGAGGAATTCTAGCAGGATCTCCTTTGCATATTAGGCCACACAACCCTGTTGTAGCCAATCCAAGAGCTTACAAGGCTCTTTTTGTAAGCTCTTGGAGGATTGGCTACATCAGGGGTGTGTTGGCTTAATATGCAAAGGAGCTCCTGCTAGAATTCCACCCCTGCATGTACCTTAGGATCAGGGCCTATGGCTGTATAGAACTCAGTAAAGAATCCTTATGTTTTTTCATGTATAAACAATTTTATTAGTAACATATGGTAGTAGAACTATTTCTACAACTTATAAAAACCTTAAGATGAAAGCATCATTCTACCCCACATCTTACTTTCCTCCCACCCCACCCCCCAATAATTGACCCCCGCCAGTGTTATTTTTTAGAAAACAGATATTAAAGGTACCTTTAACTAGCAAGAAAAAAAACAAAAATTGATTCAGAAAGAAAAAAAAACCCCTTCAAAAGTTATATTCTTGTCTTAAAGGTCTTAATCTTCAAAAATTGTCCAGTGTCCTTTTATTTTCCACTCTTTTTCTACATATCTTCTGAATTTCTTCCACTCCCGATTAAAGAGTTCTAAATCGCAGTCTCTTAATTTTCTTGTTAGCTTATCCATTTCACTCCATGACATAACTTTTAAAGTCCAGTCCCATTTTTCTGGTATTTTTTCTTGCTTCCACAACTGCGCATACAATGTCCTAGCAGCTGAGAGCAAGTACCATATTAAAGTTCTATCTTCTTTTGGAAAATTCTCCATTTGTAATCCCAGCAGAAATGTCTCTGCTTCTTTTTTAAATTCATATCCTAGGATCTTAGATATCTCTTGTTGAATCATCTGCCAAAACATTTTAGCTCTTTCACAAGTCCACCACATATGGTACAAAGAGCCTTCATGCTTTTTACATTTCCAACACCTATCTGGCATCTTATTGTTCATCTTTGCTAATTTTTTTGGAGTCATATACCATCTATACATCATCTTAAAACAGTTCTCTTTAATACTATGACATGTTGCGAGTTTCATAGAGTTTTTCCACAAATATTCCCAAGATTCCATCTTTATTTCTTTATTTACATTAATTGCCCATTTTATCATTTGAGATTTCACTACTTCATCTTCTGTAGTCCATTGTAAAAGTAATTTGTACACTTTTGAAATTAATTTCTCATTATCTCCAAGCAGAACTCTTTCCATTTCTGTTTGCTCTTTCCTTATTCCTTCCGCTTTGACATCCTTCTCCATCAAACTTTTTATTTGTTGCATTTGAAACCAATCATATTTATAGTTCAATTCTTCTGCAGTTTTCATTTCTATTTTCCCACTTTGTATTTTTAGTAGTTGGTTGTATGATAGTTGTTTTTCCTTAACTGTCTTGGCCGTTAATTTTATCACTTCCGCTGGCACTATCCACAAAGGTCTTCTCTCGTCGCCATATTTCTTGTACTTTATCCACACATTTAGTAAGCTGCTCCTTATATAATGGTGAGAGAAAAGACCGTCCATCTTCTTTTTCCCATAATACAAGTAGGCATGCCAGCCGAATTTTTTCCCATGGCCTTCTAGCACTAGAAGTTTTTTATTTAATAACGTTATCCATTCTTTCAACCATACTAAACAAATTGCTTCATGATACAGTTTCAAATCTGGTAATTGAAATCCACCTCTCTCTTTTGCATCTATCAGGACTTTCATTTTAATTCTGGGTTTCCTTCCGGCCCACACAAATTCCGAGATTTTTCTTCTCCATTTATCAAATTGCTTAACATCTTTCACAATGGGGATGGTTTGGAACAAATACATAACCCTTGGTAAGATATTCATTTTTACTGCAGCTATTCTGCCCAACAATGACAGATTGAGCTTGTTCCACTTTAGCATATCTTCTTCTATTTTGCGCCAGAGTTTTTCATAGTTGTTCCTAAACAGATCAATATTTTTCATTGTTATCTCTACCCCTAGGTATTTTACCTTAGAGGTAACTTCACAACCCGTTAATCTTTGTAGTTCTTGCTGTCTATTTTTCTGCATATTCTTACATAAAATTTTTGATTTTTCTTTATTTATGTAAAGTCCCGCCAACTCCCCAAACTCTTGTATTCTCATTAACAACAACGGTGTAGCTTGTAAGGGATTTTCATTTATAAACATTATATCATCCGCAAATGCTCTATATTTATAGGTATATCCTTTTATTTGTAATCCTTCTAGAACTTTTTCTTCTTGAATCTGCATCAGTAAAATTTCAAGAGTCATTATAAATAACAATGGCGAAAGCGGGCAGCCTTGCCTAGTACCTTTACTGATTTTCATTTCGTCTGTAAGATCTGCGTTGATGCACAACCTTGCCCTTTGTTCAGAATATATTGCTTTTATCATCCTTATAAAGCTCTCTCCAAGCTCCATTTTTTCTATCACTGCAAACATGAAGTCCCAATTTAAATTATCAAATGCTTTTTCTGCATCCGCAAAGAATAGTGCTGCTTCCTTCTCTGGATGTCTTTCATAATATTCTACAATGTTTACAACAGTTCTAATATTGTCTCTTATTTGTCTTTTGGGAAGAAAACCAGCTTGATCCTCCTTTATAAAATTTATCAGATATTGCTTAAGTCGTTCCGCCAGAATTCTTGTAAATATTTTATAATCATTGTTCAAAAGTGAGATTGGTCTATAATTTTTCACATTTGTAACGTCTTTTTCTTCTTTGAGAATCCTTATGTTTTTTGTTTAAATTGCGGTTACAGATAAAAGCCTGATTGGAGTTAGCTGAGATTCTTTTATGAGAAGAGTGGGAGTCTGAGAGTACATCCCATGTGCAGTGCCTGTCTACATTCTTGTTTTTTGCAGACATGAAGAAAGGATGCATTGATCATGTTTACATTTTGCCAGCCATGATGCTGCAGATAGTTTGGCCAATTCCGCATTTAGCACTTGCCTCCCCTCTCTGTGGGGCTCGTCACGGTGGCTCTTTTTCCCCAGATTCTGCATTGGCATCTCTGGAGCGGGGCTGCGTGTTCCCTGCTTGCTCCCTGCCCCGTGCAAACTTGAGAGCCGAGAATGAGACTGGGGCAAAGGCTAGCGCAGAACTGGTCTTTGTGCAAAAACAAGGAACATTGTATTTGGGATAACGCATACAATTGAAGCATCCTAATGCAAAATAAAAGTTCATATACATATTTGCATAATTAGATTTCGTGGCTTGTATGTCATTAGTACATTTTGTAGAGTTTCAGTAGCAAACTCCAAAGCATTGGTCCTGCTCTTTTAAGCCTCTGTGATGTAGGGTAGTAAAAAATTAAGAATATGTTGTTGGATATTAGTAAGGTAATTGTTGGATATGTGTACCTGTCTTTCTGAATCTATAGTACACCCAGGGGTGGAATTCTAGCAGGAGTTCATTTGCATATTAGGCCACACACCCCTGATGTAAGCTCTTGGAGGATTGGCTACATCAGGGGTGTGTGACCTAATATGCAAAGGAACTCCAGCTAGAATTCCACCCCTGAGTATACCTATACACCCACTGTGTGGTTCACATATTTCAGGGCAGGGGTGGCCAAACTGTGGCTCGGGAGCCACATGTGGCTCTTTCACACATATTGTGTGGCTCTTGAAGCCCCCACCACCCCATCAGCCAACTTGGAGAAGGCACTTCTCTTTCTAAATCACTTTTTCAAATCAAGCAACTTGGAGAATGCATTTAAAGTTCAAGTTGCTTTCTTTTCACCCTTCCCTCCCCCCATCTGTCTTCCTTCCTTCCTTCCTTCCTTCCTTCCTTCCTTCCTTCCTTCCTTCCTTCCTTCCTTCCTTCCTTCCTTCCTTCCTTCCTTCCTTCCTTCCTTCCTTCCTTCCTTCCTTCCTTCCCTGCAGCTCTGAAAAATCTGATGTTTGTGTATTGTGGCTCTCAAACATCTGACATTTATTCTTTGTGGCTCTTATGTTAAACAAGTTTGGTCACCCCGTTTTAGAGCGGTGTTAGGTTAAACAAGTTTGGCCCCCCCCCCCAAAAAAAAGCATTACTGCAAGTATCTTTTTAAAAAAAATTCTTGATGCCCTTTTCCTTGCTTCTGAATATTTTTAGTTACAGTGGCTTTTACATCTTGTGTGAAACACAGCAAAGAATGAACAAAAAGTTTGTTCTTGCAGTTAGGGCATTTATGGTTGGTGGGTGGGTGGGTGTGCCAGGGGAATCAGCTGTCTGCTGAGCTGTAATAGAGGGTTATGACAACTGTGCATTCTTAGGGAGTCAGTGGTTACACAACAGTCCCACATCCTGTTGCCTTACTGCCTTAAACTCTGAAACCGAGATAAACATGTCATGAATACCTTCTGTCAAATTCTTTCTGAAGTATGTCATGATTCCCTGTCATCTTGGCTTCTGCTGTAGATGAAGCAAGTGCGCACTGCAATAAATCATGTTGGACTGCTAGCGTGGTGGTGTTGGAGCCCGCGTAGTGTAGTGGTTACCAGTGGCAGACTCTAATCTGGAGCACTGGGTTTGATTCCCCACTTCGCCACAGCTAGCTGGGTGACCTGGGTGAGAGATCACAGTTCTCTCAGAGTTCTCTCAGTCCCACCTACCTCACGGGCTGTGATCACACACACTAAATAATGCACTTTAAATCCACTTTCATTGCACTTTCCAACTGGATTTTACTATATGAACTGGCAAAATCCAACTGGAAAGTGCATTGGGAGTGGATTGAAAGTGTGTTATTTATTGTGTGTGACCACAGCCAAGTTATCTGTTGTGGGGAGAGGAAGGGAAGGCAATTCTCTGCTTAAGGTAGAGAAAAGCAGAGCATAGAATGCAGCTTTGCTTCTGCTCTTGAACGAAATAAGTTTGGATCCTGCCCATCTGGAGCTCTTAAATGAAGGAAAGCTGCATCGAAGCCTGGTCTGAATCTTGCATATGTATGACTTAGAAGATACTCTTTGCACCAGTTATAAATCCTTCTCTCTCTGTAGGCACTTGGGGGCAGTTGACATATTCAGGGCTTTTTTTTTTTTGTAGAAAAATTCCAACAGGAACTCATCTGCATGTTAGGCCACACACCCCGACACCAAGCCAGCTGGGATTGCGTCCCGGTGCATTCCTGCTCAAAAAAAGGCTCTGGACGTACTCATCTATGTTATGCTCAGAAATGAACACACACAGGGGTGGAATTCTAGCAGGAGCTCCTTTGCATATTAGGCCACACACCCCTGATGTAGCCAATCCTCCTGGAGTTTACAAGGCTCTTTTTTGTAAGCTCTTGGAGGATTGGCTACATGCGAGAGGGTGTGGCCTAATATACAAAGGAGCTCCTGCTAGAATTCCACCTCTGGGCACACACCATGTTTTGATACCACCTTTAAGACTATTTTGCAAGGGATATTAGTTTGCAAGGTGCAGCTGCTTTTAAGAGCAGGTGAGGAAGAGAGACTACAGAGCTCCATTGCGTTAGCTGAGTAATCAAACATTACATTTCCAACTGCTTGGCCGCTTAAATGCTAATCCAAGAAATCCCAAGACATTTGCCATGTTTATGACTGAAATGTATTTTTCTCAAGTTATCATTTAGTGATCCTAGAGTTCAGAGGTTTAAAGGGCTGATATATCACAGTTCCACCTGTTTTAAGATTCGTTTCATAGCTTTCTTACCGAGGCCGCCTGAATATTCTGTTAAACTCGTTCAGCAAGTATCTCTATATAGTAATGCGCTCCGGCCACACCTGATCATTGCTAGTGATACATACAGTAACACGGACTAATCAGATTGCAATGTACACAAGGGTGGAGTATCCTAGCTGCTGTTGGGCTGAGGGTGCTAAAGCTTGCATTTTTTTATTTATATGTCATTTTGTTATCTACCTTGACTGTTCCCTGGAAGGTCAGATGCTGAAGCTGAAGCTCAAATACTTTGGCCACCAAATGAGAAGGGAGCCCTCAATGGGAAAGAGAGAAGGCAAAAGAAGAAGGGGACGGCAAAAGATGAGATGGCTGGGCAGCATTGCTGATGTAACTAACATGAATTTGAGCGGGCTTTGGAGGATGGTGGCAGAAAGGAGGGCCTGGCATGACTTGACCCATGGGATCGCAAAGAGTCGGGCTTGACTGTGCGATGGAACAACAATAGCAGAATTTTGTTGTCAAGTTGCAGCCATAAAGTGACCCCAGAGGAATTCCTAGGCAGGAAGTGTTCAGAGTTGGTTTGCCACTGCTTGCCTCTGTGTAGCGACTCTGGATTTCCTTGGTGGCTTCCCATCAAAGTACTAGCCAGGGCTGACCCCGCTGAGCTGCTGAGATCCGACAAGATCAGGCTAGCCTGGGCCGTTGGGTTCAGACCTACATTATATATGGAAGGATAAATCCCCACTGGGTAACTTTGCTAGAAAAGGCCTCTGAACTCTTTGGTACCAAATTGAATAGACTGTCCTAGGTTGGAAGAACCAACAGGGTATGGCTCTAAGCAGGGGTGGAATTCTAGCAGGAGCTCCTTTGCATATTAGGCCACACACCCCAGATGTAGGAGGATTGGTTACATCAGGGAGGTGTGGCCTAATATGCAAAGGAGCTCCTGCTAGAATTCCACCCCTGACTTTAAGGCAGTTTCATAGGTCGAAGGCATTTTAGATTGATTTGCAATGTGGAATAGCCAGGATTGAATCTCTTTTGTGTTTTACCAGCCTTTGGCTCATAAAATAGACATAGCAAGATTTGCGGCCTTGGCGTTGAACACCTGAGCACTTCTAAGCTTTTGGTTTCTTCTTCTGGTATATTTCTTACTATTCTTTTCTGTGGAAGCAGCTGATATAAACCCAGGTGGGTAGCTTTTCAGAAGTATGCGTGCACACAAAAGTATATACCTTGAATAAAACTTGGTTGATCTTAAAGGTTCCACTGGACTCTAACTTTATACTTAATATAAAGTTGTTAAGCTTTGCTTCCACAGAAACTTCTATAAAGCTATTAACATTTTGTTTATAGGCTTTTAGAATAACCTAATATTTTTCTTGTTTTCCTTTCCGAAACTAGAAATAGCTGCTTCCTGTTTTAGAGTATATAAGTGGAGAAGCTATGGCCAGGATGAGATATTTATGTCTATTTAGGGTTGCCAATCCCCAGGTGGGGGCAGGTGATCCCCCAGTTTGGAGGCCCCCCCTTCGGGGTCATCAGAAAGCGGGGAGGGAGAGGGAACTGTCTGCTGGGCACTCTATTATTCCCTATGGAGACTGATTCCCATAGGGTATAATGGAAAATTGATCTGTGGGATTTCTTAGGCTCTGGGGGCTGTTTTTTGAGGTAGAGGCAATAAATTTGCAACATAGCATCCACTGCCTCTCCTCAAAAGACTCTCCAAGTTTCAAACAGATTGGACCAGGGGGGTCCAAATGTATGAGCCCCCAAAGAAGGTGCCCCTATCCTTCATTATTTCCAAAAGAGGGAGGGCGAGCAGTTCCTTTAAATGTGATGGCCAGCGCTCCCTTTGAAGTTCAGTTATACTTGTCACCACCTTGCTTCTGGCTCCACCCCCAAAGTCTCCTGGCCCCACCCCCAAAGTCTCCTGGCTCCACCCCCAAAATCTCCTGGTTCCACCCCCAAAGTCCCCAGATATTTATTGGATTGGACTTGGCAACCCTAGTCCATTGCCGCATTGTGGCAAAGAGTCTCTAGGTTCATCCCCTACCATACCAGAACATGGCCCTTAGTTCATCTTCTAAAAATGTCAACATATAATGTAACTTTGTTGTCATGCCAAGCGAAGTCCTAAATCTTTCTAAAGAAATAAGCTTATCTTTGACGATAAAGATTAACTGGGGAATTTAAGACTTGTTTCCCGTTTTTAGTATCCCATGGCTTGGCCATCACTCCATTTTTTGCCAGTTCCACAGATAATGCTGAAAGTATTTATGAACTTTAATTATAGAGTAAGTTAAGTCAGGGATGTTTTCAGTTGCTCTGCAAGTCTGTAAATTAAAATTATCTCTCTCCTTTTTTGGGGTTTAGCAAACAGTGGCCACGTTCTAGTAGCAGAGAAAGCAGCATTGACGTGCCATGTAGGCTATTCTTTTGTCTTGAGTTGCTAGGCAGAACTCCAGACATTCTGTGCATTCCAAAGGTAGCTGATTGTGGAAGTCACTGTGGTCTGAAAATAATGCTTCAGGCATCTCATCTAACATATATGGGAGCAGCCCAGTCACCGCCAAGGGAGGCACCTTTTTATATTACGAGGTTAATGGCATGCATTTGAAATGGCACTTCATAAAGTTGGCTGCTCCAAATGCATTTCACTGACCATGATCAAATTTATAAATAGAACTGACACTCAAGGAACACCCAGACATTTTCATGCACCGCTCTTCGGTCTTGTCACGCGGAAGAGTGCCTTCCTTGACGATTTAAAAATGGAATCACAAACCGAAATAATTAAAATGTGGACTGCACCCCACGAGCAGGCTTTTATTTGGCTCTTGGTGTGTTTGCAGTTCCATTAATTTGCAGCCCAATTAATCCCTCCTTCCATTTTTGCTGTGGGCAGCTTCACAAACAAGTCTTGGGAAACCTTCAGAATCGGGTGCATGACCTTAAGCTTGTTGTATGTCTTCTGCATATGACATTGATAAAACTGAAGACGACAACTGCAGATTTATACCCCACCCTTCTCTCTGAATCAGAGACTCAGAGCGGTTTACAATTTCCTATATCTTCTCCCCCACAACAGACACCTGTGAGGTGGGTGGGGCTGAGAGGGCTCTCACAGCAGCTGCCCTTTCAAGGACAACCTCTGCCTGAGCTATGGCTAACCCAAGGCCATTCCAGTAGGCGTAAGTGGAGGATTGAGGAATCAAACCCGGTTCTCCCAGATAAGAGTCCGCACACTTAACCACTACACCAAACTGGCTCAACAGCATATGAAAGCTGCAGATCCGCATGTGGTAAACCAAAAAATTACACTGCTAGAAAGGTTGAAGAATCACTAAATACCATTTAACAATTATTATGAAACATATGATAAATTGTAAATGAGCCAAATGACTCATTATTGGCATAGAAATAGAAAGTACAGAACGGCAAATTTACAAGGAGTTTCAGTTATAAAAACCAGTCAAACATCAAGATGGGGAGCTAGTCTTTTGCTCTCTGATTATGGCAGCCAAAAGGTACCTTGGAATGGATAAATTGTAATAATAGGTAACAACATCAATTATGCAATAGAAAGTTCATAAGCACATAAGGTTGTTACATTTATCTAAGGGTAAATGCAAGCTGTTGCTACTAGAAACATTTCTGAGATGTTGCCTTAAGGATTTGTAAAATCTACAAATGTTACGGTCAAGTTTGACCATTGCATGAGGATATGAAAATATTGTAGCGATATTATTCAGCTCTGGACCTGAAGAAGACTGTGAAAAAAGGAGAAACAGTATTGACCTCCCATAGTCCTTCATGCTGAATTTAGATTGCAACCTTATGTGTTTATGATCTTCCTCTTGTGTACTTTATGTTGTTACACATTATTACAGTTTAACATATGTTTCAAAATATTTGTTAAATAGTACTTGGTGATTCTTCAACTTTTCTAGCAGTGTAATTTTTTGGTTTACCTTCCGAACCCCAGCCGTTGTTTGAATGCTGATCCACATGTGGTAGCAAGTAAAATGAGTTCACTTATCATAGATTCATAGCTGTCAGGGTCACCTAGTCCAACGCCCTGCACAATGCTGGAAATTTACAAATACTTACCCCCTCCCCCTCCCCACAGTGACACATGCTCCACGCCCAGAAGATAGCAAAAAAAAAAAACCCTCCAGGATCCCTGGCCAAACCGGCCTGGAGAAAAATTGCTGCCTGATGCCAAATTGGTGAACAGCATTTCCCTGGGCATGTAAGAAAGGACCACAAGAATAAAGCATTGATACAACTCTTTTTGCCCTCCCTCTCATGATCTGCCTAATTCACAGAATCAGCATTGCTATCAAATGGCCATCTAGCCCAGGGGTGGCCAAATTGCGGCTTGGGAGCCACGTGTGATTTTCTCACACACATTGTGTGGCTCTTGAAGCCCCCACTGCCTGGTCTGCTGACTTGGAGAAGGCATTTGTCTCTTTCATTCTCCAAGCCAAACCAGCTCGGAGAATGCATTTAAACTTTAAGTTGCTTTGTTTCCATGTCTCCCTCCCTTCTCTTCTCCATTTTGCTTCCTTCCCCCCTTCCGCCTCCTTCCCTCCCTTTCGGATATCAAACATCTGATGTTCATGCCTTGCAGCTCTCAAACATCTGACATTTATCTTTTCAAGGGGCAACCAGTTAGTTCCAGCAGCAATTAAGGTGTTCAAAGCTAATATACTAGCCCAAATTCTCTATGGTATCCCTATATGGATCTCAGCATTTACCAGGAAAGTGGAGGGCATTCAAGCCTCATTCTTTAGACAGATTCTTGGTATGCCAAAATGTGTGTTCTACTTTGCTCTCTGCTCTGAAGTGGGTCAGTCTTTGGTGGAGACAAAAGCCTGGATTGCAGTGTTGAAATTCTAGCTCAAAATTCTCCTTAGAACAGATCCTAACAGCCTTCTTGATTGTATGAAAAAGAGACCCATATATTTCATCCTGGACAGCAGTGCTTATGTCCAAACTTAATCAGTTGGGGATAGAGGTTGATGATTTTTTTTACTTCTGATGAGTCACATATCTTCAGATGTATTAAATTGAGACTGTTGGAGTTGGAGGAAACGAAACTACATCCAACAGACCCTTATATTTGCTCCCCAGCTTCCTTAGGTCTTTATGCTTTCTACAGCAAAATGCCCCATTATCTATCAGACTTAACCATTCCAAGTCATTGCAGGGCATTTATGTTGACTAGACTAAATGAGTTCCCCTCCAAAATTTTACAAGGGAGATATCGAGTCCCTTTAGACGACAGACTCTGTTCCTGTGGAGCGAATATTCCCAACTCAATTCAGCATATATTGCTTGATTTTCCTTTTATCATAATCTCCGTAAAGATTTATTTTGCAAGCTTGCTTTCTCCCCAGATTTGTTTATTCTGCCACCCTGTTATTATTTATCGAATGATACTGAGGGGGAGGCTAGCGAGAATGTGGCAAAAATGTTGGCTGACATCCTTAAATTTAAATCTGACCATGTATGAATTCATCTGTAAACTTGGTTTCATTTTGATTTTATCTCCAATGTTTAAATTTTTATATTCTGTGTATTTTTATTTGCAACTGTTATGCCATTAAAGGTTTGGTATAGTATCTGACATTTATTCTATGTGGCTCCTATGTTAAGCAAGTTTGGCCGATCTAGCCTTTGTTTAAAAACCTCCAAGGAAGGAGAGCCCACCACACCCCAAGGAAGCCTGTTCCACTGAGGAATCGCTCTAACTGTCAGGAAGTTCTTCCTAATATTTAGTTGGAAACTCTTCTGATTTAATTTTAAACCATTGGTTCTGGTCCGACCTTCTGGGGCAACAGAAAAAAAACTCTGCACCATCCTCTATTTGACAGCCCTTCAAGAGCAAAAGAGAAAAGACTGCAAAGTTTCTGGCCAAATAGTTTTTAGTTCTGGGAAGAAGGGTCATAATTAACTGGTAGCCCAAGAAAGGAAAAGGAAAAGTTCCCTGTGCAAGCACCAGTCTTTTCTGACTCTGGGGTGACGTTGCTTTCACAATGTTTTCATGGCAGACTTTTTATGGGGTGGTTGGCCATTGCCTTCCCCAGTTATCTACGCTTTCCCCCCAGAAAACTGGGTACTCATTTTACCGACCTTGGAAGGATGGAAGGCTGAGTCAACCTCAAGCTGGCTACCTGAAAACCCAGCTTCCGTTGGGGATCGAACTCAGGTCGTGAGCAGAGCTTAGGACTGCAGTACTGCAGCTTTAACACTCTGCGCCACGGGGCTCTTTAGCCCTAGAAAAGGCAGGGCTTTTTTTTTCTGCCGGAGCCCACAGGAACAGAGCTTCTCCTGGGATTGCCAGTGCTCCGGCTGCCCCGACCAGCCATGAGGCAGCCATGTGCTCCCAGGGCAGGCGGTGTGGCCTAATGTGCAAATGAGCTCCTGCTAGTGACCATTTGCTAGTAAATTTTGCCATTTTGCGCAGTAAACTCTAGTTGCAAAGTGCATTGAAAGTGGATTAAAAGTGCATTATTTAGTGTGTGAGAAAATGCAGTGAATATGTGCATGTTAAGATTCTGGACACTTTCACACACGCTAAATAATGCATTTTCAATCCACTTCAGCGACCGTTTGCAAGTGAATTTTGCCATTTGCACACTAAACCCCAGTTGCAAAGCGCATTGAAAGTGGATTGAAAGTGCATTATTTAGTGTGTGTGAAAGTGCTCACAGTCACACACAACTGTGCAGTTCCACATATTACATTTTTAAGAAAAGCCTTCTTACTAAGGACGGAAACTCCCAGATTGATCCTCATAAAAAGAGCATTTCCCTTGCACTAACTTCGTGTTTCCTCCTCCAAGCTGGCCTTTTATTTTTTATGGAGAGAGGTCTGCACAAGCTTCTTAGAGAATTATATGTATACGTACACTCAATAAGTACAATTTTCTGTAGGGCAGATTTAGAAAACAGTGCCTTCAACTCTGTAGGAGGTTTTTATACATAATAATAGTTCTTGCCTGCTTTTGGTTTGTTAATCTGTAGTCGGTATGTGGGTAATGTACATAGCAACCTACGCTTAGGCGGCAAGGGTGGTAATTTGATCTTTTTTGTTCCATGAGTCAGTCGCACCCTAATAACAGAAGAGGGTTCTGTCAAACTCGTTTAGCTCATCTCCGGTGCGTTTTGAGGGAGTTCCGAGTGGTTTTGCCACTTTGCCTCGTGCAAGGTGGGAAAGGGGGGAGAAGCATGCTGGAGCCACGCTGATTTCGGCAGGAGTCAGAGGCAGTCTCGCATGCGGCTGTTCTGGCCTCGAAGGTGAGTGACAAGACCCAAGTGTGAAAGGGGTTTCTGGTAGGGTTGCTAACTCTTGGTTGGGAAATATCTGGAGGTTGTGGGGGTGGAGCCTGGGGTGGATGTGGTGGGGGAGGGGGGAGGGGAGTCCACCAGGGCTTTTTTTGTAGCAGGAACTCCTTTGCATATTAGGCCACACCCCTGATGTAGCCAATCCTCCAAGAGCTTACTGGGCTCTTAGTGCAGGGCCTAGTGTAAGCTCCAGGAGGGTTGGCTACATCAGGGGGGTGCAGCCTAATATGCAAAGGAGTTCCTGCTCCAAAAAAAGCCCTGAAGTCCACCTTCCAAAGCAGCCATTTTTTCTCCGGGAGAACTCACCTATGTTGTCTGGAGATCAATTGTAATGCTGGGCGATCTCTAGGTCCCACTTGGAGGCTGACAATACTTTTGTTCTGGGAGTGGCAAGAGGAAATGATGTCTCTCCCTCAACCTAGAAAGACGTTGTTTGCATAGGTGCAGAAATGGTATATTAGAAACACCTCAGTGCTTTCCGGTTTCTTCTTTGCTGAAGAGTGATGTGTTAAAAACCTGACCTTTGATCAAATACTTCTTTCAAATGACTTGAACGTTCCAGGGTGGCGGTGTTTTTGCCAGATTTATGTCTATCTTCCCTCTACTGACAGTAATTATTTTGGTGTAGTGGTGTAGTGGTTAAGTGTGCAGACTCTTATCTGGGAGAACCGGGTTTGATTCCCCACTCCTCCACTTGCAGCTGCTGGGATGGCCTTGGGTCAGCCATAGCTCTGGCAGAGGTTGTCCTTGAAAGGGCAGCTGCTGCAAAAGCTCTCTCAGTTCCAGCCACCTCACAGAGTGTCTGTTGTGGGGGGAGAAGATGTAGGAGATTGTAAGCCGCTCTGAGTCTCTGATTCAGAGAGAAGGGCGGGGTATAACTCTGCAATTCTTCTTCTTCTTTTAGCTTTTTTTTTTTTTGCCAGAAGCTGATTCTGTCATCTCTTGCCAGGGAAGGTGTCTGAGACTGGCTTTTAACCTGTGATGATGTGCCATGCGTCTTTCATTAGGCCATTCTGGATAGCCATTTGCCCCACACTTCACAACGTGTTGTTGTAATGGGAACAGTTTGCAGCCAGATCCGTGGGAAACCTGCCTAATGCAGCTGCTCCTCCCTCATGTTCAGTAGTGTGACATCTCATGGTTGAAGATGTGGGACTGGTTGCTTTTCTGCCATTCCTGTTCGCAAGCCATAATTTCCATTCCCCAAGTTCCCTGGGAAGCTATGTAGTAAACCTCTTGGTTTTGACTCATTGTTTTGCAGAGCTGTGTCAAAACGGGCGGATGCTTTTAAAGGAAAGCTTTCTCTGCTCTGTGACGCAGAGTGGTAAAGCTGCAGTGCTGCAGTCCTAAGCACGACCTGAGTTCGATCCCAGCGGAAGCTGGGTTCAGGTAGCCAGCTCAGGGTTGACTCAGCCTTCCATCCTTCCGAGGTCAGTAAATGAGTACCCAGCTTGGGCCAAAGGAGGCCAAACTGAAGAGTACGCGTGAAAGGGCCTTTTCGATCGCAGCTCCACACTGGTGGAACCAAGTACCGGATGAAGTGTGGGCCCTGCGGAGTCTTGATCAATTCCTTAGGGCCTGCAAGACTACCCTTTTCCAAATGACCTTCACTTAATGTGGATTTAGTCTACTATATCTGGCCATCATAAACTACTGAGGAGAACATCTAGAATATAGCACTGTAAATGTTAGTTTTAATTGTAATTTTATGGTTTTAATTATAATGATTTTAATTAAATTAATAATTAAATTATATCATTTTGAGATAATGTTTTTATGTTGTAATTTGTAATTCTTATATGTTGTGAGCCACCCTGAGCCTGCTTCGGCAGGGGGGGCGGGATATAATAAATAATAAAATAAATAATAATAATAATAATTAATTGTAGATGACTGGGGAAGGCAATGGCAAACCACCAGTAAAAAGTCTGCCATGAAAAAATCATGATTCGACATCACCCCAGAGTCAGAAATGACTGGTGCTTGCACAGGGGACTACTTTTTTTTTTTTAAACAGAGCTGTTCAGTGGTTTATTTTTCCTTCATTTCTTCCCCAGCTATTACAACAGCCAAATTAGACCATCGAGCCTATCTTTCTGATGCTAAAACCAGATACCCAAATTTATACATAAAGAGAAAGCAAACACAAACACACATAATTGCCACAGTCGTATCTTGACTGGACTCAATACTTACTTGCAAAACAGAGGCTTAAATTTAATCTCTGAGGGAGTCCTCAGTTGTGCGAGGCACAAAGAAAGCAACAACGTGAATAGGCATTTTCTCCTAGAAGCCACCAGTCTTAGGAAAACCATTGTTCATTTCTGTAACAGCTTCCATAATACAAATGGGTTGAATCTCATTGAAATTTTCCACTAATAGAAAGGGAGGCAGTTTTGGCCACTCTTTGACTTCCCTCAATGCTGTTCCTGGTGTGGGGGGGGATTTGGGCTGCAGTGGCCAGTTAAATCCCCTCAGCTAGTAGAAACCTCTTTTATTGGTGGAAATGAATTAGACTTGGCAACCCTGCTAAACCTCCTTCTTAAGAACATCAGAGAAGCCATGATGGATAAGGCCAATGGCCTATCCAGTCCAACACTCTGTTTCACACCGTGGCCAAAAAACCCCAGGTGCCATCAGGAGGTCCACCATTGGGGCCAGGACACTGGAAGTCCTCCCACTGTGCCCCCCCAAGCACCAAGAAATACAGAGCATCTCTGCCCCAGACAGAGAGTTCCATCTATACACCGTGGCTAAATAAGAACATAAGGGAAGCCATGTTGAATAAGGCCAATGGCCCATCCAGTCCAACACTCTGTGTCACACAGTGGCCAAAAAAACGAGGTGCCATCAGGAGGTGCCTCAGTGGGGCCAGGACACTAGAAGCCCTCCCACTGTTGCTCCGCCCCCCTCCCCACAAGCACCAAGAATACAAAGCATCACTTGCCCCAGACAGAGAGCTCCATCCAGGGCCGGTGCTAGGGTTTTTGATGCCCTAGGCAAGTTGCGCACTAGTGCCCCTCCCCCCATAATTTTTTTTTAAAACAGAGAATTGTAGGAGAAATGAAGAAACTTGAAACTATTAACATTTTTAATGTACAGGTTTTAATTTTACATTTAATTTTTTTAAAAAATTGTGAGATTAAACAATACAAATTGTGAGAAGATCCTTTTAGCTGGAGGTGCCAGGGACAAGACCTTCACATAACCATTTCTACTTGACCCTTTTAGCTGGAGGTACCAGGGACAAGACCTTCACGTGACCATTTCTACTTGACCCTTTTAGCTGGAGGTGCCAGGGACAAGACCTTCATATGACCATTCCTACTTGATCGTTTTAGCTGGAGGTGCCAGGGACAAGACCGTCTCATGACCATTTCTACCTGATCCTTTTAGCTGGAGGTGCCAGGGACAAGACCTTCACGTGACCATTTCTTCTTGATCCTTTTAGTTGGAGGTGCCAGGGACAAGACCTTCTCATGACCATTTCTGCTTGATCCTTTTAGCTGGAGGTGCCAGGGACAAGACCTTCACATGACCATTTCTTCTTGATCCTTTTAGCTGGAGGTGCCAGGGACAAGACCTTCTCATGACCATTTCTACTTGATCCTTTTAGCTGGAGGTGCCAGGGACAAGACCTTCACGTGACCATTTCTACCTGATCCTTTTAGCTGGAGGTGCCAGGGACAAGACCGTCTCATGACCATTTCTACTTGACCCTTTTAGCTGGAGGTGCCAGGGACAAGACCTTCATATGACCATTTCTACCTGATCCTTTTAGCTGGAGGTGCCAGGGACAAGACCTTCACATGACCATTTCTACCTGATCCTTTTAGCTGGAGGTGCCAGGGACAAGACCTTCACATGACCATTTCTACCTGATCCTTTTAGCTGGAGGTGCCAGGGACAAGACCTTCACATGACCATTTCTACCTGATCCTTTTAGCTGGAGGTGCCAGGGACAAGACCTTCACATGACCATTTCTACTTGATCCTTTTAGCTGGAGGTGCCAGGGACAAGACCTTGTGCACGTGAGAAAGATGCTCTACCACTGAGCTATGGCTCCCACTGCATGGCTCTGTTAAAGTAGAGTAGGAAGGATGAGTGGCAGCAGACAACTTCAACAGGAGCCAATTTTTAGAAACTGTAATTGGCTTTTCTTCAGCTTTTGCAGTTGGTTAATTTATCCCTGCTGGGCTCCAAGGAACACACCTCCCAGGCACTGTCTGCTTTCGTGTTTCCCTGGTCTGTAACATACCTGGGGAATGCAAAACCAGCCGGGCAGTGTCTGCGCTCCATGGAGCCTGCTTTCTATTGGGGAAGGCAGGCTCCAAGGCGCACACACACCGCACTTGGGGATAGGAGGTACCTGGTGGTGCCTCCTAGGCCAGGTGGCGCCCTAGGCGGTCACCTACTTGGCCTACTCCCACGCACCGGCCCTGGTTCCATCAGTACCCTGTGTCTAATAGCCACTGACGGACCTCTGCTCCATATGTTTATCCAGTCCCCTCTTCTTCAGCCTGGTTAGGCCACAGTTCAGAAATGCTTTGCACATTACACACGAGGCATCTGTGCTTGAGAGAAGAGAAGGCCACCCTTTGGATGCTTCCCCAGAATGCAGCAGATGCGGCGAGAAGCAGCCAAGCACCACACATTTGGAAGAGGGCTTGGAACTTAAATTACAGGTTGTAGCAACCCCCCTGTCAAAAGCAGAGCTCCAGTAGAGCTCCTGGATTGTACTTTTAACAGTTTCCTTCGCTTCTCTGTCATCGAACGCTATAAATGCAAGTCTGCAAATGATGAGGTTTGCGACTAAATGAGCACATCCTTCCACGGTGACTGAATTTAGAGACGCTGCTCAAAAGAAACCGGTTGAGAGGGAAGGTACATGCAGAACAGAACACCCAGCATTTACAGAAGTTTTTAAACCTCCCCCTGTTGATTCACAATTTGGAGATAGCTTCTGAACTTAATTGGTAGTTGTTTCCTCCTACAACTAAGTTTTAAACAGCCATTTGCTTTTTTCTGCCAACCCATTAAATATCTTTCTGGATCATCCCTACAGGGTATACTTGGTTTAGAAGCAGAAGGATATAGTGCATACTTCCTAAATGTCAACATGCATTTAATAACATTTTGAATGGCAGCAGAGTGAAATGCCATCTGCAAAGTGCACTTTTTTCCATGTGCGTTCACAATCACGGAGCCCCTCTCTCTCTCCCCTCTGCCCACATTTCTCCTCTGGTTCCAGTCCGGGATCATGTAATCAGCAAGGTATCCTGATACAGCACAGGCAATCAGATTGGATTAAGTAGTATCAGGTCTTTTTGTGAGCAGGAACGCAGTTCTGGCTGGCTTGGTGCCGGGGTGTGTGGCCTAATATGCAAATGAGTTCCTGCTGGGCTTTTTCTACAAAAAAACCCAAAAGCCCTGAGTAATGTCACTGCTGATGGCAAACCAGAAAGCACTACCCTTGCTCAGAGTGGACGGAAGACACTCCTGCACTACCAAATGTGGCAACACTTTATATCTTTCTACAATATGCAGTGTCAGTTTTTGCCTGCTTTTGCTGCATGACATCGGGTCTTTCCGATGTCTCGGTAATGCCGGCATGCTCTCTTTCCTCATCCCTCTGAAACAGGTGAATCCTTCTGCCCTGTTCACATGTCTTTCCCACAGAAACTGCAATAGGGGATGCTTTCATTTTGCAGAAGGCAGAGGGGGGGAGAAAGGTAAAGGTAGTCCCCTTTGCAAGCACCAGTCGTTTCCGACTCGGGGGCGACGTTGCTTTCACAGTGTTTTCACGGCAGACTCTTCACGGCAGAGACTGGTGCTCCTAGTACGAATCGGATGAGAAGTAATTGGCAGAAACCATTTTCTGAAAGAGGAACATGACTTCAAAAGCATGTATAGTTTCCTGTCAAGAGTTTTGATTCCCGTTAATGGCTTTATAAGGGGCATTTCCATGAATTCCAGAAAGAATGACTCATGAAAGTCGAGCACCACTTGGTGAAAGTTTGTTCTGGTTACTTCCTTTAGAAATTGGAACTATCCATCTATAAAATGTACTGTGTGAAACGACACCATTTCTGGTAAAGCGATCCCTCCTTACGTAATGCTTTCTTTGGGCATTCACTCCATGATGAAAAGGAGCGGAGACAGCAGGGTAAAACCTGCAACCGCAAGAGTGGCGTCTTTTGCAGACAGGTCCCTGTCTCTTCTTTCCAGATTCTTTGCTGCGAGTTTCTCCAAATGTTGCTGGAGCAGTGAGGAGGCCTTCCGGGATTGCAAACCTCTGAGTTGGGCCTGGAGGTTACAAGTCTCCTGGTGGTAACTGGAGATCTCCTGGAATTACAACTGGTCTACAGGTTACAGAGACCAGTTCCCCTTAGGGTTGCCAAGTCCAATTCAAGAAATATCTGCGGACTTTGAGGGTGGAGCCAGGAAACATTGGGGGTGGAGCCAGGAGCAAGGGTGTGACAAGCATAATTGAACTCCAAATGGAGTTCTGGCCATCACATTTAAAGGGACCACACACCTTTTAAACTCACAACCTGAGTTCAATCCCAGCGGAAGCTGGGTTCAGGTAGCCAGCTCAGGTTGACTCAGCCTTCCATCCTTCCAAGGTCGGTAAAAGGAGTCCCCAGCTTGCTGGGGGGGAAACGTAGATGACTGAGGAAGGCAATGGCAAACCACCCCGTAAAAAGTCTGCTGTGAAAACGCTGTGAGAGCAATGTCACCCTAGAGTTGGAGACGACTGGTGCTTGCACAGGAGACTACCTTTACCTTTTTCTTACGCCTTTTAAATGCCTACCCTCCATTGGAAATAATGAAAGATAGGGGGACCTTCTTTTGGGTCCAATCTTTTTGAAACTTGGAGGGTCTTCTGAGGAGAGGGACCAGATCCTATGCTGAAAATTTGGTGCTTCTACCTCAAAAAACAGCCCCTGCCGAGCCCCAGATACCCTCAGATCAATTCACCATTATTCCGTATAGGGAATAATGGAATGCCCAGTAGACATTTCTCTCCTCACCCCCCCCCCCCCCACTTTATGATGACCCTGAAGCAGGAGGCGGGCCTCCAAACCAAGGGACCCCCTACTCTCACCTGATGATTGCAACCCTAATTCCCCTGGGGAGGGGGGGATGGCTGCTTTGAAAGGTGGACTCTATGATATTCTCCACATAGGTTCCTGCCCTCCCCAGACTTCACTCCCAAATCTCCAGGAATGTCCCAACCTTGAGCTGGCAACCCTAATGCTTTTCCCACCTCTCAGAATAATTCCATGCATCCCTCACCATTGAGCAAATTGATCAGTCTTCTGGAGCTCAAGGAAGTAGTCTTCTTCCATTCAGGCCCTGATCGAACCCTGATCTGTCTCTTTCCTTTGTTTCAACAGATTAGGGTTGCCAGCCCCCAGGTCCCAGTGGGGGATCCCCCAGTTTTGGGGGTTCCTCTCCACCGCAGACCAGCTGGCCAGTGGGGGGGACTCCTCCCCTAAACAGTGATGTCATTATGTCAGGAGCAATTTAACCATGGAGTTTGCCCAAAAACCAGAGAATCCCCTGTGCAGCATCCCCCCCACCCCCAGATTGCCAGATGGGTGAGGGGATCTGGCAACTCTACTGCATATTGGTGCCTCCAGTACCTTCAATCCCTGTTCTGGAATGTGGTAGAGGTGTCAGACTCATGAAGACCAGATCTGACATAAATAAGGCCTTCTCTGGCCATGAGCATCATGAAATGTAATGCCAGGTAGCAGAGATATAAACTTTATGAAGGACACAGACAAACACAAAGATTTTTAAAAACTTAAAATAAAGCATGTTTAAAACATTAGCACTCGTTGGTCTTAAAGATGCTTTCTTTGTATCTCTCCCATGGGATCCAGGGAACTGGGCAAAGGAAGCTCCGCCTCTTTCCTTCCTTCCCCAGGGGACCAGGAGGGGGAGGAGCCTGAGCCAATAGAAGGAAGAGATGCCTGGCTCAGCAGCTCTGCTGTGCAATTGAAAGAGCCTGGCAAAGCAAACTCTCCCTCCTCCCTTCCTCTCCCCAAGAAAGGAGTTTCAACTAATGGAGAAAATAGAGACTTTGCTCTGTAGCTCCTGTGCTGTTGAACAAGCCTGGCAAAGCAAGCTGTGATGCAGAAGGAGGCAAGAGAGAGGGAGAAGGAAGCAGATGACAGCCAGTTGCTTGAGGGCCTGATAGGAGCCTTCCGTGGGCCTGGTTTGGCCCCCAGGCCACATGTTTGACACCCCTGGTCTACAGCTCTTCTTCAATATGTTTTGTGTGACCTGAAGCCATTAGTGTTGGTTTCCTGGCCCTGAAGACATTTGAGCACGTGTTTAAAGACCGTTGCTCATTGTTTGACTTTAATGTGTTGAGTGACTTCTGTAAAATTAACCAAGGCCATTAAGGTCATATCTGGTTACAAAGCATGTGTTGAATTAAGAGAGGGATGGTGGCTCAGTGGTAGAGCATCTGCTTGGTAAGCAGAAGGTCCCAGGTTAAGTCCCTGGCATCTCCAACTAAAAAGGGTCCAGGCAAGTAGGCATGAAAAACCTCAGCTGGAGACCCTGGAGAGCTGCTGCCAGTCTGAGTAGACAATACTGACTTTGATGGACCGAGGGTCTGATTCAGTATAAGGCAGCTTCATATGTTCATATGTTCAATTATATATATTTTTTATTCTCTGGAGTAATAACTTTTGATTTTGATGCCTGGTCTACACTCCTGCCCTCCCATTCTTCATGGTAGAAGCACAATATCCCAGAGAGACCATGTTGTGATTTGAACCAGCGTCTTTGTCTCTTGTGGATGGGAATACTTGTTCTGAGTTGCTGAACTGCATGACAGAAATTGATTTTTTTTTAAAATGCTACATATTACTGTTCTACCAGCAGTAACTCAGAGCCAGTCTGGTGTAGTGGTTAAGTGTGCGGACTCTTATCTGGGAGAACCGGATTTGATTCCCCACTCCTCCACTTGCACCTGCTGGAATGGCCTTGGGTCAGCCATAGCTCTGGCAGAGGTTGTCCTTGAAAGGGCAGCTGCTGTGAGAGCCCTCTCCAGCCCCACCCACCTCACAGGGTGTCCGTTGTGGGGGAGGAAGGGAAAGGAGATTGTGAGCCGCTCTGAGACTCTTTGGAGTGGAGGGCGGGATATAAATCCAATATCTTAATCTACCTCACAGGGTGTCTGTTGTGGGGGGGGAAGGGAAAGGAGATTGTGAGCCGCTCTGAGACTCTTCGGAGTGGAGGGCGGGATATAAATCCAATATCTTCATCTACCTCACAGGGTGTCTGTTGTGGGGGAGGAAGGGAAAGGAGATTGTGAGCTGTTCTGAAACTCTTTGGAGTGGAGGGCGGGATATAAATCCAATATCTTCTTCTTCTTCTAATATGTGATAGCAATCTGTCGCTGTGACATTATATGCCCTACAGTGGCAATGTTGGTTCATGCCGCAAACTAGCATTTAATAAAGTACTAGTTAGAGAACAAGCCACTCCAACAGTTAGGAGAAGCTGTTAACACAGAGCACCTGTAATTAGCGCTGTCTTCGGTAACAGGACAAAATTATACCACTACAATTAGGGACGATGTAGCTTTCTGTTTCTCTCTACTTGTGAAAATACCATGAGCCGGAAAGGATGCATTTCTTATGGAGCATGTTCTAAATGAGACAGGTCCTTACGAGCTTGCAAGATGTAAAACAGGGGTCACTAATGAAAGAAAATGACATGGCTTGTTACCATGTCTTCATATGCAAAGACGGGTCCAGAGATGGTTTTCACAAACTGGAAGCAAATATTAAAGACCTGCTACTGTCCGTGTTTCAAGGAGCTATTAAGGGCGTGGAAGTGGTCATGTTGGTTGAAAAAGTTGGCAGCTTTGTCCACCACTACTCCTTATAGCAAGCAATTATGTAGAAAATCCATGGGGGGTGGGTGGGTTCAGAAGAATGGCCTTTTGAATGTAGCATTCTAGAAGAAAACGTGTTTATTCCCACTCTGTGTTTCACCATTGGGAACATTTCTCTCCATCTAATATTCCAATATTGAACATATGAAGCTGCCTTATACTGAATCAGACCCTTGGTCCATCAAAGTCAGTATTGTCTTCTCAGACTGGCAGCGGCTCTCCAGGGTCTCAAGCTAAGGTTTTTCACACCTATTTGCCTGGACCCTTTTTTGGAGATGCCAGGGATTGAACCTGGGACCTTCTGCTTCCCAAGCAGATGCTCTACCACTGAGCCACCATCCTTTTCTTTCCTAACCAGAAAGAGAAGCTACAGTATAATTAGTGGAAAACATTAACCTAGAGTGAACACTAAATCTAAAAGATGTCACTTATCATATTCATGTCTAAAACTAAATCTAAAAGATGTCACTTACCGCATGTGAGGCGATTTTTACCATGAAGTACGGTACTTTCCACCCGTGTTGATTGTTGCTGTTTACTCTACTGTTGTTTACTATATTATCTTTTTAAAAAACCACTATCTCTTCTGAAGGTTTCTTCTCTCATGAGTCATTTGATAGAATCTTAGAGGAAATTGTGGGAAGCCATATTTTAGGTGAACCATAGATTCAGATGGCTAGTTGGTCTCCATTCCCTTGGATGGGTTGGAGTTGGAACCCTGTGGTGGAAGACATCAAAAGCCTCCTTCCCTGTGAGTAGAATGCAAATGTTCTTGATTTACCGTGGGCTAAAAATATACCGTGTGAAATCATCACAGAATTCCTGAGGTGGCAAATTACCGCCTCAGCACACCCAATGCACGTGCTAACGCTTTTAAACAAGCCAGTTGGTCATGTGAAAATGGAAACCTTCTCTGTGAGGTATTACTCAATCTTGAGGTGTGTGACTTAACACGGGTCAGTAAAAATGAGCAAGTCCTTATCGGTGAACGTTGTTCAGACAGAAGCAAACCATAGTACATCTGTGGCCCAAAATGCTCTTGTGATTTAAATATGAGCACTGCTTTGTTACAAAGCAACATAGGACACTCCTAGGAGAGACACATGAAGCTGACTTTTGCTGAATCAGACCCTTGGTCCATCAAGGTCAGTATTGTCTACTCAGACTGGCAGCAGCTCTCTGGGGTCTCAAGTAGAGAACTTCCTAGTCCTTTCAGCTGGATATGTTAGGGATTAAACCTGGGACTTTCTGCTCTAACGTTAGGGTTGCCAAGCTCAATTCAAGAAATATCTGGGGACTTTGGGGTTGGAGCCAGGAGACTTTGGGGGTGGAGCCAGGAGACTTTGGGGGTGGAGCCAGGAGCAAGGTTGTGACAAGCATAACTGAACTCCAAAGGGAGTTCTGGGCCATCACATTTAAAGGGACCACAAAAAAAAATGCCTCTATTGGAAATAATGGATAGGGGCACCTTCTTTTGGGGCTCATAGAATTGGACCCCCTGGTCCAATCCTTTTGAAACTTGGAGGGTGTTTTGAGGAGAGGCATTGGATGCTATGCTGCAAATTTGGTGCCTCTAACTAAAAAAAAATAGCCCCCCCAGAGCCCCAGATAATCACAAATCTATTCTCCATTATACACTATGGGAATCAGTCCCCATAGGGAATAATGGAGTGCCAACAGACATTTCCCCCCCACACTTTCTGATTACTCTGAAGCGGGGGGAAGGCCTCCAAACCGGGAGGGTCCTCTGCCCCCACCTGGGGATTGGCAACCCTTCCTAACATTAAGCCAGCCCACGGGACAAAAGAAAGGGAAAATGCTCTGAGATGGATTGGAGACCTCTCTCTCTCTTTTAACGAATAGTTTTCCAGGTAAGATGTAAAAGCATAGAAACACTGATGGGTTAACAAAGGTAGTTTCTGACACAAAGTTATATATATAAACGCCACCCCTAAAAGAGTAATGAATTAAAATTGTCTGATTTAATTGTTCTGACATCTGAATGTGTTGGGTTAGAAGCAAGATGTCTTATTTACATCAGTTAGGGACATTCCGGTGGGAAGGGGAATGTTCCACACCTCTGGCCTGAACTTCTGGTGAGACATTATCAAGCTTTGTGGTTAAGAGTAAGAATCATAATTTTTAACCGAACCAGTGTGTTCGTGGGTGAATAGAGGAATCCATAAAGAGTTTCTTGGTGTCCAACAGAAGAGAAAACTATGTGATATTGAAATAGCTTAATCTCATGCAAATAATGCCAGGGCATGCATTTTAATCTTGCAGGACTCATTGATATTGTTTGTGATGGAGCTGCTGTCTAGTATTAACTCACCTAGTAGCAAAAAAGCTCTTTGTACATTGTTTGTACATTGGCAGCACCTCTATTCAGTCGGACGTAAGAGTTCACAAAAGATATTTGCTGTTTAGGAATATATGCTGGTGGGCAACCTGTTCATGACTGTAGCTGCTTGCCAGACGGTTGGCTTCAAAGGTTCAAGGTAATTAGTACATGCAAATGATCTAAGATTGTATCTATTCTCCAGGATAAAAGGGTACATTACAATGCGGAGATGATTTCCATGTAGCAAACATAATTTGTATTAGCTTGGCACATGGAGACGAGTCTGAGCATCGCCTGATGGGTGATGCTTCCCTTCTGTGCAGTTGGCTGATGAATCTACCTCCTTCCTATATTGTGATTCCTTCCCCTATTGTGATTAATGTGCTCAGAAATGGCAAAGCTGTAGCTATTTCAGTTCTATGGACCTGGATGGCTCAGGCTAGCCTGATCTCCGAAGCTGTTAGTATTTGGATACAAGACCACCAATGAAGTACAGAGTTATTCCACAGATACAGGCAGGGCTTTTTTCTGTAGCAGGAACTCCTTTGCATATTAGGCCGCACACCCCTGATGTAGCCAGTCTTCCTGGAGCTTACAGTCGGCCCTGTACTAAGCTCTGTAAGCTCTTCAGAGATTGGCTGCATCAGGGGTTTGTGGCCTTATGTGCTACAAAAAAAGCCCTGGCTACGGACAGTGACAAAGCATCTCCGAACAGCTCTAACCTTGAAAACCCAGGGGCAGGGGGAGGGTGGTGGTGATGGTTCATCATAAGACAGCTGCAACTTTATGGCAGTTCCACCACTGCCAATGTCTCTTGAGGCTAGTTTGAGACTTCTGTCTTTCACTATTCACTGCCACAGGTGGTGGTGGCGGCCACAAGCATGGCCACCTTCAAGAGGGGTTTAGATAAAAATATGGAGCAGAGGTCCATCAGTGGCTATTAGCCACAGTTTTTTGGCCACTGTGTGACACAGAGTGTTGGACTGGATGGGCCATTGGCCTGATCCAAAATGGCTTCTCTTATGTTCTTATGTGACACAGAGTGTTGGACTGGATGGGCCATTGGCCTGATCCAACATGGCTTCTCTTATGTTCTTATGTGACACAGAGTGTTGGACTGGATGGGCCACTGTCCTGATCCAACATGGCTTCTCTTATGTTCTTATGTGACACAGAGTGTTGGACTGGATGGGCCATTGACCTGATCCAACATGGCTTCTCTTATGTTCTTATGTGACACAGAGTGTTGGACTGGATGGGCCATTGGCCTGATCCAACATGGCCTCTCTTATGTTCTTATGTTCTTACTAGCCCCTTTCAGCATCCTCTGTCATGTTCACCAACCCTCTCTTGCCGTACTGTCGCGTCACCTTTATAATGCTTGGTACAAAATTGTGCTCATACTGAGCATTGCTTTAGCCTTCCTTAACGCTTATTGAAATGTCGGTATAAATAATGTGACGTCAATACGAAGCGTGTCTCAGTGAAAAAGAATTGATCAAGAAGTTACTGAAAAGCCACAATACTTGTAACTAAGAAAATGGCTTTGTAGGTTACGTTAGGAGAGAAACGTTGGCTCAGTGGCAGAGCATCTGCTTGGTAAGCAGAAGATCCCAGGTTCAATCCCTGGCATCTGCAACTCAAAAGAGTCCAGGCAAAGAGGCGTGAAAAACCTCAGCTTGAGACCCTGGAGAGCCACTGCCAGTCTGAGTGGACAAGACTGACTTTGATGGACCCAGGAGGGTCTGATTCAGTATAAGGCAGCTTCATATGTACTGAAAAACCACAGAACTTGTAGCTAAGAAAATGGCTTTGTAGGTTAATGCTTTGAAGTGGGACCTATTTCTGAATTTACTGTATTTTGGCAACCCACTTGAACATTTGCTGGCATGCATCCTACCACTTGGCTCTGCAAAGTTCAAATCCTTCCTCTTCAGATAGTCTTCCTCCAGCTTTTCCCCAGAAGATATGTGGGCCCACTTTTGGGTAGGGTTGCCAGTTCTTGGTTGGGAAATTCCTCGAGATTTTGGGGGTGGGGCCTGGGGAGGGTGGGATTTGAGAAAGGGTGGGACCTCATCAGGGTATAAGGCTAGAGAGTCTACCCTCCAAAGCAGCCATTTTCTTTAGGGAACTTTTTTCTTTTGTCTGAAGATCATTTGTAATTCTAGAAGTTCTCCTGGCCATACCTGGAGGCTGGCAACCCTACTTTTGGGGCCCGTTTGTGAAGTAGCTCCATGCTTCTCTCCTAGTAATAAAGCCCAGGAGTCTTGGATCAACTAACACCAAACAAGTGTATATTGTTAATGTGTTGTGATTTATAACATATATTTGTATGATCAAGCAACAGGGTGTATTTCTTGTCCATTTTGCACATTATTTGCAGAAGGAAACCTAAGTTTTCTATTGAGCCTCTGCTCTCATTTTGCCCTGATCGTTGTTATCATCATCCTCTTCCTCCTCCTCTTTTGGTCTCATCACCTGCGAGAAGGGCATAACCCTCTTTTGGGACTAGGCCGCCAGGATGCAAACAACTGGACCAATGTAATCTTTTCTGGGAACTTGGACAAGTATAAAATATAATGAGTGCTGAGCCCCAAGACTGCTTTATTACTGAATCTGCCATTTTCCTTGGTGAATACCAGAGAGTGTCTATATTGCAAACACAGATAGGGAGAACTTCCGCTTTCCCTGTTTCAGTGGTTATGAATATTTTTCTAACTCGTATGGTGCTGGGGCTGGTGGAGTCATCCATTCTGTCCCCATACCACATGCATCTTCCACGTGTGGAAACGAACAACTCCTGTCCCGTGTTCTGGAGTTAAATGGTGCTGCTGTTTTTCCTGCTTCCCAAGCAGGAAAGGTTTTCATTTATCGAACACAATGGGCGGTATCCTGCTGGAGGATGGCGGAAGTGCCTTCAGCCTGAGTAATATTTATACAGCGAGTATCTTGTCAGTTGGGAGGACAGCCACCAATGTTGGAAGAAGGCTTCAAGCTTTGTTTGGCAGAGTACAGGAGGAAGTTCAGTTACTGAGGAGGCATTAGCTTGTAAGGTATGCTACAACACTCTGCCTCCATCTTTGCCTGAGTGAGACTGTAAGAGATAGAAGCCCGTTATCTCAGAATATTGGGGTAATATGTGACTCAGCATAAGACTTTTGACATCTCTTGAGTTCTCTATTAGTTATTTTACCAAAAGGCAGCTTATTGTATGGTGGTTTTTTTTTGCAGGCAGTCACCGGGAAAAGTTTTGGGAACAAGGATTTTCGTGCTGCTTTGGAAAATGGAGTCCTGCTTTGCGAGTAAGTAACAAGTTGTTTTTGTTGTTGTTGTTCAATTGCACAGTCGAGCCTGACTCTTGGCGACCCCATGGACCAAGTCATGCCAGGCCCTCCTGTCTTCTACCATCCTCCAAAGTCCATTGAAATTCATATTAGTTACATCAGTTACACTGTCCAGCCATCTCATCTTTTGCCATCCCCTTCTTCTTTTGCCTTCTGTCTTTCCCAGCATCAGGGTCTTCTCCAGTGAGTGCTCCCTTCTCATTTGGGGGCCAAAGTATTCGAGCTTCAGCTTCAACATCTGACCTTCCAGAGAACAGTCAGGGTTGATTTCCCTTAGGACTGACTGATTTGATCTTTTTGCAGTCCAAGGGACTCTCAAGATTCTTCTCCAGCACCACATCTCAAAAGCATCTATTCTTCTGCGCTTGGCCTTCCCTGTGGTCCAGCTCTCACAGGTATACAAGATAAAGGACCAAAGATGAAGAGGCCTGGTCCCTTTGTCCTCTGGCTGTCTAAGTTATCTAAGGGGGTGGTGGCAGCAATACTCTGAGGTGTGTGGACTCAAGCTTCATCTTTTGTTTGTGGGCCTCTACCAAACCAACCACCATACCCTGGAGCAGGCTTTCTAACTTGGGAGACTAGACTGCTTGGTAACATGGTAGAGGTGTTGGGTTTCTGACTGGCCCAAGCTAGCCTGATCTCATCAGTCATGAAAGCTAAGCAGGGTTGGCCAGGATCCTACTTACAGCAAATTAAAATTTGTACAGTGCAACCCTACCGGTCCCTCCCACCCCAGTGTCCCAGAGGTGACAGAAATGCTGCAGGGAACTTCCTTATAGAGATGCCTTCAGGCCAGAGCCTTTGGCCAGAGCATCTGCTTCCTGGCTGGCCTTCTCTGGGCTAGGTGAACCTCACATCCTGGAGTGGAACCTCCTGTCTTCAAACTGGAACTTGGCTGTTGTGACAGTGGCACTCCCTTCCTAATACGTGCAGATTTTTAGTTGATCAACAAGCTTCTTCCAGGGCATTCCTAAATGGCAGGGCTGGGCAAGTACTCAAAGGTATCTTGTTCCTTACTTTAATCAATTAAGAAAAATTGAAAGGAAGTGAATGGTGGAGGCAGAAACCTGCTGTGCAAAGGAAGGGAGAAAAGAAAACAATGTACAGATGTCTTGTTGAACCATCCATTCTAGTTTTACAGAGAGATGTGAGGACCGCTTGGCTTCTAGAGAGACAAGTGTCATACGTATCTGTCTGGGATCTAGGTGCTCACTCTGCAAGTCCTTCTCTTATACAGTGATGGCCAGACTTTGGCTCAGGAGCCACATGTGGCTCTTTCACACCTACTGTGTGGCTCTCAAAGCCCCTCCCCCTTATCTTGGAGAAGGCATTTGTCTCTTTAGAGACAAATTTAGAGCCGGTTTGGTGTAGTGGTTAAGTGTGCGGACTCTTATCTGGGAGAACCGGGTTTGATTCCCCACTCCTCCCCTTGCACCTGCTGGAATGGCCTTGGGTCAGCCATAGCTCTGGCAGAGGTTGTACTTGAAAGGGCAGCTGCTGTGAGAGCCCTCTCCAGCCCCACCCACCTCAGAGGGTGTCTGTTGTGGGGGAGGAAGGTAAAGGAGATTGTGAGCCGCTCTGAGACTCTTCGGAGTGGAGGGCGGGATATAAATCCAATATCTTCTTCATCTTCTTCTTTAAATCACTTCTCCTTGCCAACCAGCTGCGTGGAGAATGCATGTAGAGTTAAAGTTGCTTTCTTCCTCCTCGCCCTCCATCTGTTTGCCTTCTTTCCTCCCTCCCAGCTCTCAAACATCTGACATTCATGTTTTGCAGCTCTCAAACATCTGACGTTTATTCCCTATGGCTCTTTCATTAAGCAAGTCTGGCCACCCCTGTCTTATAAATGTGCCCGATGGGGTTACTAGTTCTGACTTGGGGAATTCCTGGAGTGGGAGCCTGGGGAGGAGGGGGTGGGGTGAGAAGGGAAGGGAAGGGAGCTTAGCAGGGTGTTATATCCTAGAGCCCCCCTCCAAAGCAGCCATTTTCTCCAAGAAGATCATTTCAGAGGGCAGCCATGTTGTTCTGCAGCAGAACCGTTGGACTTGAATTCTGCCATACCTTAGAGTGCACCGATTGGGAGAGAAGTCACTACAGGAACAACTATATATATATATATATATATATATATATATATATATATATATATACACACACACACACACACACATACACACACAACACAATCGTTATAGTTACAAATTACTATGTAATAAAGTGTATGTACAAAATACAAAAACAATTCATGAATAATATTCCAAAAAGGAGTCCCGATGTGTGGGCTGCCGATTTGAAAAGTCCTCCTTCGATTGTCACTCTTCCAGCAAAGGGTGCTCCGTTAAATCTCAACAAAGATGTCCCCGTTCAGTGACGCTTACTGATGCACTTCCCGATGCGTACATATATAACGATGTGGGAATATGAATTCTCCAAGAAAGGTTTCAATTCAGCATCATGCTCTGTGGCGGCTCTGTGGCTTCCACCCTTTGCTGGAAGAGTGACAATCGAAGGACTTTTAAAGTTGGCAGCCTGCACATGGAGACTCCTTTTGGAAATATTTTTTCATGAATTGTTTTTATATTTTGTGTATGCACTTTATTACATAGTAATTTGTCACTATAACGATTGTGGTGTGTGTGTGTGTGTGTGTGTGTGTGTATATATTGTTGTACCTTAGAGAGCGTTTTAAAGACCAATTAAATCCTTTACACATCAAATTCTATTACATTCCTAGAACACATCAAAAGAGCATATTATGCTTCTCATATGACATGCATCTTTCGTATCATTGCATTTGAAACATAAATTCTTACTAGGGTTGCCAATCCTCAGGTGGGGGCAGGGGATCCCCTGGTTTGGAGGTCCTCCCCCTGCTTCAGGGTCGTCAGAAAGCAGGGGGAAGGGAAGGGAAATGTCTGCTGGGAACTCATTCCCTTTGGAGACTTATTCCCATAGAAAATAATGGAGAATTGATCCGAGGGTATCTGGGGGTCTGGGGGGGGTCTGTTTTTTTGAGGTAGAGGCACCAAATTTGCCATATAGCATCCAGTGTCTCTCCCCGAAAGTTTCAAAAAGATTGGACCAGGGGGTCCAATTCTGTGAGCTCCAGAAGAAGGTGCTCCTATCCATTATTTAAAAAGGTGTGCGGTCCCTTTAAAAGTGATGGCCAGAACTCCCTTTGGAGTTCAATTATGCTTGTCACAGCCTTGATCTTGGCTCCACCCCCAAAGTCTCCTGGCTCCACCCCCAAAGTCCCCAGATATTTCTTGAATTGGACTTGCCAATCCTAATTCTTATCAAAATTCTTAAAGTTACAGTCCCGTGCACTTGCACTCAATGTATCCTGCAGTCATCACTCCACACTCTGAATATCCAGCACAAAATCCAGTTGCCAACTTTTCTTCTCTGATGGGTGATGTTGTCAGGTAGCACTAGCAGACTGTAAAGTAGCAGCAACATGAATCCTAGGCTGACTTCCTGTTTCTGTAATCCTTCTTATGGCCTATATGGCCTAGGACCTGCCTACCTTAGGGACCATCTCTCCCCACATGTTCCCCAGAGAGTACTGAGATCGGGATCTCAAAATCTGCTTGTTATCCCTGGGCCAAAGGAAGCCCACCTGAAATCTGCAAGGGACAGGGCTTTCTCTGAAAGGGCCCCTTTCTGGTGGAACCAGCTGCTGGAAGAAGTGAGGGCCCTGCGGGACCTTGGCCAGTTCCGCAGAGCCTGTAAGACAGCCCTCTTCCGGCTGGCCTATAACTAACTGGCATTGGAAACTGAGTGTAGTTTTAATAGACCACTGTTATATGTTTTATTTTACTGTTTTAACTGTGTAAGATGTTTTAAATTCAATAATTTTATGTTAGATTTTATGTGCTGTGAGCCGCCCTGAGCCACTTCGGTGGGAAGGGCGGGATATAAATTGAAATAAACTTGAAACTTCTTTTTGGCCGCAACTAAGATTGGAACCAGTGCTTTTTACATTTCTTACTCCGTCTTTACATAGCTCTCAGTCATTTATCATAGCACTATAGTTCTCTGGACAGATCAGAGAACTATAGTGCTATTGTAGTACTAATGCGCAGAAATGTTCCTGCGATCATCTGTGGAAGGAGGAAGATTTTTCTATTGAGTCTCTCTCTTCTCTCTTGGTTCTCTGATTCTGTTCTCTTTTCATCTATCTGCAGTCTTATGCAGGTACATGAGGGTGGGTATGTCTGTGTATACCCATAGAGGAGGAAAAGGATAATCAGGTTTCTTATCAGAGAGGCAGGACTAAGAATGCACTCATAAATAACTCAGTGCTTACATACTTGTGTGTCTGTTGGAGTCTTGGTGTTCCCAGCAGTGAAATGGCCCTTTATGCTTAAAAATCCTTAAAAGCTGACAATCAAATTATCTGCATTGAGTGGCTAATCCTGTGGTAAGCACCTGTCCCTTTACACCAGCTTTGTCTTTGAGGGCAGTGTGTATATTGGTTGGTTAGACCAGGGATCATAACTTTCACCTGAAAAACTTACCAGTAACCTTGGCTCAGTTTGGTGTAGTGGTTAAGTGTGCGGACTCTTATCGGGGAGAACCAGGTTTGATTCCCCACTCCTCCACATACACCTGCTGGAGTGACCTTGGGTCAGCTACATGTTCTCTCAAAGCTATTCTGCTTACAGGGTGCCTGTTGTGGGGAGGGGAAGGGAAAGGAGATTTGTAAGCTGCTCTGAGACTCCTTTGGCTAGCGAAGGGTGGGGTATAAATCCATCTTCTTCATCTTCGTTGTCTTCTCCTTTTTCTCCTTCTCCTTCTCCTTCATCTTCTCCTTCTCTTCCTCCTCCTCCTCCTCCCCCCAACCTCGCAGAAATGTTGGCTTAAAAGGAAGGCACTTATTTTGCTCCGAGCTCCTTGTGGGAAAAGTGGAATAACATGAAATAAATCAGAATGTTAACGACAACAGCATCTTACAGTTTGTTTCTGTGATACCTCTGTGGCTACACTTTGATGTAGAATTCTTTTCTAGATCGATGATATTGGGGAAAATCTGGAGTGGTAGGCTGCAAAGTCTTCTGAATGCATAAGCGGCCCTTTGATTTACGTTATGAGAGAAGGAGAGATTTCAAAAGTTTTCATAACTGTAAAGTGTAAGAGCCTCGTGGCACAGAGTGGTAAAGCTGCAGTACTGCAGTCTGAACTCTCTGCTCACAACCTGAGTTCGATCCCAGCGGAAGCTGGGTTCAGGTAGCCGGTTCAAGGTCGACTCAGCCTTCCATCCTTTCGAGGTCAGTAAAATGAGTACCCAGCTTGCTGGGGGGAAAGCGTAGATGACTGGGGAAGGCAAGGGCAAACCATGAAAACATTGTGAAAGCAACATCACCCCAGAGTTGGAAACGACTGGTGCTTGCACTACCTTTACTGGTGCTTGGACTACCTTTACCTTTTAAAAGTGTAGGTAGCGTTCCTCCTTGGAGCTGAAAAATGCCAAAGAGGGTGCTTTAGAGATGCTTCTGTCTAATTGTAATGTTATGCATTTGGCCCTGAGATGATGAGAATTTGTGACATTTGGCAGATGGGAGTCCTCTTCTGAGGCATGCCTACATGCTTCCCAGTTAATGTGCATCCTTACTTAGATTATAGTCTTCTAAAAAATGGAAAGTTTCCTGGGAATGCAAAAATGCATTGCTCTAACTTGTTTTGTTCTGTGGCTAAGTTTTATAGACGGTTCACTTTATAAATTTTAAGTGTTTATGAGCAAAAGCGGGGGGGGGGGGGCGGGGAACATTCTTCCTGTAGCTATGCTGTTTTGAAACAGTAGATGATCTTCAGTTATAGTCTTAATTGCCGGATGGTAGACTATTAAATTGTCTCATCTCTCAGTTTTACGGGTGCTGGACCCACTGAGAGGGCCACGAAAATGGACGGAAATGTAATTCCTGTTACTCTTTTGCCAAAGATGTGGTCACCCAGGCCTGTTTCCATCCTGAGAAGGGCTGTAGCTCATCCGTAGTAGTATTTATTTATTTATTTTATTCGATTTATATCCCGCCCTACCCCACCGAGGTGGGCTCAGGGCGGCTCACAACATAAAAAGCTAACAAAAATCAGTTTAAAATACATTAATAATTATACAATAAAATACATAACAACACATAAAACTCACCTCAATATGTACTATGCTACCTTTCCTTAAATCAATTCTTCAATATTCCAGTATTCAATAATCTGATATGGAGAATTGATCCGAGGTGGTGATGATGATGATGATATTGGATTTATACTCCACTCTTCACTGTGAATCTCAGAGTCTCAGAGAGGCTTACAATCTCCTTTTCATTCGTGCCCCACAACAAGCACCCTGCGAGGTAGGTGGGGCTGAGAGAGCTCTCCCGGAAGCTGCGCTTTCAAGGACAGCTCTGTGAGAGCTATGGCTGACCCCAGGCTATTCCAGCAGCTGCAAGTGGAGGAGTGGGCAATCAAATCCAGTTCTCTCCCAGATAAGAGTCTGCACACTTAACCACAAATTGGCTCTCACAGAGCATCTGGCTGGCGTGCAGAAGGTCCTGAGTATGAACAGTCACGAACCGAACCACGAACTGTAGTTTGTGGTTCCCAAACCTGTGGGGACATGCCTCTCACAAACCCTCCCCAAACCTCCCTGGAGGTTCAGGAGATTTAAAGGATCTGGCAATTGGTTATGTGAAAGCCCTGAGACCCTGGAGAGCTTCCAGTCTGAGTAGATGGTACTGACTCAAATGGATCAAGGGTCTGATTCAATATAACGCAGTTTCCCGTGTTGATCTCAGAATCCTACATTGCCCAGGATTAGATGGCTGGTGACTGGGCCCTAATTATAAAGCCACGGCTCACACTCTTTAGGAGGGTGTCTCACTACTGTTTCTTTCAACACGGCTTGGATTGCTTCTTGCCTCAGATATTTAGCACTTCCTAGTCCCACTCCACCAAAAGGTCACAGCTAGGAAAGTGGTGTGTGTCAATTCAGTGCTTCAGAAGAGTGGACGGCTTGTTCCCTTCATCAGGCCTCCTGGAGAGGCATCCTTACACAACTAGGAGTAGTCTCCGCTCCAGTAGCATCTTGAGACTGAATTGAATCAACTGTGGCATCCGGGTCATGGGGATGCCAAAAGCATACAGTATCTGATGGTATCGGAAGCTGGTTAGAGGTTCAGGAGGAGCGGTGCCCTTCCTCTTCCTCTCAGTCCAGGCTGCTCACCAGACGAGAAAAATCAAACTGGGATGGAAAGTACTGAAGCGTCTAAAGGAAAGTGGTTTAATCTCGGTCGCTCTGGAGCTGATCCACCACCACCACCTGCTTTATGCAAATAAAGGTTATTAACAATGGGCTGACAATGGGAGGTATTGTTGAGTGTTGCTAGTGAGGTTTCTTTCTAGAAAAAAAGAAGAAGAGATTGGATTGGATTTATACCCTGCCCTCCACTCGGAGGCTCAGAGTGACTTACAATCTCCTTTCCCTTCCCCTCCCCACAACAGACACCCTGTGAGGTAAATGGAGCTTAGAGAGCTCTTTCGAGAACTGCTCTGGAGAGAACAGCTCTGAGAGAACTTGTGACTCAAGGTCACACCAGTAGGTGGAGGAGTAGGGAGTCAAACTTGGTTCTCCCAGATTAGAAGATGATGATGATATTGGATTTATATCCTGCCCTATACTCTGAATCTCAGAGTCTCAGAGCAGTCACAATCTCCTTTTCCTCCCCCCCCCCACCCCACAACAGACACCCTGTGAGGTGGGTGGGGTTGAGAGAGCTCTTAGAGCAGCTGCCCTTTCAAGGACAACTCCTACGAGAGCTATGGCTGACTCAAGGCCATTCCAGCAGGTGCAAGTGGAGGAGTGGGGAATCAAACCCGGTTCTCCCAGATAAGGGTCTGCACACTTAACCCCTACACCAATCTGTTCATCTGCAATTAGGTGCTGGGAATGGAATGTCCAAGTTAAGCACATGGTCCTCTACTGAACAGGGCTTTTATGTAGCAGGAACTCCTTTGCATATTGGGCCACAACCCCATGATGTAGCCAATCCTCCAAGAGCTTACAGGGCTCTTAGTACAGGGCCTACTGTAAGCTCTTGGAGGATTGGCTGCATCAGGGGTGTGTGGCCTAATATGCAAAGGAGTTCCTGCTACAAAAAAAGCCCTGGGGATATCTTTACCTTTTGCTTGAAATATCTGTATATTCATTTACACCCAAACGCATATATGCATCTAAATATATTAGATGAAGATAAAAGTCAAGCTCAATTTTAGTTTTAAATACATAGATCAAATAATCTGAGTGAGAATTGTTTGCAACAGTGATGAATTTCAGTCATCTGTGAATTTAGCCCTAGTGTGAAGTTACACTACAAAGCATGCTTAACTCTCCTCCTTTTTTCCCTGTAGTCTAATTAACAAGATCAAGCCTGGTGTCATTAAAAAGATCAATCATCTTACAACGCCAATAGCTGGCCTGGTAAGTAACGAAACACTCTCTCTCTTTTTGTATCGTCAGCATTGCCATCTGGATTTTCTGGATTTTTCCTTCAAATTAATAACACGGTAGCATTGTATTTTTAAAACAAACGGTTCATGGCAAATGAAGTCATACAGCTAAGTACTAGGATTATTAGTTTTGTGTACTTTTAACAGCTTGATGCTCTGGGCTGGATGCAGCAGTCCGCAGGTACATCGACCACAGGTTTTGCCCTCCTTGCACAACCTTTTCCAAGCCAAGAAAACTTAACGCCTGGGATTGCCCTCCTTGCACAACCTTTTCCAAGCCAAGAAAACGTAACGCCTGGGATTGCCCTCCTTGCCCTCCTTGCACAACCTTTTCCAAGCCAAGAAAACTTAATGCCTGGGATTGCAAGACCCACGTGGACTGAAAGCCGCATTACGTTGGTGGAAACAAGAAATCCACCCCCCCCCCCCCAGTTCTTCCATGAGTGGAACCACACTGATGAAAGAGGAAGGGCAGTTTCAGTCTCATTCCCCTCCCCCTCTCCACCATAGTCTCCCAGTCCTTGTGGCTGCTAGTCTACACCTGGTCCTACAATAGGGTTGCCAGGTCTTCCCTTCTCACCATAGGGGGTATTTTTTTTTGGGGGGGGGGGTTTTCACATGAAATCCTCAAGATGATGATGATATTGGATTTATATCCCACCCTGTACTCTGAACCTCACAGTCTCAGGGCGGCTTACAATCGCCTTTACCTCACCCCCACACAACAGATACCCTGTGAGGTGGGTGGGGCTGAGAGCTCTCCCAGAAGCTGCCCTTTCAAGGATGGCTCTGCAAGAGCTAGTGTCATGAGCCCTGACGAGGAGGAGCTGGAAGGGTTAACAGACCTGGAAGAGTTGCCAGCCAGCTGAACAAACAACAAGTGGCTCATCAATCACTCTCCAGGCACCTGTGTCAGCTGTTGACAATCAATCTCCTCCAAGCGCTCCTCCTCCCATCTCAAGAGTTTGAAGCAGGCTCCGGAAAGAACTTTCAGAGCAAAGACATGAGGCACGCCGATGCTTCAGATCTCTCAGCCCTGAGTGTTAGCAGAGTCACTGCCACCCAGGGAGCTGGCTGATTGAGACTCCCATATAGCTCCCACCCAGGACCTGGTAACCTTGTAGAAGCAACAAGTCTATTCTCTGGCTTGCATCCACTCTCCTTCCTGATCCTGACCTGCTTGATTTCCTTGGCACCCTGACCTTTTGGCTTTTGGACATTGACTTCTGATTCCGGTTTGTGATTCTGCATTGGTGACTTGGCTCCTGCTTGACTTCCTGGACTTTGACCTTGGACTGGCTTTGGACTCCTGCCTGCCTGCACCCTGCGAACGTGACAACTATGGCTCACCCAAAGCCATTCCAGCAGCTGCAAGTAGAGGAGTGGGGAATCATACCCAGTTCTCCATGCACTTAACCACTACACCAGGGATGGCCAACAGTAGCTCTCCAGATATTTTTTGCCTACAACTCCCATCACCCCCAGCTAGCATGGCCAATGGCTGGAGCTGATGTGAGTTGTAGGCCAAAAACATCTGGAGAGCTACCATTGGCCACCTCTGCACTACACCAAATGTGATGACATCATGCGGAAGTGACATCATCACATCGGGGACATCGTGTGGCAACATTCTGGTTTGAGGACAAAACTGTATGGTAGAATTGCCCTCAAACTATAGAGTTTTGCCCAAAAGCCAGAGCGTCACTGTTTGACATCCCTGACACAATGATGTCATTGCATTGGGACATCCCACATGACATGGCTCTTTGGGGGCGGGTATGAGCACCAGAAAGCGGGGGGTCCTCACCTGTTCCTGGAAACTGGGAGCTCTATCCTACAACTTTCCCAGGATCCGAAAGGACTCGTTGGGGAAGTTGAATGCAGGAAAGGTACTTTCTATTAACATATCTCTGACCCTCTTAAGGCTACTTAAATTAGGTTTAATTTTTTTTCTTAATATTATCCAAGGGTGGAATTCTAGCAGGAGCTCCTTTGCATATTAGGCCACACACCCCTGATGTAGCCAGTCCTGGAGCTTACAAAAAAGAGCCTTGTAAGCTCTTGGAGGATTGGCTACATCAGGGGGCATGGCCTAATACGCAAAGGAGCTCCTGCTAGAATTCCACCACTGATATTAACCCTTTTACTAAGGAAATACTAATCTTGTCATAATGCCCAAGTCTAGAGATGCTTCCTATTTCCAAACAGATAAATATTATTATTGTTGTTGTTGTTGTTGTTGTTATTATTTAATTTATCTCTCGCCCTCCCCGCCGAAGCAGGCTCAAATATGGCCAGATTTGGAGGAACTCATTGTATAGGGCAGCATAGCCTTAAGTGGATGGTATATTTTTAATAACTCATGAGGAGCATTTCTGAGCAAAGGCCCACTAAAGGTTAATTTGTTATTTGATAGGCACTTACTCTCAGGAAAGTGTTTTAGGATAGTTCTGTTAAGTCTACCTGCCTACTTTCAATAGCTGATATCCAGTCAAGGTTTGTTAGCTTCTTTGGTTCAGTTAAGTAAAAGTAAAATATTTGTGGTTTCAGCAGGTTAGTTGATGGTCTTCTTGAATATCTTAAAGTGAGTGATATAATTACCTAGGAAGGTAGCCGTTGACCTGGAAAATCAGGGGAATAGAGAGTGCTTTCCCCGTGTCTTGCATGATGAAAGTAAATCAGTGGAAAGAGCTATGTTCTTGGTGTTTCACCGCTTGCTCCCTTCAAAATGTCACAAAGTTTAGCTGCTAACAAAAGACAGTCTTCTTAAGCAATGTAACTATTACGAGGTGTAATCCCTCAGAAGCCCTAAAAACCAAAAGGCAAACCATTTCATTTGCCCTGCTAGGGTAATAAGCATTGTCACAAAGTGCATACAGATGGTAATAAATCTGGAAATGTTTGAGGAAGATTAATGTACTTGGTTGTTTTTGAACAACTGCAAGAAAGACAGTGTTCCAGTTAGCAAAGTCCATCTGTATGATACCCTTTATGCAGAGCATTCCATGAATGTTGGGCTTTGAACCATATGTAATATAATGCACCAGTGTGTTTTGAAGCAAGTATTTCCATAACAAAAAAGCTGTTTCCTTCATACAAAGAGATTGATGTCAAATTCTGACTGAAGGATATACCTTTTCATGAAAAATAAGTAATTTGTGAACAGTTAGAGTGAATGGATCTTCTTTCTTAGCCCTAAATTTGCAATGGTTTTATGTACCATGTATTCTACACGTAATTTGGCACCTAATGACCTTACATTGGGGTTGGTGGTAGTAGAACATTAGGTGCATGTCTCTCTCTCTATATATATATTTTCAAGATGTCCAGGCCCTGAAATGCATATATCTATAAGTTCATCTTCGGGCTAGGCCAGGGGTGGCCAAATTGTGGCTCAGGAGCCACATGTGGCTCTTTCACACACATTGTGTGGCTCTTGAAGCTGGCTTGGAGAAGGCATTTGTCTCTTTAAATCACTTCTCCAAGCCAAGCCGACTAGTGGCTTAGAGAATGCATTTAAAGAAATTTAAAGTTCCTTTCTTTCCAGCTCCTCTTCCCTCCCCCATCTATTTACCTTCCTCTCTCCCTCCCTAACTCAAACATCTGATGTTCATTCCTTGTGGCTCTCAAACATCTGATGTTTAGTCTATGTGGCTCTTACATTAAGCAAGTTTGGCCACCCCTAGGTTAACCTGATCTTGTCAGATTTCTCAAGCTAAGCAGGATTAGGCCTGGTTAGTACTTAGATGGGAGACCTGCAAGAAATGCCAGGGTTGTGACAAAGAGGCATGCAGTGGCAAAACCACCTCTGAATATGTCTTGCCTTGAAAACCCCATGGAGTCACCATACGTCAACTGTGACTTGTCAACAACAACAACAAAAGTCAGCCTGTACACCCCCCAGATTCACATACATAAAAGATGGGAGACTGTGGTTGGTAAGGGTTACGGTATCTTGTATGGTATTTATCCCAGGTATTTATACCATACTCGAGGAATGCAAGAATAGTGCCAACTTAGACATGGGAGCACATGTTATCAGGGATGGAATTCTAGCAGAAGCTCCTTTGCATTTTAGGCCACACCCCCTGATGTAGCCAATCCTTCAAGAGTTCACAAGGCTCTTTTTTGTAAGCTCTCAGAGGATTGGCTACATCAGGGGGTGTGGCCTAATATGCAAAGCAGCTTCTGCTAGAATTCCACCCCTGCATGTTAGTGTTGCTTGGGTGTTGAGTTCATAGTTCAGAGTCAAAGATCTGAAGAGAGGTGGGGGACAGGAGATAGAAGAGCATTTGGCCTTGCTCAGAATGAGGTCTAAACCAACAGCTATAGAGGTGGAACCACCTTAGCCCCTAAGGGGTCATCTGATGCCTTCTGGACTAGCAATGCAGAAAGCAGCCCACCCCCTCCTATTGGCAAATGGGCCATACTGCTAGAGATACTGTTTGGCGTCCACTGGAGCATTATGTATAGTAAGAAGGTGGTGAAATAGTTTGTTCCTATATGGTCTTCAAAGTGTGGGATCATTCGGCATTAAACTATATAAGCCAGGGGTGGCCAACGGTAGCTCTCCAGATGTTTTTTGCCTACAACTTCCATCAGCCCCAGCCAGCATGACCAATGGCTGGGGCTGATGGGAGTTGTAGGCAAAAAACATCTGGAGAGCTATCGTCGGCCACCCCTGATATAAGCCATAATCCCAGAGGATCATGGTGTTGTCTTGTTTTATAAATATTTCAGTATCTAATGCAGGGGTCCCCAGCCTTTTTGAGACAGAAGGCACCTTTAGTATTCTGGCACAGGGTGGTGGGTGCAGCCACAAAATGGCTGCCACAGGAGGTGGAGCCACTCACTAAATGGCAGGAAGTGAGGTTATGCATAACTCTAATAATGGCAGTACTTTTAATAAAGCAACCCTAGAGCTTTCTGCATGGCTTTCATGTTGTCAGATACCAAAGAACGGTTCTGAGAGGAGTAAAGGTCCCCATAATATTTTTGATGGCTGAATAAGAAGCAAAGCAAGACAAGAGAGTGCTTAATACATGCAAAGTAGCTATTGAGTAACAATATATTTGTTGGCAACATTTCATCTGTCGCTAGTGTCTCTTGAGTTGATCTGGTTTGAATCTGATTTCCATGTCAACATTCACTTTGCCGGGGCTGTTATGCTGTGGTGAATGTTCTTGAACAGTTTGTGTTTTTGGATAAATTCTTCAGACAAGGTCCTAAGTTAGAACATGGCAACTGTAGCAGGCTAAGCCTTATTTGCACAGGTAGGAGCAGTATTCCCTCTAAGATGAGTTAGTGTGAGTTAGCTCACAGTTTTTTAGCTTCTGGCTCACACATTTTTGTCTTAGCTCAGGAAAAATGGCCCCAGAGCAAGCTAGCTTATGCAGTAGCTCACAACTTTAATTCCAGTAGCTCAGAAAGTAGAATTTCTGCTTACAAGACTTCACAGTTTTGAGCAGGGGTGGCCAAACTTGTTTAACATAAGAGCCACATAGAATAAATGTCAGATGTTTGAGAGACGTAAGACACAAACATCAGATGGAGATGGTTGAGAGCCGGAAGGAAGGAAGGAAGGAAGGAAGGAAGGAAGGAAGGAAGGAAGGAAGGAAGGAAGGAAGGAAGGAAGGAAGGAAAATAGTTTGGAAGGAGGGAGAGAGAGGTGGAAAGTGTCAAGCATCAGATCTCAAAATAACCAGTCCTTGATTGTGAAACAAAGTATAGGTTTATTGATAATCCTTCCTGCTCGAATAGGTACAAGATTGGAAGTGATACAGTGTAACTCTAGAATACTAGCTTTAAGGGGGCACATCAAAGACACCTTAGGAATTTCTACTCGGGCGTGTGAAATTCACACGCTTGCTATTTTATCTACTATTGCGGTTTAGCTACATCCTGGGTTCAGACTTCACTCCTGAGCCTGAGAAAGTATTCCTGGAGGCCTTATCTTCAAAGAGGACATTCCTGCATTTGCCACTAGTGAGAACTAAGGAAAGCCTACATGGCTTTGATGTGCAACACGTTAGAATAACAGTCAGCAATACAGGCACAGCAATAAAGAAACAGTAAAGAAACAAGATGCTTGACAGAAAGAAGGCAACTTTAACTTTAAATGCATTCTCCAAGCTGCTGGCTGGCTTGACTTGGAGAAGTGATTTAAAGACAGAAATGCCTTCTCCAGGCCAGCTGACAGGATGATGTGAGAGCCACATAATATGTGTGAAAGAACCACATGCGGCTCCCGAGCCTCAGTTCGGCCACCCGTGATTTAGAGGGAGTATTGGGTAGGAGTAGAAACACACTCCAGAGGTGGCATGTCGGAAGGAAAGAGGTAAGCATATCCTCCTGTGCTTCAGGGTTCAGCGCTGTATACATGCTGGTAAAACTGCGTCTTGAGTTTGTGCAGGGCAGAGCTGTTTTTGTAGCAGGAACTCCTTTGCATGTCTGGCCACACCCCTCTTATGTAGCCATTCCTCCAAGAGCTTACGGGGCTCTTATTACAGGGCCTACTGCAAGTTCTTGGAGGATTGGCTACATCAGGGGTGTGTGGCCTAATATGCAAAAGAGTTAGGGTTGCCAATCCCCAGGTGGGGGCAGGGGATCCCCCGATTTGGAGGCCCTCCCCCCGCTTCAGAGTCATCAGAAAGCGGGGGGAGGGAGGGGAGGGGAGGGAAATGTCTGCTGGGAACTCTATTATTCCCTATGGAGATTTATTCCCATAGAAAATCATGGAGAATTGATCTGCGTGTATCTGGGGCTCTGGGGGGGCTATTTTTGGGGGCAGAGGCACCAAATTTTCCATATAGCATCTAGTGCCTCTCCCCAAAATACCCCCCAAGTTTCAAAAGAATTGGACCAGGGGGTTCAATTCTATGAGCCCCAAAAGAAGGTGCCCCTATCCTTCATTATTTCCTATGGAAGGAAGGAATTGAAAAGGTGTGCTGTCCCTTTAAATGTGATGGCCTGGACTCCCTTTGGAGTTCAGTTATGCTTGTCACAGCCCTGATCTTGCCTCCACTCCTAATGTCTCCTGGCTCCACCCCCAAAGTCCCCAGATATTTCTTGAATTGGACTTGGCAACCCTAAAAAGAGTTCCTGCTACAAAAAAAGCCCTGAGTTGGTGTATGGAAAAATGCATATTTGCTAGGAATGCCAGCTTTCAGGTTGGATCTGGGGATCTCCTGGAATTACAGCTCATCTCCAGACTGCCAAGATCAGTTTCTGTGGGGAAAAAAATGGCTGCTTTGGAGGGTGGACTCTATGGCATTATACCCCACTGAGGTTCCTAGCCTCCCAGAGCCCTCCCTATATCTCTAGGAGCTTTGCAACCCGGATCTGGCAAGCTTGCCTCCCCCATTCCTCCGCTGGTGGCCAGGGGGACCTGGCAACCCTAATAATTACTTCAACCCACCACCCAACGCGGAAACAGGCAGCTGAGCCTTCCAATGGGACTGTTCCCTTTCCCTGTGTGTTTTGGCTGGAGGCACGCACACACTTTCCACTCTTGTTCCATTCTTGCACCGCTTGGTAAGTGCAGGTGTGTTCAGAGTGTTCATGGTGGGACCACAGATGCCATTTATGGGCTTGTTTGCAGACAATTAAATAGAGCAGTGCAGCTACTTCCCCCCTAGGGTTGCCAAGTCCAATTCAAGAAATATCTGCGGACTTTGGGGGTGGAGCCAGAAGACATTGGGGGCAGAGCCAAGAGGAAGGCTGTGACAAGCATAATTGAACTCCAAGGGAGTTCTGGCCATCACATTTAAAGGGGCTGCACATCTTTTTAAATGCCTTCCTTCCATAGGAAATAATGAACGAAAGGGGCACCTTCTTTTTGGGCTCATAGAATTGGACCCCCTGGTCCAATCTTTTTGAAACCTGGAAAGTATTTTGGGGAGAGGCACTAGATGCTATGCTGCAAATTTGGTGCCTCTATCTCAAAAAACAGCCCCCCAGAGCCCCCAATACCCGTGGATCAATTCCCCATCATTCCCTATGGGAATCGTTCATGGAGGTGCATGATGGCTGTGGGGGCGGGGCTTCTCCCGCTGGCCAGCTGGCTGGGGGAGGGAGGAATCCTGTAAAACCGGGGGATCCCCCTCTGGGACCTGGGGATTGGGAAGCCTATTCCCCCCCCCCCCCAACTACATAGAAGTCAAGGGATTAGGCTGTGTTATATTTGTCTGGTTTTGCACTCTCAGGAGCAACTGGAGCCCTGATGAGCCGTGTAAAGCCAGAACAAAGGGTTGTTTTTTTTAGTGAGCTGTGGTGTGTCTCGCCTTTATCCTTGCAGTCTTCAAAAAGCACGCTTCTGAGTCAAGGGCCAGTGATGAGAGATCAGCCTTGACTGGCAGTGGGTGGATGAGGAGGCATGCTTGAAATTTGCCATACCCTTAATACTTCCTGGGCGCTGCCGTGCCCGCCTAGGGTCAGATACTTTTCAGGGTTTATTTCTTGTCCTATAATGGTTTCTTGAGTGAACTTGCCAACCCTAGTGCAGGGCCAGGTGCAGCTTTTGCCCAGCAAGGTCTCTGATTGGCCATTGGAGGTTTAATTGGCTGTGTAGTTTTTTTTTAAATGTTGCTTTGGCAAGCAGCTACCACCAGTGTTCCCTCTAAGCTGAGTTAGTGTGAGCTAGCTCACAGATTTTTAGCCTCCAGCTAACACATTTTTGTCTTAGCTCAGGAAGGAGGACCCCACGGCACAATAATTTATGCAGTAGCTCAGAACTTTAATGCCAGGAGCTCACAAAGTAGAATTTTTGCTCACAAGACTAGCTTAGAGGGAGCATTGGCTGCCACCATAGTGCAAGGATCTTCACTTTGTGATTGAAAATAAGCTGTGGCAGCCATTTTGTGTCTGCCTCCGCTTCCCGCGGCAGCCATTTTGTGGCTGCACTCACCACATTGTGGCAAAATTCCAATGGTGCTTGTAGACTCAAAAAGGTTCAGGTTCCCTGGACTATAAAGGAAAATGGACTCCTTTTCCTTTTTATAATCTGTTGCCTAAATAGGCTGACTGGTGCATTCTGGGGAGATGGGACACATAAGCTTATTCAGGTGCAACTAGATATGGATTTTTTAGGGTTTAGCGGGGGTTTTTTCAGCAGGAATGTAGTTCCGGCTGACTTGGTGTCAGGGTGTGTGGCCTAATATCCAAATGAGTTCCTGCTGGGCCTTTTCTACAAAAAAAGCCTCATGTGAAACAATGGTGACATCCAGGGGAGTATGGCTTAATATGCAAATGAGTTCCTGCTGGGCCTTTTCTACAAAAAAAAGCCCTGGGATTCAGAATGAAAGTTGTGTGGCTTCATTTTGCTTTCATGGATGTCAAATAGACATGGAAAAAGATACAAGCCTTGTCTTCAAAAATGACAGTGGCCAGCAGTTGATTTAAGAAGACAAAAAGAGCGGGTGGGAGTGAAAGTGAAAAGGCATTGGAAGACTGTTTCCGATATCTATTAAAGGAATGCTCTGTGTGTGAAAGTTTGACACACGCTTTAAGCACACTGCTGCTGTCACTGCCATGCAGCGGCCCAATTAGAAATGGCTTACCAGAATCTTTCATTTCAGTGCATTGGTCTGTAGTGCGGCTTCATGGTAGTCAGTCAATTTGATCTGAAATTTATAGAGGTGGGAAGGCACAGTCTGTGGAGATTAGTGTCTGGGAATTTTGCCCTCGCCAGTCTTGTGATCAGCCCCTGTTTCCCTATACTGCAGAGACAATAAGTAATCCTTATACATCTGTGACGCCTAATGAGACACAAAGGCTTTTTTGTCTTCCTGATATATATAAAAAATCCAAAGGCCTTTTTATAGGCTATACTTTCCCCCCTAATAAATGGTGTGCTGCGGTAGTTTGGTTTCAGCATGTAGCTCCAAGCTCCTGAATTATCATGAGATTTTATGGTCAGCATAATGGATTCCTTATGTATAAAAGAGCTTATTTATAACTTTGAAAATCTCTAGTTTGTACATGGGAGCATTTTTTTCTAAATATATCTTTCCTAGAATTATGCTGCGCAGTCATTAAAGGGGTGGTGAAATAGAAACATAGAAGTGTTTTAGATGCTTAAGGCATGAAAGAATATTGATCTGGATTTGTAATCTTTAAAAAAACAATATTGAAAAATGTCTAAGAATAGTGGAATGTCTTGCAAACGAAGACATTTTGTGGCAAAAAGCATTTGAATGCATTCCGCTGAGTTAGCCTGGAAATTCCTACAACATAGATGCCTGTTCTTTTCCCCTAAAGGCCAAATGTGAGGGTTTTTTTTTAAAAAAAAATCAGTGAGCCTGCTTAAATTATCTCCCTCACTACTTCTCCCATCCCCTTCCTGTGTTCTGCATGCTCTGTGCACAGCTTGAGAGCCAGTTTGGTGTAGTGGTTAAGTGTGTGGACTCTTATCCGGGAGAACCGGTTTGATTCCACGTGCATCTGCTGGAATGGCCTTGGGTCAGCCATAGCTTTCACAGAGGTTGTCCTTCAAAGAGCAGCTGCTGTGAGAGCCTTCTCAGCCCCATCCGCCTCACAGGGTGTCTGTTGTGGGGGAAGAAGATAAAGGAGATTGTAAGCTGCTCTGAGACTCTGATTCAGAGAGAAGGGTGGGGTATAAATTTGCAGTCGCTGTCTTCTTCATCCAGTGTAATCATTGGGGAACTGAAGGCTTCGGGAGCCAAAATCTAGGACTGCCAGCTCTGGCCTGAAAAATTCCTGATGATTTAGGGTTGGTGCCTGTGGAAGTGCAGAGTTTGGGGAGGAATTTCAGCTAGATCTATGGTATACCATACAGTCTACCTTCCAAAGCTGCCATTTTCTCCAGGTGAGCTGATTTCCATTGTCTGGAGACCAGTTAGGGTTGCCAGGTCCAATTCAGTAAATATCTGGGGACTTTGAGAATGGAGCCAGGAGACATTGGGGGTGGAGCCAGGAGCAAGGTTGTGACAAGCATCATTGAACTCCAAAGGGAGTCTTGGCCATCACATTTAAAGGGACCGCACACCTTTTAAATTCCTTCCTTCCATTGGAAAGAATTAAGGATAGGGGCACCTTCTTTTGGGGCTCATAGAATTGGACTCCCTGGTCCAATCCTTTTGAAAGTTGGTAGGTGTTTTGAGGAGAGGCACTGGATGCCTCTACCTCAAAAACAAGCCTCCCCCTTGAGCCCCAAATACTTGCAGGTCAATTCTCCCTTATACCCTATGGGAATCAGTCTCCATAGGGAATAATGGAGTGCCCAGCAGACATTTTGCTCTCCCCCCACTTTCTGATGGTGAGGGCCTCCAACATGGGGGATCCCCAACCCCCGCCTGGGGGATTGGCAACTCTATGACCAGTTGTAATTCTGAGAGAATGCCAGGCCCAACTGGAGGCTGGTGGCCTTATCAAACACCCATGTTGGCCATGGATTTAAACAAGCCATTCTTGGATCACTGTCTCTGTTATTTTCTGGGGATTTGAGGGTGGAGCCTGTGGAAGGTGGGCTTTGGAGAGGGAAGGGAACTCAGTGGGGATATTATTCCATACAGTCTCCTTTCTAGAGCTCCCATTTCCTCGACGGGAACTGATCTCTGTTGAATGGAGAACATTAGAACATAAGAGAAGCCATGTTGGATCAGTCCAGTGGCCCATCACTCTGTGTCACACAGTAGCCAAAAAAACCCAGGTGCCATCAGGAGGTCCATCCCACTGTTGCCTCCCCTGAGCACCAAGAATACAGAGCATCACTGCCCCAGACAGAGAGTTCCAACAATACACTGTGGCTAATAGCCACTGAGGGACCTCTGCTCCATAGGTTTATGCAGTCCTCCTCTTGAAGCAATCTAAGAACATAAGAGAAGCCATGTAGGATCAGGCCAATGGCCCATCCAGTCCAACACTCTGTGTCACACAGTGGCCCAAAAAATCAGGTGCCATCAGGAAGTCCATCAGTGGGGCCAGGACACTGAACCCCTCCCACTGTGTCCCCCCAAGCGCCAAGAATACAGAGCATCACTGCCCCAGACAGAGAGTTCCAACAATACACTGTGGCTAATAGCCACTGAGGGACCTCTGCTCCATAGGTTTATGCAGTCCTCCTCTTGAAGCAATCTAAGAACATAAGAGAAGCCATGTTGGATCAGGCCAATGGTCCAACACTGTGTCACACAGTAGCCAAAAAACCTCAGGTGCCATCAGGAGGTCCATCAGTGGGGCCAGGGCACTAAAAGTCCTCCCACTGTGCCCCCCCAAGCACCAAGAATACAGAGCATCACTGCCCCAGATAGAGAATTCCAACAATACGCTGTGGCTAATAGCCACTGATGGTTGTCTGTTCCATATGTTGATCCAATCCCCTCTTTTTTTCAATCAATCAAACTGTATTAAAAGTATAAATACCAGAATTTATATCTTTCTTTGTATACCAAACAATGGCAAATATAAGAACAAAGTACATATCCAAAATCTCGAACCAAATGAATATTATCTTGAAGCTGACTATGTTTGTAGCCACCACCACCTCCTGTGGCAGAGAATTGTAACTCAAGATTAATTGTAACTCCAGATCTCCAGCCACGAGCTGGAGGTTGGAAACCATACTGTTTACTCAAATGGAAAGTATGACTTACCTTCCGAATAGCATGGCTGGGACAAACACTTGTATGTTAAATCTACTATGTAAATAACAATTCTCCACAATGTGGCGACTTGCCAGTCGCAATTCAACCCCAAGCACGGAATTCTCTATGAAGATATTGGATTTATATCCCGCCCTCCACTCCGAAGAGTCTCAGAGCGGCTCACAATCTCCTTTACCTTCCTCCCCCACAACAGACACCCTGTGAGGTGGATGGGGCTGGAGAGGGCTCTCCCAGCAGCTGCCCTTTCAAGGACAACCTCTGCCAGAGCTCTGGCTGACCCAAGGCTATGCTAGCAGGTGCAAGTGGAGGAGTGGGGAATCAAACCTGGTTCTCCCAGATAAGAGTCCACACGCTTAACCACTACACCAAACTGGCTCTCCCTATGCCTGGGTACGCTTGCATCCTTCTCTTCCTGCGCAGCTGCAGCGATCGGTTTTCAGTTAGATGGCTCTAACAATTCCTGCACAAGTTTCTTAAGCAAGAGCTGCCTTTTGGAGCTTGCATGTGACTCCCTTTCTTTGAACAAAATAAGCTGGCAGAAAATATTAAATACATCTTTAAAGGCTGCTGGGCTTACAGGCTGTATCATGCTCTCTTTGGATTGTGGGTATTCTATTTAGCTTTCCATTGATTTATCTGAAGTGTCTTTTCAAGGCCGTTTCCACATCACAACATGCTGTGGGTGCAAAGGAGCTCAAGGTGGCACTACATAATTTTGACCCTGTGAGGTAGGTCTGGCTCGAGAGTGCGTGACTGGCACAAGGTCACCCAGTGAGTTTCCACAGCAAAGTGGGGATTGGAACCTGGGTCTTCCAGATCCTAAGTCCAGCCCTGTTCCAAGCTGGCAATACATAAATGAATGATTTGAGAAGGCAGAGAAGTGGACCAAAACATCAGGGTTATTTTTGTAAAAGGAGTAAAGTATTAGAATGGCTAAAAATGCATATGCAAGGTACTTAAAATAGAAGCTCTTTGTTTGGGCTTGCAAATTTTTCATAAAAATTTGCCATTTTGGCCTATCTGAGGGACAGGGGTGGAATTCTCGCAGGAGCTCCTTTGCATATTAAGCCACGCACCCCCTGTTGTAGCCAATCCTCCAAGAGCTTACCAGGCTCTTTTTTGTAAGCTCTTGGAGGATTGGCTTCATCAGGGGTGTGTCGCCTAATATGCAAAGGAGCTCCTGCTAGAATTCCTACTGAGGTAGATAACTCAAAGGGTCGAGAAGAGACGAAAGGAACTGAGACCAGGCTTTCTTTTCTCTTACCGAAAACGGCAAGGAGTCTCACTGCAAATTTAACAGATTAACAAGTTTCTTGGAGGAAAAGGTGTTATAAGCAGATCAGTGAATTCTCAGTCATCAAGAGGGGAAAGGGACAAAGGGTGAAACCCCAAAGAATACAAGGTAATGAATGTTCACACCAGCTCGTAACTGGCGATCAGTCTATGAATCCATTCCACGCATCTGACAAAAGCTGGCTGTACCCTGCGGAAAGCTTATGCCTCCATAAATCCATTAATCTTTAAGATTCCACAAGACCCCTGTGTGTGTCTTGGCTGCGACAGACTGATAAGTGTGCCACACTGGCATTTGTAACCTTCTTGTACAGAATTTAGATTTGAAGCCGTCAGCGAAAGAATGTTTACAATCTCTGAGCCGCTTTATTAGGAGACTTTATGTATAGATGGTTGGAATTCCAGCTGCAAGTTCAGGTGAAGGTTAAGTTAATGTATGTTTTTTTTAAAAACACAATAAAAGTACATGTTCATGGAAATGATATATTCACGGCTGTTCAGTTTTTTTAAGTCTTGTCGCTTTACAGAATCTTTCCTAGGATGCCTTTCCACTGGGAAAAAATCAGGAGAACGAGAAGAGCAGCATTTCTTATTCTACCTCAAAAACGGTGGTGTAATCTTGGTTGGCCAGGTTCTGGGTGTGGGAGACTGGCCAGTCCTCCCAGTGGATGCAGGACATCCCCTGCCCCGGTCTCCCATTTCTGCCAGTCAGGGGTTTTTTTTAGCAGGAGCGCCTTTGCATATTAGGCCACACCTCCCTGATGTAGTCAATCCTCCTGGAGCTTACTGTAGGTCCTGTATTAAGAGCCCTGTAAGCTCTTGGAGGATTGGCTATGTCAGGGAGGTGTGGTCTAATATGCAAAGGAGTTCCTGCTACAAAAAAAACCCCTGGTACAGTGATATTACTGGAACATAAGACCGATGTTTGAGAACACTATTAAATGTTGCAGGATGGAGACTGGCAGTGGCGTTCCAGTGAGAGATTCTATATAAAATATTAATTTGGAAGGTCAAGATATGAAATCCAGCACTACAACACTACTGAACCCATAAATATAAAAGACGGTCCCCTGAAGAAGGGTTCTTCCTGAAACGAAATGGACCAGTTCTTTTTATGATTCGTTGGACTTTAATTAATTTTGAATTGTTTGGACAGTAGGAGCGTTGTGCACGAGATGGTTTTTTTGTCTTTACCATTGAGATATTTACAAGAGACCATGTTTTGGAAAAGACCGAATACATCTTGAATACAATTGTATATATATTTTTCTACACGGAGTGAGAGTGTCATTTCACACAAAAAAGCCCTGCTGCCAATGCTCCAGGTGGTAATGGGAGGGGGTGGAAAGGCATTGGCTGTGTCCCTGTGTCACTGATATATAACGCAAATCAATCGACAGGAAAGCCTGGATGTGACACAGAGTAGGTAGCTCTAGGAATTGCTGTGGTTTTACTGTGCCATGTTGCATCAGCTGCCAGGCTCAGCCTAGTTAGGAGTGGAAGGAAGTGTGTGCATGAAAACCAAAAACACTTGGCTGCTTTATTGTATGTATGGCATTTTATTTATTTAAAACATTTTGTTAGCAGCCTTTCTTCTATACAGAGCTCAAGGCGGCTTTACAATATAGATGGAATACATAAAATAGATCCTTAAAAAAACCAAAATTTGAAATCATAGTTTAAAACTGCTAGCAAATTAATAAAATGTGGTCTTAAAGAAAACCAGGGCTTTTTTTTAAAAAGAAAAATTCCAGCAGGAACATATTTGCATACTAGGCCACACCCCCTGATGTTACCATTGTTTCACACAGGGCTTTTTTGTAGAAAAAGCCTAGCAGGAACTCATTTGCACATTAGGCCACACCTTCTGACCCTAAGCCAGCCGGAAGTGTGTTTCTGTGTATTCCTGCTCAAAAAAAAGGCCTGCATGAAACCATCTTTGGCTGCCTTCTAAAATTTGAAAGTGAGGAGGCCAGGCACAGCTCCTTTGGAAGGTTGTTCTATAGCTGTGGGGCTGCCACTGAAAAGGCCCTCTCTCACGTACCCACCAAAGGAGCTTCTTTCATTGACGGGACAGTCAGGAGGGCCTCTCCCTGTGATCTTAATTCCTGGGACTGAGGCAAGTTGCGGTGATCTTACAAAAATACCATAGAACGAAACAAGCTAATTAAAGCTGATATATATAACACCAGGGGTGGAATTCTAGCAGGAGCTTCTTTGCATATTAGGCCACACCCCCTGATGTAGCCAATCCTCCAAGAGCTTACAAGGCTCTTTTTTGGTAAGCTCCTGGAGGATTGGCTACATCAGGGGTGTGTGGCCTAATATGCAAAGGAGCTCCTGCTAGAATTCCACTCCTGTCAACAGGAAATCTTAATATATCAACAGGAAATCAGCAGGAAAATCTTAATATACTTGAAGGCCAGCTAAATGATTCAGTCTTGCATTGCTATCAAAATGCTAGTAACGTGGAGGCCTTCCTGACCAACTTCTGTTGGCACTGGAGCTCTCTTAATGGTGGCTTCTGTGTGGTGGAATTGCCTTCCTGAGCTGATCTAATCTGGCAGCGTAATAGCACTCAACTGATGAGTGAAGAGGCAGTCCTGAAGATACATGGCTCCTAGGCCATCAAGAAGTTTATGGGTAGCCTTATCAGGTGCTTGCTAATGGTGGGCAAGCTCCCAGTACTTCTTTCCAGTTCCTGCCAACACTTATCTAGTTGATGGTCAGAAGCAAGTTGGCAAAATGGGGTGGGCGGTGATCTTGATTGACACATAATGACCTCCAGGGCTTTTTTTGAGCAGGAACGCACAGGAATGCAGCTCTGGCTAGCTTGGTGTCAGGGGGTGTGGCCTAATATGCAAATGAGTCCCTGCTGGGCTTTTTCTACAAAAAAGCCCTGTGTGAAATGATGGTGATGTCAGGGGTGTGGCCTAATGCGCAAATGAGTTCCTGCTGGGCTTTTCTGCAAAAAAAAAAAAAGCCCTGATGACATAACTTCCAAATAGTAGTCAAGGCTGACCCTGCTTAACCTCTGACATTATGATGTCGGGCTAGCCCTGGCTACCCAGGTCAGGGTGAATGGGTCATAAGGACCATATTGCTCCATCCTTAGTGAGTTCTCCCAGATAAGAGAGCTATGGCTGACCCAAGGCCATTCCAGCAGCTGCAAGTGGAGGAGTGGGGAATCAAACCCGGTTCTCCCAGATAAGAGAGCTATGGCTGACCCAAGGCCATTCCAGCAGCTGCAAGTGGAGGAGTGGGGAATCCAACCCGGTTCTCCCAGATAAGAGAGTTTTGGCTGACCCAAGGCCATTCCAGCAGCTGCAAGTGGAGGAGTGGGGAATCAAACCTGGTTCTCCCAGATAAGAGTCCACACACTTGACCACTACACTAAACTGGCTCTCCTGCTGCTGCTTCATGCTTGGGTTACCTTGGCACCTCCAAACAGTGTGATTTGCTGTAAAGTTTGCCTCCATTTTAGAGATGGACCTTATCCAGGGACAGATTCTCTCCATGAAGGGCACATCGATCTCCAATTCCGACGTATTTATTATCGATGTTATTTCTGAACCCCCCCGTTGAACCCAAACAGATGATAACCATAAACCAAGCTTGTTCTTTTTATCTGTTAAAAAAAATCTTCACCATTTTGCATGCTAATTTACTACCCACCTCTTCTATATATGGCCACTTTTCCTAAGTCCATTTCATTGTCTTGAATAAAAGTTTGTTGGTCTTAAAGATGCTACTGGACTCTTAACTTTGTTCTGTTGCTTCAGAACAGCACGGCTGCTTGCCTTGATCCAGTGTGATTTGTTGTTTGGGTTTGGGCAGGGGTGGAGTTCTAGCAGGAGCTCCTTTGCATATTAGGCCACACCTCCCCTAATGTAGCCAATCCTCCAAGAGCTTACAAGGCTCTTTTTTGTATGCTCTTGGAGGATTGGCTACATCAGGGGTGTGTGGCCTAACATGCAACAGGGCTCCTGCTAGAATTCCACCCCTGGGTTTGGGTTGCCTGTTCACATGGACAGGTATTTTCATTGCCTGTCTTGGGAAAACACTGGAAAAATAGCAAACATTTAACTGACTGGTATTTTTTCAGAGTTTTTTTTTTCTTGAACAGTCAGTGAAAATACCAGACTGTCCAGGTAAATACCAGACATCTCCTTTCTACCCTATGTTTTCATGTTGGTTCTTATGTGCCTGCATTTGATTGATTGTGTGTGTATTTTAAATTGATTTTAATTGTTTGAATGATGCAGTTTTTGATTGGCTTTAATTTTTAAAGATTGTTTTCATGATGAGTGCTTTTAATCTGCTAGCTGTTTTGGTGGCCCCACTGAGGGCGGAAAAGATATAGGGTATACATTTTATAACTTAATAAAATCAAAGGTAATTATAATCCACTCAAATTGGAGAATCAGTATACCTCTAGGGCCAAGGCGTTATCAACCAACATCACTTCTGTCTTGTCTTGATTCGACTTTATTTGGTCTCAGTCACGTGACCATGGCTGACAGCCATTGGCTGGGAACAGAGGCAGCAGCCTCTGGGGGCATAGATAAAAAGCATGAGAATATTGATGATTCATTACTCTAAAGCTATAGACAAATCTCCCCCAGAGGTTTCACAGCAATATTGAAAAGCAATACAGAACACAGAACCCTGGGGCAGATGCAGGGAATTGTAATGTGCTTTTCATGTAAATCGTAACACTCTTAAGTCAGGGGTGGCCAAACTTGTTTACTGTAAGAGCCACATAGAACAAACATCAGATGTTTGAGAGCCGGAAGGAAGGAAGGAAGGAAGGAAGGAAGGAAGGAAGGAAGGAAGGAAGGAAGGAAGGAAGGAAAATAGATTGGGGAGGGAGAGGTGGAAATAAAGCAACTTTAACTTTAAATGCATTCTCCAAGCTGCCAGCTGGCTTGGCTTGGAGAACTGATTTAAAGAGAGAAATGCCTTCTCTAAGCCATCTGATTGGGCAGTGGGGGCTTCAAGAGCTACACAATATGTGTGAAAGAGCCACATGTGGCTCCCACGCCACAGTTTGGCCACCCCTGCTGTAAGGTATATGCTCACCAACAAAAGATTCAGTTGCTGAAGTATACTTCTTTTTAACGCAATCTCCCACTCTGAATGCTTGCCTAATATTGAGGAGCCCGCTGTTTTGAAAGAAGATGAAAGATCTAATAGCAATAGAAGGGAGCCATGGCCCTTGTCAGTGTTTAAATGGAGATCACTCCCTGGAGCAAATGAGGTAGTCTCTGTACACTGACAAGACCTTGAAGCCTGTTGACAAAGGGTCAAGGGCAGATCTGTCATCGAGGAAGTCCTGAAGTTCTCTGCCACCGCCCTCTCTGTCTCCTTCCTTCCAAAAGGCAAGCTTGATTCTGGTCTACAAGTTAGACGATCAAGGCCGAATACTGTTTCTAAAGTAGTCTTATGCCAGAAAGAGTGCTCTGGATATAAAATCCACAACTGCTGAAGAATTGGAGGGAGTGGTGAGTAGCTGAGCTTGCTTTAGTTAGTGCATGGGTCCTTCTGGCATAAGACTTCTGCTCTTTCTATTCCCATTTCTTTTTCTTCCTTCCTTTCACTTATGTGATTCTTCTGCAAGGAAGGAGGAGGAGGAGATAACCATGTAGGGTTGCCAATCCCCAGGTGGGGGCAGGGGATCCCCTGGTTCGGAGGCCCTCCCCCCGCTTCAGGGTCATCAGAAAGCTGCGGGGGGGTCGGGGGGTGGGAGGGAAATGTCTGCTGGGAACTCTGTTATTCCCTATGGAGATTTATTCCCATAGGAAATAATGGAGAATTGATCCGTGGATATCTGGGGCTCGGGGTGGGTGGGGCGGCTGTGTATTGAGGTAGAGACACAAAATTTTCAGTATAGCATCCAGCGCCTCTCCCCAAAACACCCCCTGAGTTTTAAAAAGATTGGTCCAATTCTATAACCCCCCAAAGAAGGTGCCCCTTCATTATTTCCTATGGAAGGAAGGTATTTAAAAAGATGTGCGGTCCCTTTAAATGTGATGGCCAGAACTTCCTTTGGAGTTCAGTTATGCTTTTCACACCCTTGTTTCTGGCTCCACCCCCAGTGTCTCCTGGCTCTGCCCCCAATGTCTCCTGTCTCCACCCCCAGAGTCCCCAGATATTTCTTGAATTGGACTTGGCAACCCTATAATCATGTCTGGCCTTGCCTCCTGTAGAAGCCAACCCAGGGGTGTAGAACTCATTTGTTACGAGGGCTGGGCCATGTCAGGTTGGGCTGGGCCATGTCGGGTCGAACCACATGTGTACTTATTTAAGATTTAGGTAGCAGGGATATAAACTTTATAAAGGACACTAACACAATTAAATATATATTTTTAAAAAACTTAAAACATGCTTAAAATGTTAGCACTCATTGGTCTTAAAGGTGCTTTCTTTGTATCTCTCCCATAGAATCCAGGGAATTGGGCAAAGGAAGCTCTGCTCTCCTTCCTTCCCCAGGGTACCAGGATGGGAAGGAGCCTCAGCCAATAGAAGGAAGAGAGGCTTGCCTCAGTAGCTCTGCTGTGTGATTGAGAGAGTCTAGATCTACTCCCCCCTTCCCTTCCTCCCTGAGTTAGGAGCCTCAGCCAATGGAGAAAATAGTGGTTTTGCTTTGTAGTTCCTATGCAATTGAGCAAGCCTTGCAAAGCAAGCTATTATGCAGAAGGAAGCAAGATGTAGGGAGAAGGAAGCAGAAGACAGCCACTTGCTTGGGGGCCTGATTTGGCCCCCGAACCACATATTTGACACCCCCGCATTAACAGAGTTGACTCCACCTCCTGAAGCATCCATTTTGGGTTGGCATCTCTACCGCCTTTGAAAATTCCAGAGGCTGCCTTCAGGTTCAGAAAGGTGGGGGAACCCTGTCTTAAATTACACTAATGTTGCTGCTGGCACCTGCAGCCATTTAGACTGCTAGAGAAGTTTAAGCATTAGCAGATTTTACTTTAATTCCCTTAATACCTCTAATACAGTTTAAAGTAATCATAATAAACGATAAAGCCCCTGAATGCATGTACAGTGGTAGCATTGGACTTGTCGGCTCTTTGTATACATTTATGCTAATCTATTCGTAGCTGTTAAACAGAATTCTGGTTGCATAACTTCAGCTGGCACAGCGCATGAACTGGAAAAGCGAGCATGTAGATGAAGGTAGGAAAAGAATCCAAAAATAAGTAATGGGAGAATTGAATCTCTCTTTGGCTTTGAGAAAAGTTGTTGGGTTTTTTTTTTTCCTTACACAAAGTGTTCTGAATAGTTTGGAAGCTTTTGTTATGCCCCACACCTGTCTCGTTGAATGTGAAAGATGTGCCATAACTTGTATTTCTGCTAAAGGTGCTTTTTTTTTTTTTCCTGGTCCCAGCTGAGTCGTAAGGTGTCATTGGGGTGTGCGTTCTGGAATTCGCATTGGTTACATAAGGGGAACAGGCAACTCCCACCCAGTGTGTTTAAATAATGAGGAAAGCAAACATCTGAAGAGCTTGAAGGGTGCTGCCCAGATGGGGTTGACAAGCAGCCAGCACCTTTAACTTCAATTTAATCACCGTACGTGTGTGTTGTTTATACACACACACACACGCACACAGGGCACTGAGAATTTTAAGTTGCTTTTATGTAAACGATGAGTCTGTAGACTCAAAAGCATGGCCTTTTATAACCAGCTTTTCCTCCTTAAAGTGTGTGGGTCGATATAACATAATGATCATTTGTGCTGTGCCGATTGTGCTTTTTTCCTTCCCTCTGGACTCTGTAAGGATGTAAGAGTCGAACAGTGCTTTCAAAGAGAGCTTCACCGATCCTGCCAGTGACAATGTGTTGGGTCAGGCACCCGTGTTCCCCCCAACTCGTGCCACATGTATTGTGTATTTTGGACCTTAGTAGTACCCTCTCCCCCAGTCTTCTAACCCAGGGGTCAGCAGCCCCTGGGTCGTGGACCGGTACCAGTCCGTGGCCTGTTAGCGACCAGGCCGTGAATTGTATAATTATTTCATTATATATTACAATGTAGTAGCAGTAGTAATAGTAATAATACATTGGGTTTATATCCTGCCCTCCACTCCGAATCTCAGAGTGGCTCACAATCTCCTTTATCTTCCACCCCCACAACAGACACCCTGTGAGGTGGGTGGGGCTGAGAGAACTCTCACAGAAGCTGCCCTTTCAAGGACAACTCTGCGAGAGCTATGGCTGACCCAAGGCCATTCCAGCAGCTGCAAGTATAGGAGTGGGGAATTAAACCCAGTTCTCCCAGATAAGCGTCTACACACCTAACCACCACACCGAAATAATGTGCACGATTGTATCACCCTGAAACCATGCTCCCCCTCCCCCACCCAGTCCGTGGAAAAATGATCTTCCACAAAACCGGTCCTTGGTGTCAAAAAGGTTGAGGACCACTGTAATCTAAAGCGGTTTGGTCAGTTTGCTTGTTCATGGGAAACAATAAGATGAGAGAATCTGAGCATGGCTCCTCTTGCAATGCCTTGTGTCTAGTTTGGACCTTTTCAATGAAGGTGTTTTTAGGAAATTCTGCTGCTGCTTCTGTTTCACCTTTGCCACCTGTCTTCAAATTAAAGGAATTGCCTTTTTTTTGTTTGTTTCTTTTTGGATAAGCTTGTGCACCTGAACAAAACGTCTCCCCTAAGGAAGTTCCTTACGTTGAAAGGAACTCACAAAAAGCCATTCAGATTACAAATTGGTGGCGATCCCAATTAATAGTTCTCCAAAATCACTGCTATGGGTCAGTGGCATGTGAAATCTGTTTTTCTTAAATTGTTTATTTTAAAAAGAGGTAAAGGTGGTCCCCCGTGCAAGCGCCAGTCATTTCTGACGCTGGGGTGACGTCGCATCACGATGTTTGCATGGCAGACTTTTTATGGGGTGGTTTGCTATTGCCTTCCCCAGTCATCTACACTTCCCCCCCCTCCTGCAAGCTGGGGGCTCATTTTACTGACCTCGGAAGGATGGAAGGCTAAGTCAACCTTGAGCCGTCTACCTAAACCCAGCTTCCACCGGGATCGAACTCAGGTTGTGAGCAGAGAGCTTGGACTGCAGTACTGCAGCTTTGCCACTCTGCGCCACGGGGCTCTTTTTTGTTTATAATAGTGGTGTACCTTTGACCAATGATTGCCAATAAAAAGCAGAAATAGTAAATCATTTATTCAGAGTTCTGTACCATCTCCTTTCCCTGTATCAGTGGTTTTATACTTTTGTGGGTGTCATAAATTACTGAAACAGCACATGTTAAAGTGTTCAGGATCGTAGCGTTGAACGTGTTTGGTCTTGTACGCTATTTCTATTGGGTTGCCTTGGAATGTATACTGGGAAATCATTTTGCCTGTGGTTTCAGTGGGACTAAACACTGATAACCAAAACAGTCATTTCAACATTTCTGTTCAGCAGAAAGCAGGGAGGGAGAGTGGCAGACTCCTCTTCCTGTGGCATTCCATGCCCACTCCACCCACTGAGCAAGCTGGCTCCTAGCAGGTGTAATAAGTCAGTGCCAAAGCCACACCTGTGTTTTTTTTTTTTTCATTTACCCACTGAAAACCATACATTTGTGCTGGCTCACTCTCCGGCCCTACGCGTTTCCTTGGCTTCCTTTCTGACTCACATGAGCTTGCTCAGAAACCAAAGCCAGATTCCAGGTGCCAGCATTCGACAGTCAGTCTGTAATCATAGAAACGGAGTCCCTCCTCCTTAGTCCTCCGTTGCCAACCCGTTTCTGGGTGGGTGAATGTCAGTCGCTAGAGAGTTATTTTTAAATGTGAGAGGTGAGGCTTGCCATGTGAAGCTTTAAAAAAAAAAGAAAAAAAGAGGGCGTTTGTTTGCAGAGCTGACATCAAAGTGGAGATCGCTGCTGAGTGGCTGGGCATTTTTGCTTTCTACCTGCTGTCAGTTAACTGAGTTCACTGCTCAGCCTGCAGATCTGTATGAAATATTACTGTCGATGATCCAGAAGACATTGGTCTTTTTGTCACTTGCTCTGCACACTGGACTTTGAAACTTTGGAGCTTGCGTTGATCGGGCTTGCAATCCTTTCCTCTGCATTTGCTTCAACTCAAAGCCAACCCCTTTCCGTTTTCTTGTTCTTTTTTGTAGGATAACATAAATGTTTTTTTGAAAGCCTGTGAAAAGCTTGGATTAAAAGAAGCTCAACTCTTTCATCCTGGGGACCTTCAGGATTTATCCAATCGCGTGACTGTCAAGTAAGTGTTTTGTATTTATCAGCTAACTTCAAGAACCTTCAAATATTTTTTTAAATTACTCTTGGTGCTGCCATTCACATACATGACTGTTGTAAGCAGTAATTTAATATTTTGTTTGTATAGTCTATTTCAAGAGTGTTTTTTCTTTAACGATGAGATGATTTAATCTGGGCAGGATTTTCCTGAGTACATTTTTTTGGGAAGGTATTTGCTGACATTTTAGGTGGACTAAGCCCACTGTATGCTAATTAACGGTTGCATTGCTTAAAAATATAAAGTAGAAGGTTCCACAGTTTTAAAAAGACAAAAGCAAAAATGGAAACTTTTGCTGTAATCTTGTAATTACCAGGAGACTGCACTCAGTGTGTGGATCCATACACCTTTTTGGTCTAGCATTTGGATCTTGAAATCTGTAATCTTTGTGGGCTGAACTTAGGTATGCCCTCTTTTCCATAGATGTGCTGCCAGCACATTGTGTGATGTACTTTTATGGCCTTTGTGACATGGTGCTTAGAAGTAGCTATGATTGTGAACTGTATGGATCAATATCTGAACTCAGCAGTGAATTCCCTAGGTGGTCTTGGGATGCAAACTATTACCTCTTAGCTTCCCTCTTTCATACTGAGTGGTGGTCTAAAAGGGCTGATATATGAATGTTACTATAAAGAACAGTGCAGTTATTGAGTATTAATGCAAAATTGGGAATGATAGCATGTTCCTAAGGATAATCCTTTTTCTCACCAGGCTGAATCTGATTAAGGGAGATGTTAGGATGAGAAACAACCTTTTAAAAATGGTTCTCATGGAAAGCAAAGCCAGTGACAGTGTGTTCAAGCTATTAATTGCTGCTATTATAACTGGTTTCATGAGAAGATTTTTTTTTAAATAAAAAATGTGCTAGACCTTGCACAATAATTCATTTTCTTCCATATGACCCAGAGCCTCTTGCTCCTTTTTTTTTTTTAATTTGGTAAAGACATTTATGAGCTTCAGTAAAGAGCAGGACAAAGTCCTTCATACGTTGCCAAGAATTTTGTCGTTAACAAGTGTAGCTAAGATAAATATGGCATGCAGGAAATGTTTCCTTGGGGCTGTTGAGTATGCCACAGGGATTGTTGAAAAGTTGGAGTGGGCACTCATTGATAAGACAGAAATGTTAAGTGGACGGTTTTTAATTTTGGACCTTCTCGTTCATCTGAGAAGGGCAAGGGTAATATGTACACAAGTGTGGGGGGAGCGTGTTGCCAAGAATGGTAAACAATGTTGTGAAATCAGTATTGCCAACCTCTAGAGGCAGTGGTCCCCAACCTTTTTGGCACCAGGGACTGGTTTTGTGGAAGGCAGTTTTTCCATGGACTGGTGGGGGTTGGGTGCTGAGGTTTTTGCTGCCCGGGACTGCCCCCCATGGGGGTCTTTAAATGAGGAGTAGGCAAAGGTCACTGCCGCGCTGCCCCTTCCACCTGCCTGAGACCCGGGTGAGTGAAAGAGGTAGTGCTTTGGAGTGGGGCTGCGCTGCCTCTTTCATCCGCCTGGGACACGGTTCCCAACAGGCCACGGACCGGTACCAGTCCACGGCTCGGGGGTTGGGGACCCCTGCTCTAGAGGACCTAATACTAGTCAAAATTGTTTGCCGTCTCCCACTAAATGACAACATAACTGATATTACAAGAGCTGTTGCCAAATTCTTGGCTGAAATTGTCAAAAAATTATTCTGAGCAGGTTTTATTGTGACTCTTAATCTTATTTTAGCCTTTTATGCTTTGAACTTATGTATTTGACTATTGCTTGGCTGATAACTCTCTGTATATCTCCTTTGGTTATGCCAATAAAGGTGTGATTGATTGATACTAGTCAAAATTGAGCGCTCACTGGTTGCTGGGGCTAGGTTTGAGAGGTCTCCCCCCGCCCCGCCACCAGAGGAGGATGTGGAGTAGAGTTGACAGATTCAGGTTGGAAAACTGGAGATTTGGAGATGGACCCTGGAGAGGACAGGGACCTCAGTGGGGGACAATGCCACAGAGTTTGCCCTTGAAAGCATCCATTTTTTCCAGGGGAACTGATTTTTGTAGATGAGCTGTAATTTCGGGAGATCCCCGGGTCCCACCTGGAGGCTGGCATCTTACCTGAGGCATGTCAGAACGACCTCCAGGCAACTGAGCAATGCAGCTGATACGTTATGAACAGATGAAGCTGCCTATACCGAATCAGACCTTTGGCCCATCAAAGTCAGTCTTGTCTACTCCAACTGGCAGCGGCTCTCCAGGGTCTCAAGCTGAGGTTTTTCACACCTACTTTTGCCTGACCCTTTTTAGTTGGAGATGCCGGGGATTGAACCTGGGACCTTCTGCTTACCAAGCAGGTGCTCTACCACTGAGCCACTGTCCCTCCCCTGTGCAAGCACGAGTCATTTCCGATGTCGCATCACAACGTTTTCACGGCAGACTTTTTTTACAGGGTGGTTTGCCATTGCCTTCCCCAGTCATCTACACTTCCCCCCAGCAAGCTGGGTTAAACATATACAGGACTATGCAGAGCTTTTGTTCTTCCCGTATGCAAAAGGGGAAATAAACAACCGGCAGCCTGATAGAGCTCCACCCCTGAGGCCCCACAGAAAGTTGCCTTCTTTCTTGAGATGTGAAAGAATTTGCCTAGGCATGCCCTGTCCGGCACTGAATCCTTCTGATGAGGAAGAGGAGCCCAAGCCCTTCTAGACCCACTAAACACTACAGAACTGACTGCTGTGTCTTTGTCATTTCTCCCCCCCACAAAGGTTCTACTTTCTACGCCCCCCTACCCGCCACACATTTTCTTACCTGAACTGCACAGGGCTTTCTGCTTTCACTTTCTTATGCTGAGGGACACAACAGAAGGCTATGTTCAGTCTCCTTATTGATACTATGGAATGCCTCCCCCCAGGGCTTTTATTTTTTGTAGCAGGAACTCATTTGCATATTAGGCCACACCTCCCTGATGTAGCCAATCCTCCCGGAGTTTACAGGGCTCTTAATACAGGTCCTACTGTAAACTCAAAGAGGATTGGCTGCATTGGGGTGTGTGACCTCATATGCAAAGGAGTTCCTGCTATAAAAAAAGCCCTGCCTCCCCCCAATTTCTTTTCCTCCCTGATGTGAAGCAGTTAACATTGCCATATACCCCCGGGGGTGGTAGAGTTTCCATCTCCAGGTTGGAAAACTGGAAATTTGGGGATAGTGCTTGGGGAGGACAGGGACCTCAGTGGGGAACAATGCCACAGAGCCCACCCTCCAAAGGATCCATTTTCTCCCGGGGAACGGATCTTTGTCGTCTGAAGATAAGCTGCAATTCTCGGGTATCCCCAGGTCCCACTGGGGAGACATGCATCCCTAGAAGCAGGCCTTAAATTCAGCAGAAGCTCACGGGAGCACAGCTCCTGAACCTTTCTGAGGGTTCCCCCTCTTCCTCCCCACCTACCTTGTCCATTGAATTGTAGGTGCAGCTGCATAACAATCCCTGGATTAGGAGAGCCAGCAGCCAGGGGCTTTGCCATACCCCCAGGGGCTTTGCCACACCCCAGCAGCCCTCATTAACCCCTGGAGAAACCCACACCACCCTTTCTCCACTTCTTATGTGATTTTGGGCAGCGGGTGGCTTGCTGGCCTTTTGACTGGGGCGGGGAGGATATGGCCAAGGAGAGCCCCAGGTGAGTGAGACCTGTGTTGGGATGGCTGGAACTCTAGGCAGCCCAAGCAGGCCTAGCTTGCCCGGGCCTCTCCTTTCTTGTGTCAGGTTAAGAACATAAGAGAAGCCATGTTGGATCAGGCCAATGGCCCATCCAGTCCAACACTCTGTGTCACACAGGGGCCAAAAAAATTATATATATATATATATACACACACACACACACACACACATTTATACACACTGTGGCTAATAGCCACTGATGGACCTCTGCTCCATATTTTTATCTAACCCTCTCTTGAAGCTGGCTATGCTTGTAGCCGCCACCACCTCCTGTGGCTGTGAATTCCACATGTTAATCACCCTTTGGGTGAAGAAGTACTTCCTTTTATCCATTCTAACCCGACTGCTCAGCAATTTCATTGAATGCCCACGAGTTCTTGTATTGTGAGAAACGGAGAAAAGAACTTCATTCTCTACTTTCTCCATCCCATGCATAATCTTGTAAACCTCTACCCACAGTTGACATTTCTCCAAGCTAAAGAGGCCCAAGCATTTTAACCTTTCTTCATAGGGAAAGTGTTCCAACCCTTTAATCATTCTATTTGAACTTTTTCCAATGTTATAATATCCTTTTTGAGGTACGGTGACCAGAATTGCACACAGTATTCCAAATGAGACCGCACCATCGATTTATACAGGGGCATTACGATACAGACTGATTTGTTCTCAGTTCCCTTCCTAATAATTCCCAGCATGGCGTTGGCCTTTTTTATTGCAATCGCACACTGTCTTGACATTTTCAATGAGTTATCTACCATGACCCCAAGATCTCTCTCTTGGTCAGTCTCTGCCAGTTCACACCCCATCAACTTGTATTTGTAGCTGGGATTCTTGGCCCTAATGTGCATTAGTTTGCACTTGGCCACATTGAACCTCATCTGCCACGTTGACACCCACTCACCCAGCCTCAACAGATCCTCTCTGGTTCTCACCACCCTGAACAATCCTCTCTGGTTCTCACCACCCTGAACAATTCAGTGTCATCTGCAAACTTGGTCACTTCACTGCTCACTCCCAACTCCAAATCATTTATGAACAAGTTAAAGAGCATGGGACCCAGTACTGAGCCCTGCGGCACCCCACTGCTTACCGTCCTCCACTGCGAAGACTGCCCATTTATACTCACTCTCTGCTTCCTATTAATTAGCCAGTTTTTGATCCACAAGAGGACCTGTCCTTTTACTCCATGACTCTCGAGCTCTCTAAGGAGCCCTTTTATGAGGAACTTTATCAAAAGCTTTCTGGAAGTCAAAGTAAACAACATCTATCGGGTCTCCTTTGTCCGCATGTTTGTTCCCCTCCTCAAAGAAATGTAACAGGTTAGTGAGGCAAGATCTTCCCTTACAGAACCCATGCTGAGTCTTCCTCAATAACCCGTGTTCATCAATGAGCCTACTTATTCTGTCCTTGATAATGGTTTCTACCAACTTTCCCGGTATTGAAGTCAGACTGACTGGCCTGTAATTTCCCGGATCTCCTCTGGAACCCTTTTTAAAGAAGGGGGTGACATTTGCTACCTTCCAGTCCTCAGGAATCGAGGCAGATTTCAATGAAAGATTACATATTTTTGTCAGAAGATCCGCAAGTTCAACTTTGAGTTCTTTCAGAACTCTTGGATGTATGCCATCCGGACCTGGTGACTTATTAGTTTTTAATTTGTCTATCAGTTGTAGGACCTCCTCTCTTGTCACCTCAATCTGACTCAGGTCTTTCAACACCCCTTCCAAAATTTGTGGTTCTGGAGTGGGCAAACACTTCTCGTCTTCCACAGTGAAGACGGAGGCAAAAAATGCATTCAGCTTCTCAGCCATTTCCCTATCCTCCTTCAGTAATCCTTTGACCCCTTGGTCATCCAAGGGCCCCACTGCCTCCCTGACTGGTTTCCTGCTTGTAATATATTAGAAGAAATTTTTATTGTTGGTCTTTATGTTTTTTTGCAATATGCTCCTCATAGTCCCCTTTTTGCCTGCCTGATCACAGTCTTGCATTTGTCTAGTTATAGGACGTTTTTGACCATAGAGAGACCGAGAAATGACATGATTGCTAGAGCTGCTCTTATCCCTTCCTTGTAGCTCTAGGAATTGTCAGGAACTCTATGGTCAAAACTTCCTACAACTAGACAAGGTTTTATTTTTGTTTTTAATTTTTTTTTCCCAGTAGGAAAGTTTCTGCCCATGAATCAGCTGAGCATTGTCAGGCAAGGGCTACAATTGGCCGTAGGACTCCCACCCTATGCAGGCAATCGGGAATCTTAAAGGGAAATAAATGTTGGGGGAGTAGGGAGACAAAGACAAGTCGATCAGAGTCTGGATGAGTAACCCACTCATGGTTATTTGCAACTCTGGTTAAAGTCCATCACATGAGTTTTTTATCTTAAGAAATACCATGAATTATTTCACATTTCTCTGTCTACAGTTTGCTGCGAATCCTGGTGCGAAGACAGTGGGTTTCTTGCCGTTCTGTAGAACTAGAATGATTAAAGGGTCGGAATGCTTTCCCTATGAAGAAAGGTTAAAATGCTTGGGGATCTTTAGCTTGGAGAAACGTTGACTGAGAGGTGACATGATAGAGGCTTACAAGATTATGCACGGGATAGAGAAGGTAGAGAAAGAAGTGCTTTTCTTCCTTTCTCACAACACAAGAACTCATGGGCACTCAATGAAATTGCTGAGCAGTCGGGTTAGAACGGATAAAAGGAAGTACTTCTTCACCCAAAGGGTGATTAACATGTGGAATTCACTGCCACAGGAGGTGGTGGCGGCTACAGGCACAAGCAGCTTCAAGAGGGGATTGGATAAACATATGGAGCAGAGGTCCATCAGAGGCTATTAGCCCACAGCATGTTGTTGGAACTCTCTGTCTGGGGCAAGTGATTACTCTGTATTCTTGGTGCTTGGGAGGGGCAACAGTGTGAGGACTTCTAGTGTTCTGGCCCCACTGATGGACCTCCAGATGGCACCTGGGTTTTTTGGCCACTGTGTGACAAAGAGTGTTGAAACTGGATGGGCCATTGGCCTGATCCAACATGGCTTCTCCTGCGTTCTTATGAAAGTGCCTTAATCAGTGTTCATACTTAAATGGGAATAGATAGAGGAGTTCCAGGCTCAGTTGCCATTTTTCTATTTGCCTGCCCCATTCTTTTAGGTTGAAGACTGATAGCAACAATTTAAAAATAGAAAGCTGCGTACAGCTATAATAATATCCCCATAGTGGACTCTACAACAGGCTGTTCAAGGACATTCATCCTGCCTCAGAAATACAGTAGCAAAGCCCAAATGTCTAGCAGTTGCAGTTTATTTTTTGGAGTCAACTCAGAGTGTTTAGAAGTTGTGTGACCGTGTCCTGAGCTGCAATCGCTATAATATGAAGCAAACTGAAACCAAAAGCAGAGTTTCAGGGGATGTGTCGCTGAATCTTTTTCCTCTCCAACTATCCGCCTGCAGGTGTGTTCAGATGTTGGTGACTTATTGACAAAAATGAATGCTGAAATTCTGGCTGGTTCAGAGAGTTGCCTCAATATCTTTTAAGGTCCTTGGAGTAGAAGGATCATGGTGGTAGTTTTCCACCCCAAACTAGCAGCACTGTTGGAAAAAAAAGAGAAAAGAATGATTTTTCTTCTGTTTCTTAAACTGATCATAGAATTCTTAACTTTTGTGTCCGGTAGATCCTTGTAAATATTTTCAGATATTTGTCTCTATAGTATGAATTCAATTCTGTAAACTGGTGTAGAGATAATTACAGTTATTCTAAATATTTTATCACATAAGGTAGCTAACCTCCAGGTGCTAGCTATCGATCTCCTGGGGTTACAGCTGATTTGCAGGTGACATAAAACAGATTAGCCACTTTGGAAGGTGGACTCTATAGTATTATATTCATATTGAAGCCCAGAGGTAGAATTCTAGCAGGAGCTCCTTTGCATATTAGGCCACACCCCCTGATGTAGCCAATCCTCCAAGAGCTTACAAGGCTCTTTTTTGTGCCAAGCGCAAAGCGACTTCCTGGTGGACCTCTTCCCTTGGTGGATGGAGTCCCATCATCCACAGGATGTTCCTTGTTCAGTGTGGCACAATTACTCCTACGGTACTCCCATCTATATTGCAGAATAGTGCTCACCTTGGGGCACTCATTACTCAAATCATTAATACTTGTGGGAACGCCATGTAGCAACTTGCGCTTCTGCAGGTAAACAGAATCTGGCCATCTATGAAGTCTCTCTGGTTGTTTTCAGCTGTGCCACTTTCTCAGCATTGTTTTTGAAATAGTCTTTTTTCACAGCTTTTTTTTTGTAGGAGGAAACTCCTGTACATATTAGGCCTCACTCTCCTGATGTAGCCAATCCTCCAAGAGTTTATAGGGCTCTTAGTACAGGGCCTACTGTAAGCTCCAGGAGGATTGGCTACATCGGGGGGGGGGGGGTGGCCTAATATGCGAGTTCCTGCTACAAAAAAGCCCTGTTTTTGTTTTGTTTTTTAAACATGATAGAGCACTGGACTTGTGTATCTGATCTGTTATTTCCTTAGGCTCTTACTTATGGGTTTAACTAGCTTTTATGTATTTAGCAAAAACTGTCAGTGGTGTCTGGAGTAGGGTTGCCAAGTCTAATTCAAGAAATATCTGGGGACTTTGGGGGTGGAGTCAGGAGACATTGGGGGTGGAGCCAGGAGCAAGCTCTCTCTCTCACTCACACACACTTCTTGGGGAGAGCCAGTTTGGTGTAGTGGTTAAGTGTGTATACTCTTATCTGGGAGAACCAG